>NC_041230.1:11961296-12080002 GCF_002837175.3 Physeter macrocephalus
TTCCAGACATTCCCCACCTTCACGACTTCTGACCCTGCCTGACCTGAAACTAAGTCTGATGTCCGCCATCACCTTGACTTTTGACCCCTGTATCTAATTTCTGACCTCTGAAATCTCCTACCATCAAGACTGCTTGCTGAGCTTGCACCTCTGACTTATTCGACCTTTCTGACCTCTGGCCTCTGGGCTGAACTCTGACTCTTGTCTGGCTTTTGTCTCCAAGTCCCTCTTCTTTCACCCTCACAACCTCTGACTCTCTGTCTGACCTTGGACCATCTATCTGACCTCTGGCCCTCAAATATGACCTCTGACCTCCTCACTTTCATGGCCTTGGTTCCCCAGGTTTGACAACTCCATCCCTGAATGTTAACTTCTAACCCATAAATTCTGATATCAGATTATCCAGCACAGTTTTCTCAGATAACTCTTCCTTCCCTATGTCTGATCTCTGACTGTACAGCCATATCTGAATTCTAAGCTTCTAGGTCCACTCATATCTCTGACCCTTCTCACCTGAGTTCTGATCCTCTGTCCCAGTTTCATCCTAACTCTTAATTCTGACCTCAAATCAGAAAGAGGAAAATGAATAATACAAATAATAATAAATTCAGAAAGCTAACAGGAAAAATAAACTGGCTTGGAAAGGCATCCTCTTTTTATAAACCAAGTGGAAAGAAAACCCCAAAGTGGAAACAACCCAAATGTCCATCAGCTGATGAATAGATAAATAAAATGTGGTAGATTCAAACAATGGAATATTATTCAACAATAAAAAGGAATGAAGCACTGACACATGCTACAAAGTGGATCAATCTTGAAAACATGATGTTAAGTTAACGAGGCCGGTCATAAAAGACCAACTGGTGTATGACTCCATTTATATGGAATGTCCAGAACAGGCAAATCCGTAGGGACAGAAAGTAAATTAGCGGTTGCCTGGGACTGGGAGAAGGGAGGAGTGGGGAGTGAGACTGTTAATGGGTACAAGATTTCTTGCTGCAGTGATGAAAATGTTTTCAAATTAATTTTGTGATAATTTCACAACTCTGTGAATATACTGAAAACGACTGAAAATTGTACACCTTAAATGGGTGAACTGAATGGTATGTGAACTATATCTCAATAGGGCTGTTTTTTTGTTTTGTTTTCAGGCTGTTCTAAAGAAAATAAGCAGAAAGAACAGTAAAAGCTAAAGAAAGTGAGATGCAGAGAGGAGAACTAGCTCCCCAATAATAAGAGAAAACAGACCTGGTAACAAAAATATGTGGTGGGTCAGAATGCTCCCCAAAGTCTGCCATCTTGAATCACCTCCAGGCAGGAGACACACAGATTCCTGGATGCTTCCTTGGAGGAGAAGCATCCAGGAATCTGTCCTTTTACAAAGCCCTCCAGGAAGGTGGCTTTCTACAGTGACTAAAAGCACAGATTCAGGAACAAGATGATCTGGGTTCAAATCCCAGCTCCACCACTGACTAAGCACATGATCTGAGGTGGGTGACTTAATGCCTCAGTTATGTCATCTGTAAAATGGGAATAATAATGGACCCTATGGCATAGGGTTGTTGAGAGAATTAAATGAACTGATTTTCAAAACAATTTAGCGCACTGGCTACCCACTGTAAGTGTTCTATAACCTCAGCTATTGTCATCATCATATGGTACAAATGTTGGGAACTCACCAGACAAGGATGCCACTAGGGATCCTGACATTGGGACCCTCTGTCTAATTTTTTTCAGTGGTCCAAATTTTTTTCTTAGTATTCTCTTCTACCTTGACAAATATTTTGTATTCTTTGTGCATTGTCTCAGAAAAAATATGTATATACATAATACATTTAAATTTGACTTGTTTCACAGCAGGTGGTAGGTTTTACAGACTTCTGGCAGTCTGATTATGTTTCTAACAGTTACCAGAAACACTTTTTCTTCTGGAATATTGGGGCTGAGGTTCCTCCCTGTTCCCATTCAGATGATTAAAGTAGAGATGGAGGGTGCAAAGATGGGGCCTCTTCCTCTGTTTCTCTATTACCATAGATTTAGACCCTTATACCTACACACACACACACACACACACACACACACTATTCAACAAAACAAATAAGTGTATCAATAATAGCAGTAGTAATGCTAGTCTCCCATTAACTGAGCACTTACTTTGTGCCAGGTACTACAATATGCACATTTAATACACATTATCTCCATGAATCCTCCCAACTGTTCCATCAGGCATTGTGGTATATTGTATTACTGTGGACCAAATATTTTGGTTCCCTCCCAGTGGAAGAATTAAGAGCTAAGGAATTATCATATGACTAGTTTTCGGCAATGAAAAGTGGGCAAACGTGACACGTGTCACTTCCAAGTGGAGGCTTTAAGGTCCAGAACCTGGTTTGCCGTGTCTCTTTTCCCTCTACCATGAGACCAGCAACATCTCAGCTAGGAGGTGTTTGCTTATCCCAAAGTGGAGACCACGTGGAGCAGAGCCACAGACAACCCAAAGATGGAGCGTGAATGACATTAAATCCTCACTGTTGCCAGCCCACTGAGAGTTTGGAATGCTTTGTCATTGCAGCATTACTCAACCTAACCTGACTAACACACGTACAACCTTCTCTTTACAGCAAAGAAAGCTGAGGCTCAGGGGTGAAGCCACTTACAAAGGCAAAGTCGGGACTTGAACCCCGCTCTGCTTGACCCAGAGCCAAGTCCCCCAGCACCTCTGCTCTGCAGAATTAACAGAAGATTGATAAACATTCAATTTCATTTGCTTAGGACTGATTTTGAAAACACCTTCATGGGTACCACAGCACAGAGATTAAGAGCAAAGGCCCTGGAGTCAGAAAAAAAAATTGGCAAAAGATCCCTAAATGAACCAAATCCACCCAATTTCACTTGCTTTATCAAGACAGAAATACATGTATCATGAAGCAAATTGATTTTCAGTGAGGAACTCCTTGGTGGCAGAACCAAAGTTGAACCAAGCCTTGAGCCTGGCATTTGGGAAACTTCCGCAGTATTTTCAGTGGCTTCATGAAACCACCATCTCCTGAAGCCCCACTTCTCCTCTCTGGTCTTGCTCCCATTACCCGGTGCTCCTGGAGCTGCCTAGGGTGCCCCCTACCCCCACACAGTGCTTGTGCTTCACTCACTCGCCAGGCCCTTTCCCATTGATGCCGCTGTCCATGTCAAATTTCAGGTCCTTCTGCATGGGCTCCTCATCTGGCTTCCTGGCATGGAGGGACACACAGAGTGAGAAACAGGGGGAGGGCAGGTGAGAGAGGAATTCTCCAAGCCAAACTCAGTCACCCAGAGACATTGCAGGGAATGAGAGGTATCATCCCAAAGTGTCCTTCCCCCCAGAGCCATGGCCAGAGGGCAGAGGAATTGCCCCTAGAGATACTGCAGAGACCCACCCCCAAATCTTGCTTCCCACAACATGCTCCCAGTCTGGGGGAGGGAAAGAGAATGAACAAGGGTGGGGGAAGCACTGGACAGACCAAGTAGAAAGGCAGCCAGAATTCAGCAGGAAGTAGAGACTGACCTCCCCTCTCCCCCTCCTCCTGCCAATCTAACCCCAGGGGACTGACCTGAAGGTGATGAGGTTGGTGTAGATGAGTGGGGGGCAAAAGAAGGCGAGAACCAGGGCCCAGATGGGTGTGGTGCTGTCCATCTCCCCCCACCACTTCTGTGTCAGCAGAGACTGCGGAGTGTGGGGAGGATTAGGAGCCTGAATCTCCCCACAGCCCTCTCCCAAAGACCCCAGACAAGGATCAAGCCACACTCCAGAGCACAGGGAAAATGCTCACTGTGAGGGCCATAACTACTGGGGGTGGGGGGAAAGGAGTCAAAGGCAAGGAACACCTGTCTCAGATTTTAGGAGAGTTAAACAGCCAACGTTTGTTAACATGATATACCAGATACTGGGCTAAGCACTTTACATAGATTAGCTCACTTAACCCTCAACACACCTCCAGGAGGACAGGTACTAATATTTTCTCCTTTTTCACAGATGGAGCACAGGGAGGTTACAGAAGAGGCAAAAGCTGCAATCCATGAGTTTAACCACCATTCAAAGCAAAGGACTCTGGGAAAGTATTTGAAGTGCCAACAAATCATTCCAAGAAGTGAAATGGGACTTCTCGCTGGGTAGGCAAAACTTCTTGTACTGAGGATGGGACTCCCTTTGCCCCTGTCAGATTTAGATTAAGGAGACTGAGAGCGTTTTCAGAATGTCAGGATTAGCAGGATGAGAGTGACTATGGGGGCACACAGGTCTTTCCAAAGGAAGGGTAGGATTTCCTAAACCAGAGTTTGTCTATATCCAAAACACTAAGTTATTGTCCAGTGACATCATTTTAATTGTTGAAGCCTGGCAGTGGGAAGTGGGAAGAACTTCTTGTGTGAGAAGTGAGACTTCTTACTAAAGGCCTGGGTATTCCTATATCTGGAATAGAACTTTTTTTAGTTCCCTGACCAGGGATTGAACCTGGGCCACGGAAGTGAAAGCACCACATCCTAAGCACTGGACTGCCAGGGGATTCCCTGGAATAGAACTTTTTAGGAGGGTGGGCTTTGCTGTGGGAAGGTTGGCTTTCCCGTGGCAGGGTGTGAGGCTTCTTTTGGGAAAAGCAACCCTTCCAGGAGAAGGCTGAGACTTTCTGGAGAGGGGTTGTCTCCAGGGGGAGAGGCTGGTCAAGACCACGGACTGCCCACCATGGCAGGGGCTTATCCTCCAGACTTCCCACAGTCCAGCTGAGAACTGTTTGGGATGCTGGTGTGTCAGATGCTCACCTGTACCCCATCCTGGGCAAAGAAGGCACGGGCATCAGCCTGCATGGCAAGGTGGAGGCAGGTGACATCCCCCCAGAGTGGGCAGCGCCAAAGGAGCAGGTGAGCAGCTCGTTCCTCGCTGCTGCGGTAGCATTCTCCAAAGAGGTCTGGGTGCAGGAGATTTATGTGAGAGGGAGGAAAAGTAGTAGGAAGACGGTGTGAGGGAAGAGATGAGGGGATTGAAGGGGAGGTGGCAGCTCCCTGTCCCTGCCCCGCCAGGCGCCCATGCCCCACGCACCAACACCCAGCCCCTCAAACTTGGCTGCCAGGTCCTTCCTCCGTGCTGCCTCCTCGGCCTCAGTCTCCAGGCGCCCCAGCACTCGCAGCAACAAACAGGCCCCAAGAGCTGAGGCCACGGAATTGGAACCCTGGAGAGACAGAGATGGGGGTCACAATTAGGGTCAAAGTTTGGAATGAGAATCACAGAGGGGTGAAGAAGGTGAGAGGAAAGCTTGTGATCAAGGGAAGGGACAGAGCCAGAGGTTAGGAATTAACTAAGGTCGGGAATTCCCTGGTGGTCCAGTGGTTAGGACTCCATGCTTCCATTGCAGGGGACACGGGTTTGATCCCTGGTCAGGGAACGAAGATCCCGCAAGCTGTGTGGCATGGCCAAAAAAAAAAAAAGAATTTAACCAAGGTCATCAGAGACCAAGGATGAAGTAATATTTGTAGATGGATCTGGAAGAAACTGGACATCAAGGGAAAACGTCAGAAGTCAGGTGGTTCACAGACCAGGGGCTGGGCTGGAATTAAAATGACATCTGAGGTTATAGACAGGCCAAGAAGCAATGGAGATGTCACCTAAAATGGCAGAGTAGAGAACTTCAAAACTCTGTCCCTCCACAAAAGCAACAAAGAAGCTGGCAAAAAACTGTCAGGATCAACTTTTTCAGAATTCTGGACTCTAACATAAAATTTACAACAAACAGGAGAATGCTTAATGAAAGATCTCAGTAAAATAGCACTGTGACATTTTAACTAATCCACTTACCATTGCCAATTCCCCAGCTCAGTGGTTGCCTTGAAGGCAACAGCCCATATTCCTGCTTCAGTTCGTTGGTATCAGAAGGGGCAATTCAGATCTTACTCTTTTTAAAAAAATTAAAAAAAAATTTTTTTTTTATTTTTTTCGGTACGCGGGCCTCTCACCGTTGCAGCCTCTCCCGTTGCGTAGCGCAGGCTCCAGACGCGCAGGCGCAGCGGCCATGGCTCACGGGCCCAGCCGCTCCGCGGCATGTAGGGATCTTCCCGCACCGGGAGCACGAACCCGTGTCCCCTGCATCGGCAGGCGGACTCCCAACCACTGCGCCACCACCCATATTCCTGCTTCAGTTCGTTGGTATCAGAAGGGGCAATTCAGATCTTACTCTTTTTAAAAAAATTAAAAAAAAATTTTTTTTTTATTTTTTTCGGTACGCGGGCCTCTCACCGTTGCAGCCTCTCCCGTTGCGTAGCGCAGGCTCCAGACGCGCAGGCGCAGCGGCCATGGCTCACGGGCCCAGCCGCTCCGCGGCATGTAGGGATCTTCCCGCACCGGGAGCACGAACCCGTGTCTCCTGCATCGGCAGGCGGACTCCCAACCACTGCGCCACCAGGAAAGCCCCAGATCTTACTCTTAAATAATTGGGGTTGTGTGTATAAACCTAGCTGGTGGCTCTCTGAAGGGACGGCTCAAGGGCTGGCCTTTGTTTCACTGTTTTTGGTGCTTCCCCAGAGCAGAAGTGTCTTCCCAGGTGGTGTTTGAAAACATTAAACACAAATGTATCAGCCTCAGCTAATTGAGTCAAAGAGTAACAGGTTCTTTGCCTCAAGTAGCTGAGGCAAGCAAGAGATACTCTTGAACAGCTTGGGAGAGAAGAGGGAAGCAGCTGGGGAAGGAGATGCTTGGGGGAGTAAGGGGTTTTAAAAGCTCCTATGGGGAATTCCCTGGTGGTCCAATGGTTAGGACTCTGAGCTTCCACTGCAGGAAGCATGGGTTAGATCCCTGGTGGGGGAGCTAACATCCCGCATGCCACGTGGCACAGCCAAATAAATAAAGAAGTAAAAATAAAACAAAAAAAATAGGGCTTCCCTGGTGGCACAGTGGTTGAGAGCCCGCCTGCCAATGCAGGGGACGCAAGTTCGTGCCCCGGTCTGGGAAGATCCCACATGCCGCGGAGTGGCTGGGCCCGTGAGCCATGGCCGCTGAGCCTGCACATCCGGAGTCTGTGCTCCGCAACGGGAGAGGCCACAACAGTGAGAGGCCCGCGTACCATAAAAATTAAAAAAAAAAATAAAATAAAAAGCTCCTACATGTACCAGGAAATCTAGAAGGCTACAAACATGACCAAGACTGGATGTATGCTCAGAAAAGACTATGGAAAGCCCGAAGCTTTCACCTCAGGCTGACCTTTAGGCTCAACAAAAGCAGGAAGTGAAGGCTAAAGCCAAATTGTAAACAGCCTGCTAAGGCTAAAGCCAAATTGTAAACAGCCTGCTAAGGCTAAAGCCAAATTGTAAACAGCCTGCTAAGGCTAAAGCCAAATTGTAAACAGCCTGCTAAGGCTAAAGCCAAATTGTAAACAGCCTGCTAAGGCTAAAGCCAAATTGTAAACAGCCTGCTAAGGCTAAAGCCAAATTGTAAACACCCACATGCCGCGGAGTGGCTGGGCCCGTGAGCCATGGCCGCTGAGCCTGCACATCCGGAGTCTGTGCTCCGCAACGGGAGAGGCCACAACAGTGAGAGGCCCGCGTACCATAAAAATTAAAAAAAAAAATAAAATAAAAAGCTCCTACATGTACCAGGAAATCTAGAAGGCTACAAACATGACCAAGACTGGATGTATGCTCAGAAAAGACTATGGAAAGCCCGAAGCTTTCACCTCAGGCTGACCTTTAGGCTCAACAAAAGCAGGAAGTGAAGGCTAAAGCCAAATTGTAAACAGCCTGCTAAGGCTAAAGCCAAATTGTAAACAGCCTGCGTAAGTGTTGAAAGACAGCTCCACAAAGAGCCAACCTGCAAAGTGGAAGAGCTTTATTCCCCCACCCCTGTGCATTTAAGGGAACCTCTGTCAAGTCACTAGCTGACCACTAAGCTAACAGAATGGGATTTCAGTGGCCATACATGACAAAGAATACAGACTTTACAAAAATAGCTTAGGAAAATCACTAAACAAACAACAACCACCCACAACAAGCAGCAACAACAACCCCTGAAGGAAGGAGTTAATCTGATTTCCAAAGCTGCCATATTATAATATTCAAAATGTCCTGTTTTCAACAAAAACAACAGAAATTATGAGACATGCAAAGAAACAAAAAAGTATGACGCATTCACAGGACAAAAGAAATTAGGAAACTTAGCCACTGGATTTACTAGAGAAAGACTTTAAATCAACTGTCTTAAATATGCTCAAAAAGCGAAAGGAAATAATGAACAAAGAGCTAAAGGAAGCCAGGAGAATTGTGTCAGCAAATAGAGAATAGAAATAAAGATATAGAAATATAATAAGGAACCAGGGACTTCCCTGGTGGCACAGTGGTTAAGAATCTGCCTTCCAATGCAAGGGACATGGGTTCGAGCCCTGGTCCAGGAAATCCCACATGCCACGAAGCAACTAAGCCCATGTGCCACAACTACTGAGCCTGTGCTCTAGAGCCCATGAGTCACAACTACTGAGCCTGCATGTCACAACTACTGAAGCCCGCACCCCTAGAGCCTGTGCTCCGCAACAAGAGAAGCTACCACAATGAGAAGCCTCTGAACTGCAATGAAGAGTAGCCCCTGCTCGCCACTAGAGAAAGCCTTCACGCAGCAACGAAGACCCAACGCAGCCAAAAATAAATAATTAAATAAATAAATTTTTTAAAAATAAAAAGGAACCAAATAGAAATTCTGGAGCTGAAAAGTGCAATAACTGAAATGAAAAATTCATTTAAAGGGCTTAAGGGAAGCTTTGAGGAGAAAGAAGAAAGAATTTGTAAACTTGAAGATAGGTCAATTGCGATTATCCAGTTTGAGGTGCAGAAAGGAAAAAGAATAAAGAAAAATAAACAGACTCTAAGAGATCTGTGGGACACCATCAACCATACCAACATATGCATAATGGGAGTTCCAAAAGGAGAGGACAGAGAGAAAGGGACAGAAAGAATATTTGAGTATATAACATACTAAAACTTCCCCAATCTGATGAAATACATGAATCTGTACATCCAAAAAGATGAAGAAACTCCAAGTAGGATAAATTCAGAGATCCACACTACAAAACATTATAATCAAATTACTGAAAGCCGAAAACAAAGAAAGAATTTTAAAATCAGCAAGACAGAAGTGACTCATCATATGTAAGGAATCTCAATAAGATCAACATGTAGGGTTAAATAATTATATATATAATAGTTATAAAACTATAAAACTCTTAGAAGGAAACATAGGGATAAAACTTCATGATCTTGGATTTGGCAATGGTTACTTAGATATGACACCAAAAGCACAAGAAAACAAAGGAAAAAAAAGACAAATGGGACTTCATCAAAATGTAATACTTTTGTGCATCAAAGGACATTATCAACAAAAGGAAAAGACAGCCCACAGAGAGAGAGAATGTATTTGCAAATCATCTATCTAATAAGGGATTAATACCCAGAACATATAAAGAATTCTTTAAACTCATCAACAAAAAAGACCAAAGAGTCAATTTAAAAATGGGCAGACTTGAATAGACATTTCTCTTAAGAAAGATAGAGGGCCGATAAGCACATGAAAAGATTCTCAACCTCACTAATCATTAAGAAAATGCAAATCAAAACCAAGTGAGAGGGCTTCCCTGGTGGTGCAGTGGTTAAGAATCCACCTGCCAGTGCAGGGGACACGGGTTCGAGCCCTGGTCCGGGAAGATCCCACATGCCGCAGAGCAACTAAGCCCATGCGCCACAGCTACCGAGCCTGCGAGCCACAACTACTGAGCTCACGCGCCACAAATACCGAAGCCCGTGCTCTGCAACAAGAGAAGCCACCGCAATGAGAAGCCCACGCACTGCAACGAAGAGTAGCCCCCGCTCACCACAACTAGAGAAAGCCCACACACAGCAACGAAGACCCAACACAGCCAAAAATAATAAACAAATAAAATAAATAAATAAAAATAAAACTTAAAAAAAAAAAAAAAAAACCAAGTGAGAGGGACTTCCCTCGTGGTCCAGTGGTTAAGACTCCAAGCTCCCAATGCAGGGAGCCTGGGTTTGATCTCTGGTCAGGGAACTAGATCCTGAATGCCACAACCAAGAGCCTGCACGCCACAACCAAGATCCCACGTGCCGCAACTAAGATCCGGTACAGCCAAGTAAATAAATAAATAAATATTTAAAAAAAAAAAAAAAACCAAGGTGAGATCACACCCATTAGGATGGTAATTATAAAAAAGAAAGAAAGAGACAGAGAGAGAGAGAGAGGAAGGAAGAGAAAAGAAAAGAACAAGTGTTGGTGAAGATGTGGAGAAATTGGAACACTGTGCATTGCTGGTGGAACTTTAAATGGTACCACCACTGTGGAAAAGAGTATGGCAGTTCCTAAAAAAATTAAACCTAGAATTACCATATGGTCCAGCAATTCCACTCTTAGATATGTACTCAAAACAACTGAAAGCAGGGACTCAAACAGATATTTGTACACTAATCATAGCAGTATTATCCACAATAGCCAAAAGGTCAAAACAATCCACATGTCCATCAATAGATGAATGGATAAAGAAAATGTAGTATATCCATACAATGGAATATAATTCAACCTTAAAAAGGAAGGATGTTCTAACACATGCTACAACATTGATGAACATTTATCTCCATTAAAAAAAAAAATCTATTTATTTTTAACCAATGACCGGATGGGCTGAAAATAACCCAGGGCTGAAGAACTCCTCTCAAGATATTTCTTTGACATAAAGATAGGGTCTGTCTTTGATCCTATTCGAATACCACGACTTTTTTTTAAACTTCTCAAATGTGTCCCAGCACCTAGGTCTCACCAGCTTTAATCCAGGCCCCCATCTTGGCTGCCTGAAGTTTTACCTTCCTACCTGGCATCCTTGCCTCTAGTCTTGTCCCCTGCTGCATTGCAACTACAACAATGCATCTAAATTGCAAGCACAATTATGATTAAATGAATCCCCATCAGCTACAGATAACGTCTAACTTCCTCATACGAGCAACCACTTTGAAAGGATGAGATTGATGCATATGTCTGAGCAAGGGTAAATGCCCAATATATATTGTTAATGGAAAAAGCAAGTTACAAGAAATGCATGATATGGTGGGGGCGGGGGGGGGAGGAAGAAACAGCACTCGGGGTCATACATCAAGAATGGAGTGGGGTGGGGGACAGGTGATATCCTAGGTGAGGGAATCTTACTGCTCAAGCATTGGAGTTCGGTAGAAATAAAGGACAGGAATGTAGGAGAGAGTAGAATCAGAGATCAGGTCAGCACTCACCATCTCCCAGAAGTACACGGCCATCTGAGCCCTGTTGAGCAGCAGTGCCCAGAGGAGCAGGTCACTCCAGGGTGCCTGCCCGGGGACGGCTTCCAGGAGAAATTCTGAGGTAGCCTTGTCCCACGGCAGATACGACTGGAGGCGAGGAAGGTATGGTGAGCGTTGTCTCCGCCCCAACCATCAGCCCCACACCCCGTGCTCTGACCACGCCCCCTCCTGGCATAGCCCCGCCCCCAGACCCTTTTGTGCTCCCCCCACCCACCCTTTTCCTTACATTCTCCATGCTGCCATCGCCCTGGTGGGTGCCCCTGGCGGGGAACGTCGGCGCGCACGACTTCCCCAGCAGCATCCGCAGCACCTGCCCCACCTTAGGGGGCTGTGGCTCCGCAGAGGGTTCAGAGACTGGGCCTTTGTTGCCTGTGCCGTGGGACACCTGGTCCAAAAGGCTGTGGATAAGTGAGTTGGGGGGCGCTGCGTTGTAGAGCTGGGCCAGGCGCGTAGGGGTCAGGAAGTGGCCCAGGCTAAGGCCATGGGAGATGAGCAAGCGCACGAACTCTGGCCGGTCGTTCAGAAGGGCGTCCATGAGGGAGGCTTCCAGGTGGAAAGACTGGTGGGGGTGGAATGAATGGGGGAAGAGTTGAGCACAGAGACGGGCAGAAGGCCAGCTGAGGTCAGAGATTAAGGACAAGAGATGGGGGTACAGAGCTATGAGTGACAGATGGATGGATGGACGGTCAGACTGATGGATGGTGGAGGGCTGGAGGAGAGGATGGATGGGTGGGCAAGTAGGTGGATGGATGGATGGGGAGACAGGGAACAAGATGGGGACAGATGGACAACCAGAGACGGATGGACAATTAAGAGGAGGCTGGACAGGCCATAAAGGAAGATAGAGCCAGACGTCAAAGGAGTCAGGGAGTGGGGGAAATGCATGCCTTTTGTCAGGGTCCCCAATCGCCAGGCCCCAACCCCTCACCCGCCACTGGATATCCCCCCGGAAGAGTTCACTCTGGGCAATGTCCACACGGTTCCAAGCTACAGCCAAACGCAACTCATCCAGGTAAGCTGAGGCTTCAGAGCTCCCACAGGCTGAAAGGGCGAGAAGGAGAGGGGGCAAGAAGTCAGGGGCGGTTGGGAAGCTGTGATGAATGTCTGTATTGCTTCTACTTGAGATGCCTGACATTTAAACTCTGTAAAAAGGCAAAGTGTCTGGGGTCTTAAGAAGTCAGGCTATTAACAAGCATAAGGTCATTCAACCCGGGGCAGAGTTGAGTGTAAAACTCTTCAGACCAGTGGTTGAGAGGCCCCAAGAAAAGGAAAGGGAATCACTTATTCATTTAACATTTACTGAGGTAGGCTACGGGCCAGGCAGTAAGAGGGATGGAGAGAGATTGGATACAGTCCCTGCCCTGAAGGAGCTCATTCCCGGGAAATATGTCCCAGAACCACATAACTGCCCTTAGAGTGATCAGTGCCCTTGGAGGAGGGCATAGAATGTGATTAGGACCCAGGGGAGGCTACAATCACAGAGGTATGGAGAGATCCAAGGGAGCCTCCTAGGGGGTGCACATTGAGGTAGGGCTTTTGAAAGACTAGTAGGATTTGGAAGCGTGCATCTAAGATGAGAAAAGAATCATCAGGGCAGTAGGAGAAGCCCGAGCAAAAGCCTCGGTGCAGGAAAGCGCAGGCTATGATGGCAAACGTGAATCACTCTGGTTTCCTGCAACTTGGGAGTATTTGTGAGACGAAAAGTAGCAGAAAAAATGTAAACATTAGCCGGACTTTGGAAGACCCTGGAGGTCATTAAATAGAACAAGGAAGAACAAGTGTCCTTTAAAAATCTGATCGGGAGGCGGGGGCTTCCCTGGTGGCGCAGTGGTTAAGAATCCGCCTGCCAATGCAGGGGACACGGGTTCGAGCCCTGGCCCGGGCAGATCCCACATGCCGCGGAGCAACTAAGCCCGTGTGCCACAACTACCGAAGTCCACGCGCCGTGCTCCGCAATAAGAGAAGCCACTGCAATGAGAAGCCCGCGCACCGCAACGAAGACCCAACGCAGCCAAAAATAAAAATAAATAAAATAAATTTATATAAAAAAAATTTGACCGGATAATTTAATGGATCCAAAAGTGTGCAGTCAACCTCGTGTGACCTTGGGCAAGTCACTTTCCCCCTCTCTGAGCCTCAGTTTCTTCATCTGCAAACTGGGGAGACGGTCCTTACAGGAAGGGTTAGAGGATCAGGGGCAATAATGTGTGCCAGCTGCTCAGCACAGTGCCTGGCTGTTCCTAGACTCTTATGAAGCATTCATCCCCTTCCCTCTTCTGTCCTCACCTGCTGAAACCCCATCCCTTCAACTCTGCCAACACTGAGACTGTCCAGCCATCTCCAGTTTCCCCAGCAGAGTGTGATCACTTGTACTTCTGCAGGCAACAGACTTAAAACACCACCGCCTCAAACCACATCTTAGAGAGCTGCTGTGTTTTCTCCCAGGAGCCTGATGAGTTAACTTCTGTAAAGTAAATCAGATTTGCCCACTGGCTGTCATCCTCTATTAAAGGATGTGTCCCCACAAGAAATGGAATCATATTAAGAAGAGTTCCCGTTTATTAGGCTCCCCCTGGGGACTAGGCACTGCCCATAATCTGCCTCTGAGGCTCACAACACTCCTGCCAGGTATTATCTCAATTTTTCAGAGAGAGAAACTAAGGCTCAGAGAGGGAAAGTTTCTTTCTCAAAGTCACACAGCAGAGAGGGGGCCAAGCTGATACTCAAATTTTCGTTGTATCTGATTCCAAAGTCAAAAATAACTACCACACCACAGAACATGATAGATGCAATTGGGGTGGGGACCCGGAACTCAGAACGCATTACAAATTGACACTATGCCTCTTGGGAGTTTTTATCTAAGTGGGTGTTTTCCCTGTAAAACTCTTCTGACACCAAAAATGACCCTCCCCACCCACATCTCCACAGAGCCCTGGGGATCCCCCTTACCACTTATTTATCCCACCTCCGCATCTTACTAACTCCAAATTCTACTGGCTCTTCAAGGCCGCCCAGTTTAAATACCACCTCCCCATTTTTCTCCCCTTTCTGACAGCAGCTCCTCTCCCATGCTTTTGTCTTGAATTTTACTTAAGGTTGTGTCCAAACAACCCTGGTAGGATCTGCTTTTATCTCTGAGTCTAATCTTTGTTGAATGAATAATGAGCTCCATCCTCAGCCTCTACCAAGCAGCCATTACGCACTCTACCTTGGTTTTCATCATTCATTCCTCTAGTGAAATATCAGGAGTTCCTTGCTGGGAGACAGCACTCTAGTTTTTCTCTGACTCCACCACCCCTCAGGGCTTAAAACATATTGGAGGCATATAGGAAAAGTAGAAAGGGTGAGTGGGTGGATAGATGGAAGAATGGATGGATGGATGAAAAGATGGATGGACAGATGAAAGATGGATGGATGGAAGAATGATGAGTGGATGGAATTGCTACTAGATGTGTGAATAAACTGGTAGAAGGATGGGTGGATGGCAAGATGGATGGATGATTGGATGGATGGAAGAATGAATGGGTAGATGGAAAGATCAATGTACACATGGCTGGCTGGATGGATAAAGGATGAAAGGCTGGGTGGATGGATACAACAGAAGGAAAGCAACGTTGGAACATAATGAAAGTATCTTGGGAAAACTGTCCAAATAGCACCATGCAAAGCCCCAAAAGGCAATGATAAAAGGAAAATGATAGGGCTTCCCTGGTGGCGCAGTGGTTGAGAGCCCGCCTGCCGATGCAGGGGACGCGGGTTCGTGCCCCGGTCCGGGAGGATCCCGCATGCCGCGGAGCGGCTGGGCCCGTGAGCCGTGGCCGCTGAGCCTGCACGTCCGGAGCCTGTGCTCCGCAGCGGGGGAGGCCGCAGCAGTGAGAGGCCCGCGTACCACACACAAAAAAATAAAATAAAAATAAAAAAATAAAAAGGGGCACAATTTAGATTAGAGAGGATGGATTAAGTGCCGAGGTCAAGAGAGGTGTCCGAAGTTGAGCTGACAGTGGGGGAAGTTTTGGGACTCCAAGCCTTACCCTTGACAAGGGCCTTCAAAACGATGGTCTCAAATTCCTCAGGGCCATCATCAGTTGAATAGACTGTCAGCAGCTCCTTCCGAGTCATGATCCTCTCCACCTGCAGAATACCAAATTTTGCAACCCACACCCAACTCCCTGGCCCTGTCCACAGAGATACAGGAGAAAATTCCCCTGCAGGACCCAGTAGTCTAGGTGCCAAGCACCCTCTACTCCCAGAACCTAGGGGGGGATCCAGGCCCCCAGGCCTCTCCTCCCTTAGACCCAGGAGTCCAGGCTCCCAGCCTTTCCTCCCTCATATCCATGAGGCTGGGCCCCCATTCCCCTTCCCTTGGATCCAGGACTCCAAATCCTCAGCATCCTCACCTCTCAAGACCCAGGAACCCAGGTTCCCAGCTCCCTCCCATCTCAGGTTCCAGAGTTGGGCCCCCAATGTCATACCTGGGCCTGTAGGACCTCAGGGTCCCCTTTGGGGAAGAAACGCTTAATCAGATCTTGGGCTTCACATCGCCTGCCTCCTCCACTCCCTGGAGCCAGAGTGTGGATCTCTGCCAGGCAGTCTGCAGCTCCCCCAGACCCGGCCACCAGGAGGCAGGGGAGCTGAGCCTGGGTGGCGTTCTCTATCCGCTACAGGACAAAAGGGGGAGTCAGGTTAGGGAAGGAAAGTATTCACATCTCCTGGAGTCTAGATTCCCAGCCCCCTCCTCCCCTAGGACCCAGGAGTACAGCCCCCAGCTACTGCCCCCCCTTAGACCCAGGCACCTGGGCCCTTATACCTTCAACATCTTTTCATCACCATCAATCAAGAGAAGGAGGACAGGGATGTCAATTCCAGTCCCTGAGGAGAGAAGAGAGCACAGGGCTTGGTCACCTCCCATCAGCCTCTGTCAGCAATGGGAGAGAACCACATTTCCCAGGAGCCTCCAGGGCAAACGCTGGCTTCTGCCTAATCCTCTGTCCCGAGGCTCATGAGAACTGTCATGCCTTTGAGGATGTTGGGAGGGGCCAGATCTTGAAGACAGTAATGTTCAACTTCTCAAGGGAGGAGAGGGCTGGGAGCCTGGACTCCCGGGTTCCCGAATGAGGTATGAGTCAGTCCTATAACTGATTAACCATCCAGGAACCAGGAGAGGATGAACGTGCAAATAGAAAATAAAGGCAATAAGGAATAGAAAGGACTATCCAAATACAATAAAGATATTTATCAAAGCCCAACAGCAAACTCATATAAGTGTTTTACGAACTCCATTCCCAATAAAACAAGAACTGAAACAACGTTACTACTATTCACACTTATCTGGGAGTTTTGAGCTAATGTAACAATGCAAGAAAATGAAATAATTGGAATGAAAACTTGTATACATATTTTTTAATCTGGAAGAGACAAAGGTATCTGTTTGAAGGAAAGATGATTGATATTCTCAGAAAATTGGAGAGACTCCACTCAAAATAGCTAAATGTTAATAAGAGAATTTGTTTAAGAGGATTAATACAAGAAAAATACTCAAAAATAAAAAACTTTTCTACAACTATTATAATAGGTATCTTATCCATGTTTTCACAAAAATGATAAAATTCCTGGGAATTAATTCATACAGAAAGGTATAATATTTTTGTAAGGAAATTGATAAACCTTATATAAGGATAAGGCCTGAATAAATGGAAAAACAAATACCATGTTAACTTGTCACAATGTAACACATAAATTTAATGCAGTTTGGAGAAAGAGGGAGGTAGGAGGAGGTTGGCAGTGTTTTCCTGTTATTTTCTTAATGGAACAAAATAATTTTTAAATTCATATGAAAGAATTAATATCAGAGGAGTTAAGAAATTTTTGAGAACTGACAGTGGGGAGAAACTTTCCCTAATATATATTCAAACGTCTTTAAACTGCTGTAAACAACAACAACAGGAACAAATATATATATATACATATGATTTTTTCTTTTTTGGCCACGCTGTACAGCATGTCGGATCTTAGTTCTGTGACCAGGGATTGAACCTGCACCCCTGCACTGGACACGCAGAGTCTTAACCACTGGACCACCAGGGAAGTCCCAAACAAAATATATTTTTGGCACAGGAATAAATAGAGAGGTAGAAGAGGAAAAGGTTCAGAAATACTTCAACATATAAAGGAACTGAATATACAACTTAAGTGGCATTTCAATTTAGCTGGAAAAAGATGGTTTATTTATTAAATGGACATGAAGAAAATGTGGCTTCCCATTTGGAAGAAAAAAATGTAGACTCCCTAACTCAAAACACCTAAAAATCATTTCCAGATGGATTAAAAGTTTAAACATAAAAATATAAGATATTAAAAAAGAAGACTTAGAATATTTGTAGAGCATTGGAGTGAAATGGACCTTCCTAAAGAACCAAGGGAAACCAAGGGGCTATAAAAGGAACAACAAATATATCTAACCACATAAAAACGATAGAATTTTTATGGACGTAGACACCATGATTAAAGTATCTTCAAAAAATTTTACGTCTAACAGTCGAAGCGTTACTAAGGACAGGATACAAAGAATTCTTACAAAAAGACAAGAAAGAAATAACCCAATTCAAAAATGTGCAAAGAATATGAATAGACAATTCATAATTGAGGAAATCTGATTGGCCAACAAAATATATGTTTATATCTTTTAATAGTGGTTAGATAAATTAAAAAATCAAATGAAAAGTGGCATGTCGCTTTTTACCCATCAAATTTGCCAAAAAAAAAAAAATTTAAACCAAGAGTATCCAGAGCTGGTTAAGACTGGACAGAAAAGGAAACTCTCACACATTCTCGATGAGAGTGAAAACTGCTACACACTTTTAGAAAGTTACCTAGTACTATTAGTATACACACAGAGCAATCTCACTTGGGGGATCTACTGTATAGAATTTAAAACACCTGGATATATTTATGGATGTTCATACAAAGATATTTATTCAGCATTGTTTGTAGTGCCAAACACTGATAGCACTTTAAGTATCCACCAATTGAGAACAATTTAAATAACAGACGGTACAACCATTACCAAGGAATATCATGCAACTATTAAAAGGAGATACAGGGCTTCCCTGGTGGCGCAGTGGTTGGGAGTCCGCCTGCCGATGCAGGGGGCGCGGGTTCGTGCCCCGGTCCGGGAGGATCCCACGTGCCGCGGAGCGGCTGGGCCTGTGAGCCATGGCCGCTGGTCCTGCGCGTCCGGAGCCTGTGCTACGCAGCGGGAGAGGCCACAATGGTGAGGGGCCCGCGTACCGCAAAAAAAAAAAAAAAGGGATACAAGATAGAGAAGTTTGTATCCAAAAGTGATGGTTATAAGAACGTGATATGTATATGTATAGTATAAAAGAGAGAAAGGAACACCACTGAGCATAGGATTTTATAAGCATAGACAAAGATATCAAAGGATTAACTCCAAACCATTAACACAGATTACCCCAATAGAAGGGATTGGAGCTGGGAAGGGAATTTTCTAACGTCTTTTTTTTTTTTCTTCTTTGACCAGTGGGTTATTTACAAACTACAATTCAGGCAATGATATGAATTTCCTTATATACCTTCACATGGTTTGATTAGTTCCAATAAACACATATTAAAGCTGCCATAAAATATTATGTTGAGTGAAAGAAGCCAGTCTCAAAGGTCATGTATTATATTATTCCATTTATTTATCTTCTGGAAAAGAGAAGACTAGAGTGATGGAAAACCGATCAGTGGCTTCCAGGGGCTGGGTACAAAAGGAATGCCTTCATGGTAACAGAACTGGTCTATGTCCTGACTGTGGACATGAATCTCTACATATGCCTAAACTCACAGAATTATACACCCCAAAAAAGTCAGCTTACACCCCAAAAAGATAATTTTAAAAATAAGATTAAAGTTGCCGAAAAGCTAAGTAAAGTTTAAGAATTAAATGGGGGACTTCCCTGGTGGTGCAGTGGTTAAGAATCCGCCTGCCAATGCAAGGGACACGGGTTCGATCCCTGGTCCGGGAAGATCCTACATGCTGTGGAGCAACTAAGCCGGTGCGCCACACTACTGAGCCTGCGCTCTAGAGCCCACAAGCCACAACTACTGAGCCCTCATGCCACAACTACTGAAGCCCACGCGCCTAGAGCCCGTGCTCCGCAACAAGAGAAGCCACCGCGATGAGAAGCCCGCGCACCGCAACAAAGAGTAGCCCCTGCTCACCACAGCTAGAGAAAGCCCGCGCACAGCAACAAAGACCCAACGCAGCCAAAAATAAGTAAATACTTAAAAAAAAAAAGAATAAAATGGACACTTTTTAAAATACAGGAAATGCTTATCAAGAAGCAGGTTTCTGTTTAGTTGACTTTCTACATTGGACATTTCTTTCTGTTTTAGTGATTTCTGCCCTGTCTTTATTATATCCTTGCTTCTACTTTCTCTAGATTTGATTTGCTCTTCTGTTTCTAGGATTTTTTTTAATTGGAGACTTAAATCATTGATTTTCAACCTTTCTTTTCTTTTCATTTTAGATAAGCATTTAAGTCTACAGATTTCCCTCTAAGTACTGCATTAGCTGCATCCCCAAAGTGTTGGTATGTCATAACATCATTATCATTCAGTTCAAAATATTTTCTAGCTTCTTTTTTATTTTTCCTTCTTTGATCCATGGGTTATTTACAAACTGCAGTTCATGCAATGATATGGATGAATCTCACAGAAATAATGTCGAATATGAGAAGGCAGAATTTAAAACAAGGGGTTGGTGTGATTGTATGCATATGAAACACGGTCAGAACTACTCTGTGCTGTGACAAGCAGGATAGGGTGGCTCTTGGGTGTGGGCAGAAGACTTCTGAGGGCTGGTATTACTCTGTTTCTTGATCTGGGTGCTGGTTGCATACGTGGGTTCAGTTTGTTAAAAATTCATCAAGCTGTCCACCTTTCGGTATTGTAGATTTCAAGATGATGATTTTTTTCAAACACAGCAAATGATGGGAGAAGGCACTTGACCATAGGAAACTCCCCCTGGCCGCAACCCCCAAATTCCTACCAGATCTGACCACTGGGATCCTGAGCCTTGGGCTGTGAATCCCCAGTGGAAGGAGCCACTCACCTCCCACGCCCGTCTTCTGTTGGGCAAGGTAGGACTCGAAGCCCAAGCGGAAGCGGTTCTCGCCACCCAGGCGGCCGTGGGTGCCGTCGTCCACCAGGAGGAAGGCCGAATAGTTGTAGTCGAGAGGGAACTGGACCCCATCCTCGGGGTCACCGCACCACCGGTACCTCGCAGGAAATGAGCCCTGGGGGACAAGTGGCCAGACCAGGCAGTCTTTCCATCAGGGCCAAGAGGACAGACACCAGTCGTTCGTCCCTCAGACCCAGGAGACCAGGCCCCCAGCCCCTCCTCCCTCAGACCCAGAGTCCAGGCCCCCAGCCCCTCCCCCCTCAGACCCAGGGGTCCAGGCCCCCAGCCCCTCCCCCCTCAGACCCCAGACTCCTGGCACCCAGCCCCCTCCTTGTCCAAGACCCTGGGTCCCACCTTGGGGTTCATGAGGGTGTCTCTATTCCGAACCACACCCCAGGGGGCCACGCCCATGGCCACCACCTTGTTGCCCCCAGTCCTGGCCGTCTGGTGGTCCCGCACAGCCACACCCACATGCCGTCCAATGCCCTTGTGCAGCCCTCCGGTGACAATCCAGGCCCCTACACAGCGACACAGACTGGTGGTGAGGTCCAGAGACACACAGGAGTGCAGAGACAGAGAGAGACTAGAAAGTGAGACAAAACCCCCCACACAAAGTCGGGAGTGGGGGAAGACAGAATTCCAGGGAAGTGGGGGAGATGGGGGGGGCAGTCGGCCCTGGCCCAGGAGGCAGAGCCCCTGCCCACCCTCAGTCACCTGTGCTCTGGGCAGCCCGCACCAGCCCGCGTCGCAGCAGGTCCTGCAGCCAAGTCTGGAGGGTGGGGCCCCCCGACCCCCCCAGCACTGACACCACCAGGTTCGGGGCCTGGAAGCCCCATATGTTTGTGACCAGATTATAAACTGTAGCTGGATCCGTGCGGTCAGAGAGCCGGAGGAACTGTGGACACACAAGAGGAAGGGACACGGGGAGGGGGACAGAGACAGAGAGAAAGGGACAGAGATGCAGAGAGAGGAGCACAGAGATGGGGGGAGGGGGGAGGGGGACAGAGACCCAGAGGGGAGGGATGGAGATGCAGAGAGAGGACAGAGACCCAGAGAGAGGGGGACAGAGACCCAGAGAGAGGGGGACAGGCTTAGAAAAGACAGACAGGGGTGGAGGGGACAGGGATCCAGGAGAGGTGAAGACAGGGATGGGCAAATGGGGAGACACAGCGTTCAGCTGGGACACCCCCAGACCCTGGCTCCGGGAGCCCCTGAGGCATGCAGCCCCACTGGTCAACCCTGGCCCTGCCCAGACGTGCAAGCCTCACATTGCTGGCCTTGTGGCCGACACCCAGGAAGTCCAGGTCTCCGAAGGCATCTGTGGGCTTCTCCGTGGTGTGCAAGTCACTGTCCCACACGGTCACCATGGCTGCCCCAAATGCATCCTCCACAGCCACTGATGGGTGGGCACACCGGGGTTGCCCACACTGGCACAAGGTCCCCCTGAGGGGGGAGGGGAAGGAGGAGGATGAAGCCCAGAGGTGTCCACACCGACCCCAAACATCCTGTAGAAATGTCCATATCTCTGCATCTCCCTCCAGAGGAGCTCACTGTCCATACTGACCCTGGCACTGGCCCTCCACGGTTCTGACCAGCCTGAGGGAGAGACTGGGGCAGAACCACCACAGTCACCTCCCCCACCAGCAGGAAGCCACAGTGGCTCAAGAGCACCTGAGCAGGGAGGTCTACACACCAGACCCCACACTCACTGTTGCCTTCAGGGCCTGAAGTGGAAAAGTGCAGGAGGCCATCGGGGATGTCCTTGCTGCCCCCAGTTCAAACAGATGATAGTCACATGAAAAGGAAAATCAAGAGGGTGATTCACAGAGCACGCATGCACTAGAGGCCGAGGCAGCTGTGTGACTTTGAGCAAGTAGCTTCATCTCTCTGAGCCTAAATTTCCACCTCAGATGGAAAGACAATGATAGCACAGCCTACGTCATAGAACTATGAGAGCCAATGAAATAACACAACATTTCCTAAAATGGGGGCCGCATACCAGATCCAGTCTCCGTGAACTCCACACAGAGCTTTAAATAACCTTGAACAACACAGTGAGAAAATCATTCCTTTTTGAGCTCTCCTGATTACTGTCAAGGAGAGAGGATCAGCTGGGTGCTAGAATATTTTTAATGCCCAACTCTTTACTTTTTCTTTTTAACAGAGAAAAGCGGGCCTCAGGCTCAGAAAACTGGGCTGGCAACAGCATCCATTTAGACGGTAAATACTTTTTATTTGGTTTTCATTGTGACTGTCTTTTATGGCTTGTTTCTTTCTCTTTGTGGCAAATGGAACAGGTTTTGCATTTGTGGTGATCACATACAAAACTTTTTTCCCCCTAAATAAATAAGCAAGTAGCCCTTGTTACCTAATGGGATTGGCACCTGAGTTTAAAAACAGCAAGCAACACGGGATTGGGAGATGAGGGATTTGTTTGAAAATGTATCTAAATCTCTTTGGTCCCTGATTCCAGAAGGGATTCAAATATCCGGGGAGACCTACATTTATGTAAACAGAGTGAGCCATGATTTAAGGACTAATTTTATGGAAAGAATAGCACAGGTGGTCCACGGATTTGACAAGAGTTGTAAAGTCACTAAAAGAATGGCCAACAAATCCAAACAGAATACACCAGCTCCTGGCACAGTGAGAACTATAGAATACACCCCTCCCTCTTCCTGAGTCTACCTCCAGGGTCCTGGCATGCCTCAGTTTACCCACTGGATCCTTTCACCCATCTCAACCCTGTCCCTGGACCCCCCTCATTCCTGTCCATCTACTTCCCACGAGTCCTTCCTGGCAAAATTTCTTCATGGAATGTTCCAGAACCTGAACTGTCCAGTACAGTAGCCTCTAGCCACACCGTGCTCCTTATATTCAAATAAATTAAAATTAAATACAATTAAAAATTCAGTTCCTCAGTTGCTCTGGCCACGTTTCAAGTGACCAGGAGCCACATGTGGCCAGTGGCTGCCATATTGGATGTGGATATAGAACATTCTCACCATTGCAGAAAATTCTGGTAGACAGCACTGGCAGACTCCCCCTCTGTCCGTCTCATCTCCTACCCCCCTTTCTCTGTGTGGCCACTGAAACCGAAATTGTTCCCGATGAAATCAGCAATTACCTGCAAGTCCCCGAATACAATGACTTCTATTCAGGTCTCACCTGACTCAGACAAAGTAGCACTGGTCATAGCTAAAAGGCTGATTCTAGAAAACCTTTTCCTTGGCAGAGCACACCCGTTCCCCTGGCTGCTCTGTCTCTGCCTCACCTGTGGCTTTCTCCTCCTCTGTGCCTCCCTTGAGTGTAGGTGTTCTCCAGAGCTAGGACCACATGCCTTCCCTACATGGGTCTCAAACTCAATGCCCCCAAGGGCCAGGCAGGTAACGTAAGAGAAAGAAGCATCAGGTGGAAAATTATAAGTGGATGTGCCGGAGGCTGTGCTGACTTGAGGCAGCATGTCTGTCGTGAAGCATTCAGAGACAAGTTTTTAGCAATCCTCTTCCGCGGAAGAAAAAAAAAGAAAACACATCGGCCATAGAATTGCCAGTTTGCCACCTCCTCTGATTTTACACTTTCTTCCCCCCATCCTACTTCCAGTTTCCATGACCACCTACACCTAGGACTTCTCAAGTCTTGGATGGAAGTCACAGACCCTTCCTGAGTCCCTGAGCCAGGTCTGCAACGCCCCTGGCTCCCCCAGGCCCCTCCCACACACAAAATCCCACTCTGAGCTGGGCGACATTTCCCAAACCTACTCATGCACCTGCGTTCCCATCTCGGGGACGAGCTCACTGTTTCCCAGGCCCCAGACCAGACGTCTGGGCCCATCCTCCCCTCTCCCCTCTCTCTCTGCACATCTATCGGTCCCCAAGCTCCTGCCCCTGAATCTTTGCCCCGTCCCCACCTCTCTGTGTCCCCTCAGCCCTGTTCTCCTCCCACCTGCCCCTTGCCCAGCCTCGTCCCCAGCTTCCGGAATTCCTATTTATCCTCACGTGGCCCTCAGAGCATCTTTCCACACCCAGAGCTGACCCTGCCCCTCCCATGGCCCCCCGGAACACCAAGACACGGTCCCAACCCCTCGGGGTGACATTTGAGGCTGTGTGACTTCTGGCCTTGGCCTCCTGCTTGATATCCTCTTTCAGATGCTCCCTGCACCTTGAACTCTGCCCCATTTGCAAGCCACATCGTCAATAGGGGGCAATTTATACTTGTTGTTCCCACTCCTGGAACCCAACCCACCTTCAAGTGTCGAACTCCAACTTTACCACCTTCTAGTGTCTCCTCATTAGCCCCTCCTCCTCCAGAAGCCATTGGTGACACCCTGTGTCCCCTCCCCGGACTTAACCAGATGCCTCGTCTTGGCTCCCACTGGGCCCAGTGGCTTGTCCTTTGCAGCTCCCATCTCCTTGCCTTAGAATGATCTTCCTCCCACCACAACAGAGGTTCCTAAACTTCCTTGACTGTCCTTTCCATCAGTGAAAGTTTTTGAGCACTCACCCCCAAATAATATATATGTTTATTTATACCTAATTCAAGCCATCCTGCACTAATATAGTCATAATAAAACACACACTAAATTAGGAACGTTGACATTTCCCATACCCCAAAGATTGCCTTGAGGACACTAGAAAGCCAGAACCCACTGGAGAGACCATCACTGAAGGCCAGGAGCTCCTAAGGGTGGCCACTCCCCACCCCCCAGCCACCCAGCACAAGCACAGGCCCTACACATGCTAGTTAGTAATTGCTACCTTCCGGTGGTTCCTATGGACATATTTTCCAGTGCTTCCTATGCGCTGGGCACTGTTTCAGAAATAACACAAGCAGTAACTTGTTTAATTCTCACAATATCCGCAGGAAATAGAGCCTGTTTTTATGCCCAGATGATAGATGAGGCCCAGAGAAGTGAAATGATTTGCCCGAAGCCACAAAGCACGTGTCCCAGCTGAAATCTGAACCCTGGCAGGGCCTGTGCTCTTGAAAATAATGCCCCCTTGGAAGTGCTGAGTGACAGTTTCTTGGAGGAATGAACGAACGAGTGAATGAATGAAACAGAGACAGCCAAGAAAGAAAGACAGAGAAAGTGACGCCAGGAGGCAGAGACACACAGAAGGGACACCGGGAAGGAAAAAACCAGAACCCAGCCCTGGGCCTTGAACACTGACCCTGAGCGGGAGGATGGGAAATTGGAAGTGTTTGCAGACTGACCCAAGCCCTCCCCGAGGTAGAGAGCCACCAGGGAACGCCCTTAGGAGTATCGGCTCTGACAGGACTGGGGAAGGGAAGGAACCGAAGGGCGGGGTCTGCGGTGGGCGGGGTCAGCGGACCCGGGACACTCTGGGGTCTGTCCCCGGGGCGAACTCCTCACCCCGCATCTGTGGGGTCAACGATGAAAGTCGTGCACGTCTTCTTCTTGAAGATCTTGGGGATCCAGCTCTGGAGACAGGAACAAGGAGTTGGGGGGTGGATCCAGTTCGGTCCTATGGGTCACGGAGCGACCCACCCGCGCCCTAGCCGGAGACTCAGGAGTCCGGGACCCCAGTGCCTTCCTCTCCCGGACTCAGGAGACTCGACCCCCCCCCCCAACCCCCTCACCGATCCGTCCCCAAGGACCCTGGAGTCCGGGCCCCCAGCAACCCCTTCCTTTGTCTGACCCAAGAATCTGGGTCTCAAGCACCCTCCTCTCTGGAAAGCAGGAGGCCAGGCCCTAGCTCCCTGTTCCCTCAGGCCCGGGTCCGGCCGCTGTACCTGCTCCTTCTCCGCACCCACCATGCTGCCGCAGCCACCGCAACCTATCCGACTCCCTGCATTCGCTCCACCAACCCGGGTTCTAGATGCGCCCTGGACAAACCGGATCCGCCACTTTCCAGCCCAGCCTGGGGCGGGGCCAGGTCTGGGGGGCGGGGAGTCTCGGAGAAACGTAGAGCGGGAGGCGGGGCAAAGGGTCGGACAGGACCCAGAGAGAGGCGGGCAGGGACCCAGGCAGAGGGGGACAGGAAGCCAGGGAGAGGGGGACAGAGACCCAAAGGGGAAATGCCAGCGATGAGAGAGAGGGCACACTGACCCGGGTCGGGGGATGGGGGGCGGGAAACACAAAGACTTAGGTGGGGGCAGAGAATCAGAAAGGGGGAACAGAGGTTGGCGGGGGCGCTACATGGACCCAAAGACGGAGAGAGAGAGAAAGGTTTGGATGGGTGGCAGAAACTCAGAGTGAGAGGGAGAAGGGGACAGAATCCTCAGGAGGGGGGCAACAGGGACCCTGAGAGAGAGCTGGTGAAGAAACAATGACAGAGAGAGGGAGACCCATAAAGAAGGATGGGGACCCAAAGAGTGAGGGCGACGGTGACAGGGTGAGGAGTGGGAGGTATTGATATGCGGACAGGCAGGGCCACGTGTCTCCTGCCAGCCCTCTGACAGGGACAGCTGCGGCCTCCTGGGTAACCTGAGCCCCTTGCCCCCCCCCTCGCTGTATTTATAGCCCTGGCCTGGCACCATCCTCTGCCCCCAGATCTGAGTTCCAGGGACAGGAGGTCATGGGTACGTGTGCTGGAGCAAAATTCCTTTCACGCCATTCCAGGGCTTCCATATTGGCATCCACCTTCTCAGCAAAGTAGCCCATTCTGGCCAGAAACTCCCCATAATCTAACCCCCAGTCCTTCCTCGGCAGGGGTTTCTCCCCTCAGATACATCCCTCCTGCTACCCTCCCCCATGGCCCAGGCTCCCCCCCAAATTGGCCTACTAAAAATCTAGCCATTGTCTTTGCAGCTACCAAACAGGAACTTGTTGGCAACCCAAAGTCAAATCCCTTGGCTCCTCTCTCCTGGCCAAGGAGAGACCCCTTCACCCACCCCCTCCCCAGCTGGGAGGAGGAGGAGCAGGAGGGGAGGGGCAGGTGGGGACTGACCCAGAATAACTCGGGGCTGAGAGTAAATTTAGCCACAGAGAGGGGAGGGGACAGACCCTATTGGCTGGGAAGTGGGAGGGAGGGCCGGAGAGGAGGGTAAGGGGCTCTGGAGACTGCCTCAGAGGGCCTGGGTGTGAGGGCCAGAGGGCAGAGGCCCAGAGAGACACAGCAAAGGAACAACACAGAGAGAAAGAAACAGAAGGAGCCCCAAAGGGACAAGGACCCCAACATTCATCCACATAGCCATAGCCACAGTGGGAGCCAGCCCTGGGAGCAGCTCTGCTGCCTGTCTGTCCCCATGGGTCACTGTGGGCCATGGCTGCACACTTCTGTCCTCTGGGCTGCAGTGGCCAGCCTGCTTCTCCCCACTGCCGTGACCCAGCAGCTGAGAGGGGCTGGGCCGGGGCCCAGAAACTGGAACAACAATGCAGGAGCTTCGGGGCCCTCAGAGGACGCGTCGGGCAAGTCTGGCCACCCCACGCACAGCCATAGAGGCCACGGAGATGAGAACAAGGATGTTTCCACAGAGAGTGGGCATCATTTCTGGGGCCACGGAGACCACAGAGAAGAGGACGAAGATGTCTCCAGAGAATCCCAAGACCGTAGGTACCAAGGCCACAAGGTGGGAGATGAGAACATCTCTGATGAGGAGGAATATACAGAGCATGCTCAGCAGGCCCGTGGGCACGGGAGCCATGGGAGTGAAGACCCGGATGATTCAGCTGGGCACGGGCACCACTTCCCCAGCCACGGGAGCCAGGGCCATCAAGATGAGGACGAAGACGAAGTTGTGTCCAGTGAGCGTCACCATCATATCGTCAGGCGTGTGCACCGAGGCCATGGAGAAGAGGAGGATGAAGAAGAGGAAGGGGAGGATGTCTCCACTGAGTATGGACACCAGGTCCACAGACACCGAGACCCTGGGAAGGAAAGGGATGAAGATGTCTCAGATGAACACCACCATCATATCCTTAGCCACAGACATCAAGGCCACAGAGACAAGGAAGAGGAGGATGAGGATGTGTCCACTGAACACTGGCACCAGGTTCCCAGATATACCCACCATGGCCTTGGTGACGACGAGGAGGAAGAGGAGGAGATCACAGTAGAGTTCAGCCACCATGTTGCAAGCCACCAACCCCAAGGCCATGAGAGCGCTAAGGAGGAGGACTTCCCAGAGGAATCTGAAAGAGCAGTCCCTGGCCATCACCACCACGGAGTCCCCAAGGAGGAAGATGAGGACATCTCTGCCAAGCTTGGCCACCAGGCTCCCAGCCACAGGCAGCAAAGCCACAGAGATAAAGGGACTGGCCACAGAGGGTCCATCAAAGAGGAGACTAGCCCCCAGCCCCCAGGACACACGGGGGTGAAGGATAGAAGCCATTTAAGGGAGAGTGATTCTGAGGAGGAAGAGGAAGAGAAGGAAGAGGATCACAGCTCCCATGAAGAAGAGGATGAAGGTTCAGAGGAGGGAGGAGAAGGTACCCACCATGGCAGCCTGGACCAGGAGGAGGAGGAAGACAAGGAGGAAGGTCATGGCCTCAGCCTGAGCCAGGAGGACGAAGAAGAAGAGGAGGAAGAGGAGGAGGAAGAAGAGAAGGAGGAGAGGAGGGAAGAGAGGGCTGAGGTTTGGGTCCCACTGAGCCAAGACCACCAGGAGGAAGAAGATGAGGAGGAGGGGCTGGAGGAGGATGAGCCCCCCTTCACCATCATCCCCAACCCACTGGCCAGGAGGGAGGTGTCTGGAGGTGCCTCCAGTGAAGAGGAGAGTGGTGAGGACATGGGTAGGTGATCTGACTGGATGATGGGGTGCGGGGGAGCGGAGTCAACCTGGGTCACTGCTGCCCTCTTGTCCCCACAGATCAGCAGGATGCCCAGGAGTACGGGAACTACCAGCCAGGGTCCCTGTGTGGCTACTGCTCCTTCTGCAACGTACGTCCGCAACCCAGCTCCATCCTCCAAGCTGTTCCTAGAGTTTGTTCCTGGGCTCTGGTGTGCCTTGGGAGGGCCCTGAGCAACGGGCCTGAGTACACAAAGACACTTCTGGGGCCAAGTGGGGGACAGACTGGAGGCCAGGAGGCTGGGGAGGAGCCTGGGATAGTGGTCCAGGAAAGAGAGGGTGAGGCCTGAGCTGCACTTGCAGATGTGGGCACAGGGAGGAAGGTTCAAGGCAGAGCTGAGGGAGGTGGGACAGGACTGGAGACTGACAGGCTATGGGGAGAATAGGAAGAGAGGGGGTGAAGAGAGTACCCAAAGGTCCAGCCCACAGTGAAAAGGGGACCTCGGGGCGCCTTGAAATAGGGAAACGAGGGGGTGGGAAGCAGGTTAAGCAGGTTGGAGGAAGATACTGAGCTCAGTGTCAGAAGTAATGAGGCTGAGAAGTTGGGGATATGTCCAGCAGGCAGGGTGGAGGACTGGCGGGTGGCTCCCAAACGTCTCTGCCTAACCAGGCTCCTCTGGTCCCCAGCGATGCACTGAATGTGAGAACTGTCACTGTGACGAGGAGAACATGGGAGAGCACTGCGACCAGTGCCAGGTGAGACTTCTCCCAGACTCAAGGATCCACCAGGTTTCCGGATGGCCCGGGACTATCTGAGCACCCCCAGCCCGAAATCCTCTGCCCTCAAACTGACCTAACCCCTTACTCCTGATGCAGCCTTGACTCCAAACCTGATTCTGCCTCTGACCTTAACCTCCACCTAGCTAGCCTCCTGCCCAAGTACGGCCCACGCCCCATCCTAACTCCGCCCCTGACCACCTCCTACCGCTCGTTCTCTCTCCCCATCCCCGCCCCCAGCACTGTCAGTTCTGCTACCTCTGCCCGCTGGTCTGCGAAACTGTCTGCACTCCGGGTGAGCATGGGTGGGGCCCAGAAGAAACCTGATGAAGGGGCGGGGCCTAGTGGATGGAGCCAACCTGAGGAGCAGGCTGGAAGGTTGTGGGGCGTGGCTATGTGCGGAGGCGTGGCCAAGGCTGGGACTCTGTAAAGAGCGGAAGGAGCACGGAGGGGCGGGGCCGGGCAGAGGGAAGGCTGGGGATAGGTGCCAAAACCCAAGAGGTTCGGATTGAGGGGTGAGCCTAGAACCAAGAGGTTGGGGCCAAAGCAAGTGGAATTCGAAGGACGCGGCGGGGGGTGGGGCTATTGGAGAATGGGAACATTTAGAACACTTAGAGCCAGGAGGAAGGAAGGAGTCCCTGGAGGAGGAATTAGTTTTGGGGAAGGAATCCAGAGAAGGGGGCGGAGCTAGTCCTGATCCTGGACTGAGTGAAAAGTGGCCCCCAATTTCACCGGTGGTGTACCCCTCAAGCCTCTTCTCTCCCACAGGAAGCTACGTCGACTATTTCTCCTCGTCCCTGTACCAGTAAGTGTGTGGAGGGGGGATGTTTAAGGGCCCCGTTTAGAAAGGTGCTGTCCCGCTATGAATTACTGGACAACCCTGAGCCTCTAGTCCCCCCTTGGTGAAATGGGCAGGTTAACGATCTCTAAGCGCCCTGGTGTGAGCTTCTGCGTCCTTCTCTCCAGAGCCCTGGCAGACATGCTGGAAACTCCGGAAACCTAACCCAGACACACGGCTGCGGCGCAGATACATCTCCCTGGCCCTCCAACCCCTTTCCACGGGCCATATTTATTTCTCTGAATAAACGTGCTCCCCGAAACCTCATCGTCAGGCCTGGGGTCTAGATCCTCTGGGCACCGGGGAACGTGGGTGGGGTCTGAGGGAGAGGGGGCCTGGACTCCTCGAGGTGGTTGGTTGCTAGGTCCTGATAAATAAATCAGTCAACACGGGAGCTTTTTGAAACAGTTCTCTTTACCCGTGATCACTGAGTGACGCCTGGGGCAGGGAGGCCGACCAAGAGTCGGGGGCGAGGGCTCCCCCACCGTCTTTCCTCTCCCCACGCCACGTCGCCCAGCGGCATCGTGGAAAGAGGATTCTCCCATGCAAACCCCGGAGCTGGAGCGGAACGGGGAACGCAGTTCTGCACCCCCTACCCCCCCCGGGGCACGGACACGGCCACAGCACGGGGGGCGGAGGGGCCTCGGGGACACGAGACACTGGGGAGAGAGAGGGAACCCCGCCCGCGGCTGACCCCAGGCACCGGCGACCGGACGCCGCGGGGCAGGGCTGAGTGGCACAAAGGGCGAGGCTTTTAGCAGCGAGTCCCCCCTCCCCTCCTTTCGGATGAAGAAGGACGACTTGGGCCCCGCGACTGGGAAGAAAGGGGAGGGGGCAGCCTCTCCCCGCATGCGGCCCGGGAGGGAAGCCCCGCCCCCTTCCCGCGGGGAAAGGGCACCCATCTCCCATCGGAAACTGATCAATAAATTACAAAGAAGAGGAAAGGGAGGCGGAAGTTTGGGGCGGGATTTCTTCCTGCCTTCTTCTTCCCCCCTCTCAGTCCAGTGCATGTGGTTTGGTCCAGGCCCAGTCCATTTGTGAGGCAGGGACCAGCATTCCCCGCTTGTCTGTACAGATGGTCCAGTCCGCGGCGTGAGCTCCCCAGCAAGCTCTCCCCGGCGAGACCATACTCTGGGCAGGAGGGGAAACAGCCCAGCCTCTGAAAGGTTCTTCCGTCCGAGTGAGGTCACCTGCATTGACGCCAGGCAGTGCGTGCAGCTGTGAAGATCCATTGTGCCGCCCAGAACCCCAAGAGCGCCCAGTACAGCCCTCACCTGGAGGCGTACACTAGCAGGAATAGGTCCGGACAGAAACGCCGTCTGCCCGGGAACTCCCAGAAGTCTGGCCTGGAGGGAGAGTGAGCAGCGGTTCAGCCTGGAAAGCGCGCACGCACACACACATACACACACACACACACACACACACACACGCCCACTTCCTCCCCCAGTATTTCTCCGATCCTCAACCCCAAGCGTCCTCCCTTGGATTTCCCCTCCCGAGATGACAACGACCGCCTAGCTCCAAGCCGGTTTCCCCACCTTTCCCATAGCCTTGGATTCCTTAAAAGTATCCCAGGTAACACTGGACGAGCTCATTTCCCACCCTGGAAAGGGGGTGTGGTGGGGTTGAGGAGGTTGGCTTATAGGAGCGGTCCATTTGTCATGGTTGGGAGAGAAAGGACTAGGCCATTTCAGAACCTGAAGAGGGAGGTTCCTACCCCCGAGGAAAGGGAGGGGAGGAGAGGATCTCGCGTTTGGGATCCGCCCACCTTCCGGCTGCAGCTTGCGGAGAGGGAGCCCCGGCGAGCCCAGGGCCCCTGCTGCGGCCGAACGAAAGTTGGGGGGCAACATCTCAGCTGAGTCAGGGGTTACGCCTCGGAGGTCCTTCTCTCGGAACATCTTCCGCCAGGATGGGGAGCGGCTGAAGGACTTGGCACTGTCCTAGGTATAGGGGCCCGGCAGCCGGTGAGGGACTAGGGCCGCGTTCCGACTCCGCCCCTTCATTTGACTCCACCCCTCTCCGGGTCCTTCCCTCCTTTAACCCCGCCCTTTTCTGGCACCTCCTCCAACCACGACTCGCTGGCAAAGTCAAGCCCCACCCCTTCAGCTCCCAGCCTAGAGGTGCCGCTGGGAGTGGAGTCTCCTATGCTGCTGCTGCCGCGCCCACCTCATCCAGCCGCCTGTCTGTGCCCAAGGAGATGAGGTTGCTGAACTCCTTCTCCAAGAGCTGCCGGGCCTGGGGAGGAGAGGTGGAAGAGGGGTTGCAGCGTGCAGTCTGTGAGGTGGGGATGCCCAGTGTGCCCAGGGCCCAGCGGCAGCTCACCTGTGCATTCTGTGTGGGGATCTGCAGGAGCAAGGCCAGGTCAGAGTAGTCGAAGGTCTCGTCCAGGGCGAGCAGCGCCCCGTGCACCCCGCTCTCCGTGAGGTTCGTGGCGAATTCCTTCAGGCCCAGCCCGGACACCCAACCCATGACCCGCTCATTGGACCACACCATCACGTCTGGGGACAGAAGGGACCCTCAGCTGCTCCCCTCCTGGGGCCAGGCCCTTCCAATTTATCCCATATCTCCACCCCCACTTCCTCTTCCTGGCCACGCCCCAATGCTGGCTCCACCCCCTCTTCCCTGGCCTCCCTCCCCTCCCCTATTTATGCCTCCTCCAGCACTGCTCCAAACCCCTCCAACTTGGCTCCCAGCTGGACGTTTACACTTTTCTACTCACCTCGGATCTGGGTCTGACTCTCTTCCCGCCTCCGCTCCAAGTCCTTCCGGTCATAGTTGAGTCGTTTCAGGCACATGATCCCGTAATGCAGACTCACCCTGAGTAGCAGAGATAGTGGAGTTACAGATGAGCCCTCATACCCCAATGACTGCTACTCCTATTGGGCTCTCCCCGTTGTCTGTGGTCTTCTGGCAGAGGTTGGGGAATTGCTCCATTGGATCTGTCCTACTGATTGCTGACCTTCCCAGGAGTTGCCATATTTTCAAAAAGCAGTTCCTATTAGCCAACCTGTAAGGGTTATGGGGTCAACTAGCTAAGCTGTCTCAGGACTTGGGCTTTTCCTAGTGGGCCTTCTTACGGGTGGAAGGGGCACAGGAGTCTGGATTGCCTGACAATCAGGGTTAGAGGACCAAAGATAGTCCAAGGAATTCCCCATCACTGGTCCTATTTGCCAAAGACTCTCTAGAAGTGGGGCTTCCCCCCTTGGACTGTCACCATGGGCCAGGCAACCCCCACCTGTGGAAGCTGTCCACCATCTTGAGTTGGCCCCGGAGCTCCTTCTTGTTAAGATGATCTAACATTCGGGCATCCACCAGCGACTCCATGAAGTAGCTGCGGTACTGGGGCAGCCCCAGGCTGGGCAGCCAGTCGTTCCCCACCCATTCATGGTTCATGTCGCCATATGCCAGGATCTGGGGCCATGGGCAGGTGGGGGAGGAGTCAGGCCCTCTGACCCCTTCCCATGTATGTATGAAAGGGTAGAGTCCACCCCCCCTCCCCCAGATCCGAGGTTGTTCTCCATCCCATAGCAGGACAATGGCCAATCTCTGCTCAGGACAATGGACAATCCAAAATTGTCTCCCTTTCCTTCATTATGACAGCATAGACCCTTGTCTACTCAAAGTGTGGTCCTTGGACCCACAGCATTATCATCACTTGTGAACTTGCTGGAATTGCAGAATCTCAGACCCTAGGCTACTGAATCAAAATTTGCATTCTCACAAGATTCTCAGGTGATCTGAAGTGTACATTAAAGTTTAAGAAGCTCTAGTCTAAAGTTGTCCCAACTCAGAACAATGGATCAGTCCAACATCACTACTCCCCCAAGTCAGCACAACGGATTCTTCCAGTGTAGCTCTCTCCCCAGCAAAGGATAATGGATCTATCCACCACTCTTGCACTGTCCCCAAAATACTAGTCTAGCTATATCTGGCCCAGGACAATATTCTGGATCAACCCCAAATCCTTCACTCCTCTTAGCATAAGGAAATAATCCATCCCTTCCCCCTTGCTGGGAAACAAAGAGCCAACATAGCTCTGTCTCAGGTGAGGTCATTCCGCTCCCCTCTTGAGAACAAAATGTAGCTCCTTCTCCCCAACTGACCTGCCGCCCCCCACCCCAAATGCTTTCCCTTTTCACCCCGGTACAGTGGAACAATTCCACTTCCCTCTTTTCTAGGGAAAAGAGCTGCTCAGCACCTCCCTCTAGTTAGAGCAATGAAACAGCCCCTGGAGCCCCCGCAACCCAGCATAATGGAATGACCCGTGCACCACTAACAGTGGAATAGCCGGGCTTCTACGCCGGCCCCCACCGAGCCACAGACAAGAGCAGAGCTCCGCGCAGCGCCCCCCTCCCGCGGTGAGGATGGAATGCTCCGGCGAGGGGAGGGGCGGGGATCGGAGAAGGAGGGGCGTCCATGCAGCGTGCACAGCCTGTTCATGCGCCCACGGCCCGCCCCGCGCCCCCTACCTGCTCCCAGCTGATCTCCTTGGTCTCCTGACCAGTTAGTGGGAAGAGGGGAGAGAAGGGGTGGGTTAAGGGGCAGGCGGAGGAGGGCGGGAGGGACGAACAGACGGACAGACAGCCACAGATTCATCCGCCCCCCGCAACCCCCGCCGCTCCTCCCGAGGGAAATCTAGTGCCACACCCAAGGCCACCGGCAGGGGGCACTCACAGGCTTGGTCGTCGCGGTAAGGGACTCCATCTCTTCATGTGTCATCCACACGTTTCCTGTGGACTGAGGGGCGAGGGGTGTTACAGAGGTTGAGAGAGGGCTTCTGAACAGGGGAGGGGAAGGGGGTCGTGCTCCTGGAGGAGCCGAATTAGGCATGGGAACACATAATTTTCTGTATGGAACAAAATGATAAAATTTTAGAAGTCAGTATGTGCTACGGGAAAAAAAATAGGGGCTCATGTGTTGGGGTGATGGGGCCGGTACTAGTTTAGCTGTTGAGTTAGGGAGGCCTCTTGGAGGTGGTGACATTTGAGCTGAGACTTCAAGGATGGGCAGGAGCCAGCCTTGGGGGAAAAAGAGGGAGGGGTGCTCCTAGGAAAGGGAGCAGCAAGGGCCAAGAAGCAGAGTAGAAAAGGGGGGCCTCTCATCAAGGGCCCTGTAGAGAACCATACGAATTTGGCTTTTTCTCCGGGATGGGATCCCTCTGGCTGCACTGTGTAAAAGAGCCTGAGGGGAGGCAGAGGAACCTGAAGGGAGACCCCGCTCTCAAGAGATAATCCAGGTGAGAAACTGTGGGGAGCAGGGTGTATCAGACAGAGCTGGAGTGAGCGGGCCCAGGATTGGCTACTCTGAGGACAGTAGGCGGGGCCCTGAGACAGCAAGGGCTGGGATTGGCCCCCGGACACTCACAGTGCGGGAGGAGGCAGGAGCAGAGGGTGAGGTGAGTGAGACCATCTCCTGGATAGCGAGGCGCAGCTTGAGCCGGTGCAGTGGGTTGCTGATGCCGATCTCGCGCTGGATCTCCGTGTCTGACAAGTTGGCCATGATGGCACCACTCTTGACATTGGCCCGGCAGGCGGCCACGTACCATGCAGGCATGCCTACCCACAGCTGGACCAGAGGGAGGAAGGGAGAAATGGGGAAAAAATGAGAGAGAGACAGAGACATACAGGAGGAGAAACGGGAGAAATGGGAGAGGGACCGAAAGAAAGGGAGAGAGGGAGACAGAGAGATGGGGAAAGGCAAATGGGGGAGAAACAGAAAGACATGAGAAAGCAGTGAGAGGAGGGCAAGGGAGAGAGATGCGAGAGTCAGAGGGAGACAGAGGAAAACAAAGGAGGAGAGTCAGAGAAGGGTAATACCAGAGTCAGAGGGGAAAGAGAGAGATGGGGAGAGACAGAGATGAGGAGAGACACACAGAGATGAGAGGCAGAGATGGGGAGAGAAAGGAGCAAAAGACATAGAGAGACATGGGAAGAAATACGGGGAATGACAAAAACACAGAGATGGGGAGAGAGGCAGGAAAATAGAGACACAGAGAGAGAGAGAGACATGGGAAGACACAAAGAGATAGAGACAACAGGACCAAGGTGGGCATGGCCAGAAGGACGGGTGAGGGGAGAAGGAAAAAGAGCAACAGGAAGATCTACAAGAAGCCTGACCCCTCCCAGGGCCTCCCCACCCCCCACAGCTCCTCTCCACCGCCACCTCTGAGTTAGGAGGATGGTACTAGGTGGACCCGGCCAGTCCTAAGGGTGGGGTTCTCAGACCAGCTGGGGATAAAGAGTCAGGACGTTTCTGGGCCCCAGTACCTCTAGCCAGGAGACCACAGTGGGCCCATCCCAGGCAGCAAAAGGCAGGCCCTGACGGCAGGCCTCTTCCAGAAGTTCATGCCTGGGGAGAAGGGGCCAGGGCAGGAGATCTCAGGGGCAGAGAAACCTAGCCCTCTTGGATGGCCCCCTTCACCAACCGCATCCCCCCACCAAAGCAATTTTTATGAATGCAAAAAACATGGCAGAAGGCTAAAAAAAAGCACATGTGAATCTTTGTAATCCACCTTCCCTCCCCCCAACACACCCACACTAATCAAGAGAAAAGGGGAAAAAAAAGAAAAGAAAAACTCTAAGGGTTCCCAAGTTCCCAGGCAAGCAAGTTCAGGATCTTGGACACCCCCTCCCAGAAATTTCTTCTCACTTATGACCAACCCTCCCCACTTCCACGCCACACACCCACACTCACTTCCTCTTGTTCCTTCGGTCCTTGTCTCCTGGGCCTGTCAGCTTGGCTAGCCCCAGAGGGTCAGTGGCCAATGTCTCGTCTGAGGGTGTTCCAGCTGGAGGCAGGGAGGGGCCAAAATTTGGAGAGTCTCAAAGGGGAGGCAGAATCTTTGATGCTGGGGGGTTGAGAAGGATGCCAGGAAAGCAGAGGCCCAGAGGGATTAGTAAATGCGGCCACACAGAGGGAGTGATAAAACCAGACAGGGACCAATGCCACCTCCTAGGCAAGGAATTGGAGAAATCCCCAAAATAGGGCTGGATTCACTGGGCTGGCCTTGGTAAGCTGGCAGTGGTGTGCTGGTAAATATTTAACAACTGGCTCCCTGGGGAAGGAGAAGGTATTTCCTGATTTGTAGCATATGCCCATTTCCATGGTGTAAATAGTCCCACCAATTTCAAGCTACCAATGTGATGTCAAAGCAGCTCATAAAATTCCTGAAAATTTAACTAACTTGGATTTCACAAACCAGACAAGCAGGCTCCAGCCCATCAGATGCCCTGCCTTTAGGATGCTCCTCCCTCTTTCTCTATTTAAAAAATAGGTAAATAACATAACAAATTCCTTTGCCCACCAGTCACTCAGGCAGGCCTCAGAGTGCCCTTTCCTTGTCCCTTCTCCTCCCCTCTACCTCTGCCAAGGTTCCAGTGTTCTAAATGAATTACCAAATGAATGAAGACAGGATTGTATGTCAAATGAATATGTAAAGAAGAAGGAGGAAGGAAGAAAGGAAGGGAGAGAGGGAATCAGGGGACTCACCCAGAGAAGAGCTGTCCCGACCTGGTGGTCCCATTCGCCCCTTCTCCTTCTTGCCAAAGAGACGGCCTATGGATGACTTGATGCTCTTCTTCTTGGGAGCTTTGTGCAGGGAATCTGGGGTGCCCTCACTGGGTGAGCAGGACAGATAGATCCCATCTGGGATGCCTCCTCTCATCCCAGGTTTTTGTCCACTCCCACCGCCTCCTCCCAAGCAAGTCCCTCCCTGTCCCATCCCTTATTCTTACTGACCTTCCCCGTGAGGGCCCTCCATCTTCCAGGGATCCCGCCTGCAGTGCCAAGGCCTGGGTCATTCTCTCAAGGCGGGCAGAACGAGGAGTGGGAGGTGGGGTGTCTCCTGGGATTGCTGGTCCCTCCATTCGTGGAGCCCCAGCTTCCTCCTTGGGGGCATGATTCTGGAGACAGAGAGGCAGAGATGCTATATTGAATTGGAGGGATCATGTTGGGGGCTCATTAGTTGGGATGTCTATGAGGTGTCTGGGATACCCCTGATTTGGGGAACCACTTCTAAAGATAGCTTAGATTAAGTGCGGGTGAGTTGCAGAAATATAAAGGCAATAACTGCAGTCCCCCTGGAGCTTGATAAGCCCACATCTATACTGTCTTAGCTTCTGGTGTCAGGAGTGGGATCTGCTCAGCCTCAAGGAAAGCTAATGAGTTATTACAGGTTCTGAAAGTAGGAAATCTGAGCTTAAGGCAATAAAATAGGGGATATAGATATGTGCCTCCCTCAAAGGTCAATTCTGAGGATCTAATGGTAGTTCTCAAGTGTATATTTGGTCACAGAGACATTTTTCTAAAAATCCTATGCGGTGGGAATTCCCTGGCCATCCAAGTAGTTAGGACTTGGTGCTCTCACTGACAGGGCCCAGGGTTCGATCCCTGGTGGGGGAGCTAAAATCCCTCAAGCTGCATGGCATGGCCAAAACAATACAAAATAAAAGTAAAAAAATAAAAATAAAAATCCTGTGCAGAAACTTAATGCATAAAACAGGTAAGAGTAGATCAGATCTGACTAAAGTACAAGTTAGGCTTCAGGAACCCAGTGGCTCAGCCTCCCATTTGCCCTTTGAGTTGGAACTTTTAGGGAAAGCTAAGGTTGCTTTTGAAAATCACTGGTGTGTTGGTCATTGTTGCTTTTTGTTAGGGAGCCCTGTTTGTGACCTCCCACCACCACCACCAAGCTGAGGAGACTTAAGAATACTCACAGCTTTGTCGGTGCCCTCACGGGCAGGGCTAGGGGGTGCCAGACGGGGTGTTGAGTGGCCAGAGCTGGGAGGGGAGGGGCTGGCAAGGGTAGAGGTGGTGAGGGAGGGGGGTAGTGAGCAGCTACTGCGGTAGCGGCCCAGTGAGTCCAGGCCCGAGCCAGACACCCGGCTCTCCAGCTCTTCTGCCCTCTGTTCTGTTGTCTCCTTCTCCTCTTGGATTAACCTGAGGAGGAAAAGCGGGGAGATGGGGTGAGAGGACTCAGGCGGACAATAGGAGAGGGAGTTGGGGGATCCCAATGGGCCAGGAAGGCTTGGCGGTGCACAAATAATTCTGAGGAAGGGACAACGAGGTTAGAGGGTCTTGGTGGATTCCTGACGGCCTCACAGGTTCAAGGGAAGTCAAGGGATCATGATGGGCTCAGGAGGTCGAGGAGGTCGTGGAGAGATTAGGGATGACAGGATGATCAGGATCTGCATCAGGACTACGCTGATAATAAACAAGTGGTTATGGAAAAGCATAAATGGATTACTATGGGCAAGAGGTCAAGTTCCAAGGAGGACAGCAAGAGCAAGCTCATAATAAGAGCAGAGTGAGATCAGGGACTCTGAGGTCAACCTAGGATCTGGGAAGGTCATAGAGACATTTGGTGAGAGTCACTGTCTCAAGTCACAACAAGTTTGAATGGAAGATGACGGTCATGTTGATACGTTTGCTGGGGCCCATGGAAAGTGTTTTAGTTTTATTAGAGAATTGTTAAATAGGGCAATTTCTGAGGAATCAGGGTAGACTTGATGTGATGGGGGATTCGTAATAAATTGAGGATCGTTCTTATATTAGGTAGAAATTCTTGTTATCTAGAGTTGAGGTTCTCAAGGTGTTTTGGACTGGGGGATGTTGTGTTGTGTTGAGGTTTGTAGGCTACTGGGAGTCTCTGGGTAATTGTTGCATGAAGCCATGAAAGCCATGATGTAATGGAGGACTCTTGATGGATTGGATTGTGAATTTTGGCATTTGGGGATGCAGTCTCCGGTATATTGGGAAATTGTGAGTACCGGCCGGGGTGTGTGTAATGTATATATAGCACATAAGAGACTTCTTGGTATTTCCTCAGGGATTCCTGGATAGTGTTGGGCTGGGAGAATTCCTTGAGGATGTTTAGGAAAGGAGTTGGGCTTAGGTGTGCAGATCAGCCTCCAGAGCCAGAGGGGCCTTGGGCTAAGCTCAGGCAGGGTGGGGAAGAACTGGGCCAGTGCTCACTTGATCTCTTTGTTGATGGCCTCCAGCTGCTCCTGAAGCATGATGGCCAGTGTCTGCACATCAGCCTGCCCACTGGGAGACAGCAACTCAGCTCCAAACATCCCCTCCGCCTCCTCTTCATCTGAGCCATCCAGCTCCCCAGGGAATGGAGGTGGCATGGACCCCGCAGGGGCGGACCGCTCCCACTCCTATCTGTGTGTGGAGACAGAGGGATGCCATGTGGACAAGGGCCGAGGTAGGTGCTGGGTCTTCCCTCACCTATCCTGACCTTGCCCACCCTCTTTAACCCTGCCCATGTCCCCTGACACTGACTGCCCTCACCATGTGACCCAGCCCCCCAACACTTTTCCCAGCCCAGCTTTCTCTCTTGGTGGGTCCTTCTTCTTGACCACCCATGACTCTGCCCTCTCCCCTGATTCCACTGTTTCCTTTGACCCAGCCCACTTCCTTTCTTCACTTGGCCCCATCCATTCTAGGATTCTACACCCTGCATACCATCGCCCCAAACCCACCCCTCTTCCCACCCCATCGTTCCTCTAAAGTTCTCACCAGGCAGCAGGACATCCACGTGAAGAGCCATCGAGGCAAGTGGGGATGACGGAAGAAGAAGAGAAGACAGTGTGGGTCCAGGAGACCTTGCTTCTCAACTCAGTCCCCTCCCAGAGCCCTGCACGTTGGGCTCCACCTCCTACTGCTGCCCTCCCAAGCCCTGCTCAGTCCAGGCCCCAGAAGTGGCTTCTGACCTTAGAGGGCTCATCTTTGACCCCTGACCAGCGACCCCTCTTGCTTGCCCGGCCACTGCCAGCCCCGTAGGGGTCCAGGTGGGCGCCAGAAGGTAATGTGGGTGCCTGGGAGTAACGGAGCTCCAGGGCACTGCCAGGGAGAGATCTGTGGGCATAGAGAGGGCAGTCAGAGACCAAGGGGTCAGGAAAAGGAAACAGGTGAGTGGTCACGGGGAAGGGCTTGGGGTCAGAGGATTGAGAGAGGGATCTGAAGTCAAAGGTCAGGAAAAAGGGTCTGGGGTCAGAGGTCATGAAGTCAGGGGTCAAAAATAAAAGGGACCAGTGGAAGTCTCAGGAGGACAAGGAGTGGGGTGGGGGGGAGACTGCATATCAGAAGGGATGTGCTTGGCCAAGGGGGCTCCATGAGCAGAGGTGGGACAGGAAGATTACTGTTACCTGGAGTAGGAGGATGGTGGCCTCCCCCGCAGCTGGTCAATCTCCATCTGCATCCGCTCCATCTCCGCCAAGAGCTGCTCCTGGGGGGAGGAGGTTGGAGATGATGTCAGGTCAGAATCTGCCCCCTCCCCCGCCACTGAGTATCAGCCCCTCCCAGCCAGGCTGGTTCCAACCCCAGCAATGCCTGCTCCATTTCCCTGGCTCTCACCCCCAAGGCCCGCACCCCCCAGCCCCCTCCCTACCTTGTTGAGCAGCAGCTCATCCTGAAGCTTCTTCATGTTGGCGATCTCCTCGCTTAGTGAGTTCTGTGGGGGGCAGGGGGGCAGTGAGGGGGCGGAATCTAGAAGCAGCCTCCAGTGCGCAGAGACAGGCCTGAGGGGACCCCGGGGGGAATGAGGTGGGCTTGAGTGGTGAGCTGCATGGGGAGAGGGTTGTGAAGCCGAAGATGCTGCTTAGGCAGGGAGTCCCTGGGAGCCCAAAATGCAGCGTCCCGTGAAATTTCCACGGATTCAGAGTGTGAGGGTCCATAGGGTTAGAGGCTTGGGCGAAAGCCAAGAATTCAGGCCGTAGGTGCCCCAGAATTCAGCTGTAGGGTGTTTAAACTAGGTGAAAGTGTGGTGGTCCCAGCAACAGAGCAGTCTATCAGTTTCAAATTCAGGATGCCCAGATTTGGGGAGATCTCAGATAACTGTTTGGGGAAAGGTCTGGGGCCCCAAGATTCCAGCTTATTGGAATCCTAGGTTGGGGCACACCTTCTCCTCCAGTGCCCCCATGCGCTCCTTGAGGTGAAGCTGCAACCGTTCGTTGGACTCACTCAGCAGCTTGTCCACTGTCTCGGACAGCCGCTTATTGTGGTCATCGTTCATCTTCTCCCGCTGCCGGGCCTGCCCAGAGGAGAACAGAGCAGAGGTGCTCAAGCCCCGGGCGCTGTCCCTGCTCCGAGCTCCCACCCCCCCGGCACAGCCCCCTCATCCAGGCGCATCCCCCAAGCCTCAAAGCCTCCTCACCCGCTGCAGCTCCTGGTTCTTCTCCTCCAACTGGGCCTCCAGCTGCCGAAGCCTCTCCTCAAAATTCCCATGACGTTCCTCAGCCTAAAGGATGGAACCCATGGCATCTGACTTTGTCCCACTAGGACGCAGTCAGCCTCCAGGCCCCACCTCCTCCAAGGCTGGCTTCCAGGCCCCAGGCTCCTCCCCCACAGGACTCCAGACCCTGCACTTGTGATTCAAGCCCTGCCCTCTCTAGTCTCCAGGCCCTGTCCCCTTCTCAGTTCATGTTCTCCCCATCTGTTCAGTCCAAACTAGAGAGCACCACCCCCCACCAAACCTCCAGGCCCTTCAACCGTCCCAAGCCACGTCCCTTCCCTAGACCCCAGGCCCTACCCTTTTCAGCAGAATTCGGGCTGTGGGTCTCCTACCCCTCCAGACTCAGGCCCTGCCTCCTCCAAACCCCGCCCCTTTGCCCCAGAGACTCAAGGCGCCGCCCCAGGCCTCCCTTCACCTTGTTGAGCGCCGCCACTCGCTGGGCCAGCTGTGCCTCTATCTCCGGCAAGGTCTCCGCCTTCTGCAGCGTCTGCTGCAGCTTCTGCTTAGCGTCGTCCAGCCACTCGGCCAGCTGACGGCTCTTCTCTTCACTCTGGGGGGCACAGACAGGGGGAAGGGAGGAGCTAGGTCAAACTGGCCACGGCCTCGCCCCCACCGCCCCTCCCCGGCCGTGCTCCCACCTGCCGGTACAGCGACTCCTTGCTGGCCAGCTCGTTTTCCAACTTGTCGTTGGCGTCGTGCAGAGACGTGGCCTCTCGCTGGGCACTCAGGTAGCGCTTCTCTAGCGTTGTGATCCGCTCCTCCATATCCTCCCGCTGCGCCAGCGCCTGCAAAGGTGACAGAGGGCCGCGTGGACTACAGCTCCCAGAAGGCCGTGGGGGTAGCCTAGGCTTAGAACCCCAGTTCAGGCACCCCAGGGTGTTCTGGGAAATGAAGTGCCCTGCCCTCCGGGTGTCAGAATGATGGAACCACACCTGCCAAGAGCTCCCAGGCATAGCCAACGTTAGATCCCCTGCCACCTGATAGTTAAAATGGTGTTACAGCACCTCCCATAAACTTCTGGGGCAGTACTGGCTTAGACCCTCCTCATATGGATGACCTAAGACCCATGAGATGGAATGTCTCCACTCTTCTTAGCCCACTCGCCTCAAAAATCCAGGCCTTAGATTTTTCAGCAACTTCTGGCACAGCTCAGGTTTAGAATCACAGAGCAAGTGCCCTAGGGTCTCATAGGAAACAAAGGTCCCTTCCACCAGGGAGGCAGCATCTCCCAAGAGCCCCCAGGGTAGCGCATGCTTAGAAAACCAGAGAAGGTGCTCCAGGGTCTCATGGGGGAAGGACTCCTGCCTTGGGAGCCAGTGTGGTGGGACCACACTTCCCAATAAGCCCCGGGGCCATCCACAATTGAAATCTGAGGTAAAAGCCCCAGTGGATGATGAAAACTAAAGTGCTCTCTCTTCTTTCTCATTCAATGCTTTCAAGAATCCATGCCCTATATTTCACAGCAGTCCCCGCAGCCAGCGTGGGAGTTAAGGTCAAGGAACCTCAGCCAGGATGGGGTGAAATGCAGACAAAGGAGTTCAGTTAAGAGGTGCAAGAGAATTTCCCAATGATAACATAATAACTACAACCAAATACTGGGTGACCAGCAAGTATGTGCCATGTGCCAACTCTCTGACAAGGGTCATAAATGCCATTAGGTGAGGAAACTGAGACTCAGAGAGGAGAAGAGTCCACACAGCTTATGGACTGAATCCAGATTCGTGAGTTCTGTGACTATGGGCAGAGGGGGACAGGAAGGGTTGAGGGGAGGGAAGGGACAGAGGGCAGCCCACCAGGGGCTCCGGCCTCACCTCCTTGAGGTCGCGCTGGAGCTTGGAGTTAGCTTCCTCGGCCTTACCCAGCTCGCGGTGGGCCGTGCCCAGCTCCTCCTCCAGCTGGCTCATCTGGCGGCACAACACCGCCAGGCGCTCCCGCAGCTGGCACACCTCCGCCCGCTGCCGCTCTAGGGCCTCCTCCAGCTCTGCCGTGCGCCGGTTCGAATCCCCGCCAGGACCCAGGCCATTGGCAAGAGTCTGGAATGGGGACAGTGAGGGAGGAAGGGACAGAACTCAGAGTGGGGAACACAGAGGTAGAGAATGCAAGGAGAAACTGATGGGGGTGAGGGGGGATCATAGATCAGCAAGGGCCATGGAGGTCACAAAAGTTAGCTAGCTGACTTGAATCAGAGGTCAATGGTCAGTAAGGGTCTGAGGCGTTCAGATGTCCTAGGGTCAGTGAGAATCGTACCAAACATTAAAAGGACCATCACAAAGTCAGGGCGCTGAGTGGGATCACAGTGAGGAGGACCAATGAAGAGCAAGGGGAAGGAAAGACTTCCACCTCTTACCTGCCCATCCCCATCCTTGCCGGGCTCCTCTAGCCCCGACCGGCGCCTAGACAGCTGCTCTCGAAGGCTCAGAGTCTGGCAATGGGAAAGGGAGATCAGGGCAAAGGAGGTCCTAGAAACCCCATTTCTACTTCCCACTGGCACTGGTCCTGCTGGGGCCACCCTTATCCCACAGTCTACCCTTAGACCCTGTGCCGTCATTATATGTCCCCTTAGCCCCCCACCAGAGAGGAAGTCCACCCTTATTCTTAACCTTAGCCTCCTTGTGGAGGTGTCCTGACTTTCCCCACCCAACCATTTCCTCCATAGTCAGTTCTTTCCCTTAGCCCCAGCCCTGGTTCTCACCTTAGTCTCACTGTCACAGGGCAGTACTCCCCTTAGTCCTGCCCAATGAGTTCCTCCTTAGGAACCTCACTGGTTGTCTCCATAGTGCTACCCCATTGGTCTTCTGCCCTAGTCCTGCTCCCAACAGATTCTAGGACCCACCCAATCAGTTCCACCCCATTGGTAGTTCATTAGTCCCTCCTCCTTCTTGGTCACGCCCCCACCTCCTGATTGCTCAGCTCCAACTCTTCCTCTAGCACTGCCACCCGCTCCAGCGCCATTCGCAGCCGCTCCCGGACCTGGGGATGGGGGCAAGACAGTGTGAGATGGAGATCAGACCCGATCGAGGACAGTTGATGCAGAACACCTTTGGGATGGACCTGATAGGGCGACCTTAGCATTCCTCTATTTATAGTATGTGTGCATCCCCAACTAGCTACCAAGGCAGCCTCACCCGCTGGTATCCCCCATCCTATTACATTTTCTATTATCAGCCACTCAGGTCCCGGTCTGCATAGCCTGTCTCAGTCAATTACAGTCAACATTCTTCCCATTTGGGCCATCCCCAACCAATGACGGCCAGAATTTCTGCCGTTCAACACAGCCCCAGCCAACCACGAGTTTCTGTTCTACAACCAGTCTCTTCCAATTCTCATACCTTCTCATCCAGGGCCTTGTGGTGCTCGAAGAGGGATTTTAGAGCCTTGAGTACCTCCACCTCGGAAGAGACCCCTCCCGGGGACTGGGCCTGGCGCTTTACCACAGTCATACGCAGTGACCTCTCGTGCCTGGACACCAGGCACTCCAGGTGTTCTAGGAGAAGCTACAGAGATAGGGCACCGGGCCAAGGAAAAGTGTCAAGGGAAGAGAGGCAGAGTGAAGGAAGAGGATTCAGACAGGTGGGGCGGACACATGGAAGAGGTGGAGCCAAGCAAAGTGGTGTGGAGACAGACAGGTCAGGAAAAGAGAGGGATAACAGAGGTGGGGGGCAGGTCAAGGAAGGAGTGGTACAGGAAACGAGAACAGTTATGGAGATAGGGGAGGGGATATGAAGGAAGGAGGGGACCAGAGGAGACCCGCCAAGTTGTAGGAGCAGGGAGAAGAAAGCAAGGCGAGATAGAGGGAAAAAAATGGGTCAGGCTGCAACACCCAAGGCCCCGCCCACCGCACTTAGGTCCCGCCCCAAGACCCCTCACCCGAGTATTGTTCCGCTCTGCCTTCAGCTCCGCAATTTCTTCCTCCCGTTCCAGTAGCTGCTCCCGACACAAGTTCAGCTCCTTCGTCAGAGCCGCAAACTCCTGTCCAGATGTGGGCAGGATCGGACAATCAGATCAATCCTTTTCCCCATCTCCCTCATTCCACAGGACTGGGAGGTTTGGAGGCCCCTCCCTTCTCTGCCAAGTCCCGCCCCTTCAAGCGGCTCAGGCCCCGCCCATCACCGGCAAACCACTCCCCCTTCCAAGTGCCAAGTCCCGCCCCTTCCGGACCTCCCGCCCTGTGCCTTCGCGAGTCCAGGCCCCGCCTCCCTCAGGCCCCGCCCCGGCCCCGCCCAGACCTGGGGCAGCGCGATGCTGAGCTGGCGCTGCAGCGAGTCCTTTTCGTGGCCCAGCTCGCGCAGCCGCAACTGCGCCGTAGCCAGTCCGTCCTGCGCCTCGCGCAGCGTCTCGAGCAGGCGCTCGCGCTCCGTGAGCATCGTGACCATGAGGCGCTCCAGTTCGCCGCCCGCCTCGTCCGGGCCCAGCGCCGAACCCCGCCGGCCATCCTCGCTGATGGTGGGCATCACCTCGCACATCATGGCGGCGGTGCTGGCCTGCGGGTACGGGGAGGGGGCAGGAAACCGAGAGGGGCTTCGTCAAAGCACAGGCAGCGAAACTGAGGCACGGTCACTGGGATACTACATAGTGAAAACTGAGGCAGGACAACCCAAGCACTGCACAGAAGAAACTGAGGCCCATCCATTCCGATCATGGCACAAGATAAACGGAAACCCATTGCTCCCAGGAAACCAGGCCTGGCTACCTGGGTGAGAGCATTTGGAGAAACAGGTCAGACTCCATCAGACACTGGCAGCAAATCTAGGCCCAGCCTAGTCAGAGAAACCGAAGCCGGGTGCCCCATTGCCTGAGTGAATGTGGAAAGTTTGCAGGCCCCTCCCCTCTGGTCCAAGCCCCGCCCCTTCAAGCGACTCAGGCCCCGCCCATCACTATCTATTCTGGCCCTGCTGAGAATCCCCTTCAACCTACTGCATGAGCTAGAAAACTCAGGCCCAGGTGAAGGAGACCATGTCTTCAGGAGGCCACAAAACTGGGGTCACAGAATTAGGTCACTGGTACGTAGTCACCTGTATAATGTCACAGGGATGGTCCTCACCTGCTATTCAGCCCAACTCCTGCCTCCTTCAACTTCCCAGATATCTAGAAATCTAGCTCCAGGAGAATCTAAAGACCCACTCCAGTCGGGAAAAACAAAAACGGTGGGGACATTGCTAGCCATCTCCCACTACGCAGGAGTCCAAGACCCAGCTACCTCTTCTCTCAGCTCACAGGAATCTAGGTCCCCTATCCCTCCCTTCCCCCAGACTGAGGAGTCTGAGTCTCCAGCCTTCTCCTCCCCAGTCCCAGGAGTCAGAGACCACATCCCCTTCCTCCCAGGACACAAGAGTCTGGGCTTTCAACCTCCAACCGTAGACCCAGAAATCTCAGCCTTCAGACTTCTCCCCCCTCAGAACTCAGAAGTCAAGGCCCCCAGGACCCAGGAGTCCAGGTGCATGAGCCGCGGGTGGAGATGAAGGGAGGTCTCCTGAGCCACTCCCTCCACACACATCAGGTCAGACAGGTCCATCTAGGTGAGCTGAAAGCAGGAGGGACTTTCACTCCTTCCCTCCTTTCTTTCTCTCCCTTCAGGCAGACGCATAACCGGTTCTCAGAGTGGATAATTTCCAGCTCCACCCAATATTTGGACTCTGTCTGAAGCCTGGGACTGGGGCCTTGGACTCCTGGGAGGACAGGATGGGACTGAGGGCCCTGGGACCTGGGAGAGGAGGCAGCTGGGTGCCTGTAACCTTGGGTCTTTGAAGAGGTGCATCTGGGAATCTAGACACCTGAATCCCAACACTCAGAGGTCAGATTCAAGAAAATGTTTATAAGAGGGCAGGCCAGACTTAGACCAAACGCCAACATGGTATCTAAAACCCAGAATCTACTCGTGAGCTGCAACTAGGGATGTTTTAGGGAGGCTGCTCTAGAACTTCAAATTTCCTGAGAAGGAAACAAAATTCAGCTAGGCTGGGTGTAGAATCTAGAAGGCCACGTGCAAGAAGACACAGTACAGAGTGCAGAAAGGACATACACTTCCACATTTACAATGTGCTTGGGGTAGGATCCACACATGGGGCCAAATAGAAGGGCATATTCTAGAACCCAGGTCTGGAACTTTGAACAAGCCAAGAGCAATCCAATAACTTCAAAGAGTTTCTGGGTCACCCCAGAACCCCAAACACAGAGGGGAGGGTAATGATATCTAAGAACAGACCTAATGCAGTACATAACAAACCTAAGTCAGGAGACATAATCTAGACATAATCTAGAACTCAGAACCTACCAGGGATGAAGGTATAAAGGTATATTTTATCTTTACAGAATAAAGCAGAGATCGCATGCTTGTTTTTTTCATGCATCTAGATAACGTTAGAACTCAGAGGGCAGAATATATGCTCTAGAATTCAGAACATGCCCTGCAGGCAAAGGAAAACATCATAGAAAATAGCAAGGAGTTTGCCTGGAACTGGGGGAAGATGCAGAGAGATGCATTCTGGCAATTGAGAATTTCCTGGCATAAGGACTGAGCTGGCAAAGGGGGTGGGGATGGGGGTGGTGTGTTCTAGAAATGAGGACATTTCTAGGCTGAAGACTCCAAAAGAGGAGAGAGCCTAGAGCATGTTTAGAATGTTGAAGTGGCAGATGGAGGAAGCCCCCAATCCACCAGGGGACAAGTTCTAAGCCAAGGTCACACCAGGGAAAAGATGGACAGAGAAGGTGGGAATGGATGAGCCGAGAACATAGAACCTGAGGAAGGAAGATGCAATGTACAATTCAGAGGGAATCCTCGAGATTTAAGACTGTAGAATTGGATGGAATCTAAAATAGGGAAGTGCAGGGACTTCGCTGGCAGTCCAGTGGTTAAGACTCGGCGCTTCCACTGCAGGGGATGTGGGTTCGATCCCTGGTCTCGGAACTAAGATCCTGCATACCACACAGTGCAGCCAAAATAAATAAATAAAAATTTTAAATATAATAAAATAGGAAGTGCATTCTAGAATGGATAGCACAGTTTGGAGAAAAGCTAGAGCACATAAATGGAACACACATATTCTAGCACTTAGAATGCCCCTGGGAAGAGAATGGAATCTAGAACAATGCCAAGGATGTGGCTAGAACCTAGAACACACCCAAAATGAAATTTTAGAAGAAAATAAGCAAGTACTGTCTTCTTAAAAATTGGAACATGTCGGGAATTCTCTGGTGGTCCAGTGATTAGGACTCTGCGCAAAGGAACTTGTCAAAGGGGAGGAGGGTGAGATCAGAATTTGGCTTGGGAGCATTAACTAGATATTTGAATTTACCTGAGGAAAGTCATGCCTCGAATTTAGCATCTAGCCTAGACTTTAGAACAGTACCTTGGGTGAAAAAGGAAAAAAGATGTTGACCGGGAGTGTTCTAGGATTTAGGAAGAATCTAGAACACGAAGCATTGCCAGGGCGCATGTTTAGGTGGAAATGTGGAAGACAATTCTAGATCACAGAATGAACCTAGGCCATAGAACACATCTGGAGGAAGGGATGTACGTTTGGCTCACCAGTCTGAGAGTGTACTCGAAGGATGTGACATCACGATATGAAAACATCGTGATGGAGTGCTGGAAACATCTCAAGAAGCTGGGTCTCAGGGGAGAACGTTGGAAACCCCAGGAAGCCCAGAACCTGAGATGATATGGAGATGAAGCAGGGGTTTTTCAAGGCTACCAGAGATGTCAAGTTGATGGGCAATTGTGAGGCTGTAGAGACTTGGGTTCAAAAGAGTAACAGCTGAATGGCTAGCTACTTGGGGTGGTGGGTGGCAGAGCTGGGGAACTGGACTCCTGAATCGTTGTGGAGGCCAAAGCCAGGAGATGGAAGTCTGGACCCTGAGTCCTTGTTGGATGGAGGGCCAGGGTAGATGGCTTTGGTGGGCAGAATAGAAGGTGGGGTCTGAACTCCTGGGTCCCTGAGGGGAGGCAGGATCAGGGACAAGGCATCTAGGTCTCCAGGGGGCAGTGTGGGTAGAAGCCAGAGAATTGCATTCTGAGTCCCTGAAAGGAAGAGAGTCATGGCGCCTGAATCCCTAAGGGGGCAGATGCTGGGGTGCCAGGTGGATGGGTATATTTGTCTGAGGGGCACAGGGGCTGTTAAACTGTCTCTGAAGGGAGCAAAAGCTGGAAAACTGGATTCCTAGATCCGGAGGGGGTGAGGGCTACCAGCTGGGGCCTTTAGCCAGGGGAAGTGAGGACTGACAAGGCTCCCAGAGCCCGGTGGGATCTGGGTCCCCAGATGCCAAGACCCCTAAGGTGCACCAGGCAGGAACATTCAGAAGCCCTGACTCCTCAGGTAGAAGCTGGGGTCTCCGAAACCTGGGTTGTTGAGGGTGGAGCTGAGAGCCTGGCCAGCGGAACCCTGAGGCCCGGGCGCCCAGGTCGGGGAGGGCCTGGGTATCCCCAGGTCAAAGGCGCGGCGGGGGAGATCCCCGCGCCGCCGGCGCCGCCTCCCCGGCGGCAGCAGCAGGAGATGGGGGACGCGAGGCTGCCGAGAACGGTGACCATGGACAGCTCCAGAACAGGCCTGTGTCCAGGGCGGCCGCCGAGCTGGCCGGGACTGAGGGACTCGGCCGGCTGTTCAAGCCGGAGGACCAGAGATGGGCAGACTGGGTGCGCGAATGGGGGACTATGCGGACGCGACGTGGGGGGCGGCCGGCCCTAGCTGGGGGAGTCTGACACAGCTGCGGCCGGTGTCTGGAGCTCCCAGGACTGGGCCGAGGAGGAGGATCTAGGTCCAGAGGGGCTTCCGGGGCTGACCTGGGAAATCCAGGCTCCTGGGCCCCGGAGGAGGCGCCAGGCGGCAGTACGCCTAGGATTCCTGGGTTCGGTTGGGGACTCTGAGAGCCAGGAGGGGCACGCCTGAGTCTCTGGGGTCGGGCTGTGAAATCTGGGCTCTGAGGTCCCAGGGGATGAAGAAGGGAATCCAGGATCTCAGGGAGGCGGGGGAAGCTCGGCGACGGGTCCCCGGGATGGGCGCTGCCAGGCGGGCCGGGCTGGGCTCTTACCTACCTGGTCCGCGGCGGCTGCGGGCGTAGCTGGGCTGCAGGAGGGACGTGGGGTGGGGTGGGGGGACCGGGCGGGGCCCCTGGCGGCGGCCGGGGCCCGGATCTGTGGCTCCGGAGCCCTGTCTCCGCCGCTCGCGCGGGCTCCGCGTCTCTTGCTCCGGCTTGGGCGCTGGGGACCCCCCCCTCCCCTTGACGGTCTCACAGCCCTCTACCCCCTAAAATAGCCCCCTGCCCCTTTCACCGTTCAGCCTCCCCCCGCGAGGCCGCAGCCGCCAGATCCAGGGGTGCTCACCAGCGCCCCCCAAATCCCACCTTCCCCCGCCAAAAAATTCCTCCTCCCTCCTCCCCCCGCCCCGCAAACCAGCTCCGGGGCGGTCGTGGCCCCTTTAACAGGAGACTGACAGACGGGGCCGCGTGGCCAATGGGAGGCGGTGTCTGAGCCGGCCGGCGGCTAAACCCCGCCTCCGCACTGCCTGGGAGGGGTCTCGCGGGCGGAGAGCGGGAGGCGGGGCTCAAGGTGGGACTGCCAATAGGCAAGCGGCGTGCGGCGGCTGGGGCGGGAGGCGGAGCCCGGCAGGGGGATGATGTCACCTGGAGCGAGTGGCGCGCGGCGTGGAACGCGAGTCGCGACCCCGGATTCCGGCGGTGGCGCGCGCCGGCCCTCGCGCCGCACGGGACAGGAGAGTGGCAGTAAAGGATGGATTTTAAGGCGGGGACAGTTCCCGGAGACACGCGCTCGGGTTGGAAGGTGGGGTGAATGCCGGGTCGGCTAGCGCACCTTATTCTGCACCCCTTGCGCCCGCCTCGGGAACTGCACGTGGCACCTCCTCCCCCGCCTCCCACTCAGACGATTACGCGGCCGGGAGGGCTCCCCCGGCGGGCTAGGCTAATGGTTCGCTCCGCCCCGCCCACACAGAGGCCGCCCACTGACTTTTGCGCGTTTCAGGCCTCCTCTGTCAGACCAGATACAGAGGAAGGGGGCTTGGCCTCCGCCCTCAGAATCTCTGAAGGGTAGGGGGAGTTGTCTTAAGTTCTGACCCAGCGCTCAGACCCAGACCGGGTCCCAGCCTCCAACCTGGACTTGCCGCTAGGAAGCCGGCCAGCCTCTGCCTTCGGACCTGGGGAAAAGTCTCAAGCTCCGCTCTCAGACTCTGAAAAGGGTCTGGTCGTGACCTCAGCTTCTCTCCTTCCCCCACATCTCCAGATATTCTAACCCCCGGATGCAGAACAGACACAGACACTCAATGAGGGTCAAAGATCTTTAAATAAGGAGCTGGTGACAATAAATACTGTACAGGGGAGGGGGTGAGGGTGACGGTCCAGATCTGTGGTTTCAGCCTCGAGACTCCAAGGACCTAAAAGGAGGGTGAAGAGAGGGGAGCCAAGCTCAGGGGAGGGGACCGGGGGAGGCATGGGAGAGAGCCGGGACTGGGGTTCCAGAGCCAAGAGCCCAGGGAAGTGGCTGAGGGTTCCAGAGGGAGTAGGTTCCCGATCTTGGGATGGGAGTGAGCTAGGAGTCCCTAAGGTATTTAGTCAGAACGGCTTGGAGTGAGAGCCTGGGCCAAGGGTCAGAATCCCAGGGAAAGGAGCCAGGGCTGGAGGTGGCAATCAGGGCCTCAGAAATCATTGGCCTGGTTTGGGAGTTTGGGGATACCGGAGGCAGTGGAGGCCCCAGGGGTGTGGTGGCAAAGGGCTCACGAGTAGCTCTGATGTTGCTGGCGCCGCCGGGCAGAGCGCATCTTCTCAAAGCGGGCCTCCATCTCCTCCAGCACTCGGGGTGTATAGCGCACCACCAGCTTCACCGAGCCCTGGGCAGCCTTCAGCAGCTCCACTGCCTTCTCATGCTGTTCACCCTCAACGCTCTGCAGGGGCGGTGCACACAGCTGGGCCTGGGGCCCACCACCCACACCCCGCCCCCACCCTGGTACCAACCCCAAGATGCCAAGGCCTCATGTCCTCACGAGAGAGTCATTCTTGGCTCAGAGTCCTCCCCGCAAACCTTCCAAGTTCCCCATGTCAGAGACAAGCCCCATATGCCTTCAGTCACCGAGCTAGACCTCCAGACTCGTCTTTATCCCCTCCCTCCCGGCAGCCCGATGAGCCCCAGCCCCATCCCTCCTGCCCTGACTCCCTCTTCTTTGTCCCCACCACCAGGCCCCAGCTCAGACCTTATCCTCTCCCCACTGGACCTCACCCTAGCCTCCTCCTTGGCCTTCTGGCCTCCAGTCTCTTCCCTCAGTCTATCCCCTGCAGAGTCCCAAAGGGGTCTTTCTATGCCTCCAGGCTGAGCCTATCCTTCCCCTACTCACAGCCCTCCCATGGGTCCCCAGGAGGCTTGAGACAAAGTCCCAGCTTCTCAGGCTGGCACTCAGTCCCTGCATGACTGGCCCCAACCACCTACCTAGTCGAGGCTCCATCTACTCTAAGCACAGTGATTTTAATCACCGGCACGCCCCAGTCCTTCATCAGAACCAAGCCCTTTCTCTTCACCTCGTAGGAGTGCAGAGTCACAGACCCTACTCACAACACCCTCCACCAGTAACACCCTTCTCTACCAGCTCCTATTCACCAGTAACACCCTTCTCTACCAGCTCCTATTCATCCTTCAAAACCCAACTCGAATATTCCTCATCTGCAAAAACTCCCCTCATCTACACTGGTCTGCTGCCACATCTGGGCTCTCACAGTGCTTTGTGCTTCCTCATTATCTCCTTGGTTTAGAACTGTTTCAGTCAGGGTCTATCTCCCTCACCAGAGAGGGACTCCTCGAATGCAGGAGCAGTGGCCAATGACTCTCAGGGTCTGCAGCAAAGCCCAGCACAGGGCCGGACACAGAGGCAGTGCTCAGTGTGTGTTGAGTGAATGTGAAAAACAGCGACTGTGCTACCTTGGGCAGGCTGTGACCCCAGCCAGCCCTGCCTCAGCTCCCCACTCACCACACCATTCACTGACAGCAGCTGGTCCCCACGCTTGAGGCCTCCGTGGCGGTCAGCCACGCCTCCAGGGATGACACGGGAGATGTAGATGGGCGAATTCTGCTCCTTGCCCCCCATGATGTTGAAGCCCAGGCCCTCATCCGTCTTGGGCAGTTCCACTACCCTGGGATGTGCGTGGCCCTCACTGGCTGTGAAGGCGGCCACCGTGGCCTGGGAGAGAGAAAGCCTCAGGAGGTGAGGGCCCCACCACGATGCGTATGCGGACTAGCGTGGAGGGTCTGCGTCAGGGAGCGGGATTTAGGCCAGAGAGTTTCCCTCAAGCACGGGGCGTCTGCCACACAACTCAACACAAGATCACTCCGTAGTGACAGTACATCCCTTTTAGTCACTTTGGACACTTCAGACTGTCAAAGAGAAAGTCTCCATTTGGTGTGCATGCGTCTTGAATACTCAACACTTGTCAATATCGCTTTTTAACAGAAGGGAACAAGGCCTGGACAGAGCTGAGAGCCTCCAGCAAGCAGCAAGAAATAGCATCTAACTGTAGTTTAATAAGATTACAGTGTTTAATGCTAGTTCACTGTTTTCACTGGTTATCTTCTAGTCAGGCATTCGGTACTAGTTTCCATTTGTAGTTGCTAAAAATGTCTTTTTTTTTTTTTTTTTGCTTATGCGGACTAGCGTGGAGGGTCTGCGTCAGGGAGCGGGATTTAGGCCAGAGAGTTTCCCTCAAGCACGGGGCGTCTGCCACACAACTCAACACAAGATCACTCCGTAGTGACAGTACATCCCTTTTAGTCACTTTGGACACTTCAGACTGTCAAAGAGAAAGTCTCCATTTGGTGTGCATGCGTCTTGAATACTCAACACTTGTCAATATCGCTTTTTAACAGAAGGGAACAAGGCCTGGACAGAGCTGAGAGCCTCCAGCAAGCAGCAAGAAATAGCATCTAACTGTAGTTTAATAAGATTACAGTGTTTAATGCTAGTTCACTGTTTTCACTGGTTATCTTCTAGTCAGGCATTCGGTACTAGTTTCCATTTGTAGTTGCTAAAAATGTCTTTTTTTTTTTTTTTTTGCTAAAGATGTCTTTATATGACAGAAACTAAAAATGTGAGATTTAAAATACATTATAAATAAATCATAGCAAGGGTGGTACATAGATATGGCAAAAATCATGAAGGAGGAAACAGGAATGAATGACTGACATTAGGTAGATATTGAGCTAGACCATGTGATTCAGTGGATACCATGAGCAATGGGCTGGGGGGCGCCTACCTTTGCTGTGGCGTGGGCCCGGATCTCAGCACTGCCGGTGATGTCCAGCGTGTCATAGAGTTGCTCATACACCTGGTGAGGACGCAGCAGCATCAGGGAGCCGCCAGACCTCTCCTCCCTTCAACTCAGGAGTCCAGGCCCCCAGACCCTCCCACCCAAGGATCCGCCCCGTCCCCGCAACCCGGAGGCCGCGGAAACTACAGCTCCCAAAGAACCCCTGAGCTGAAGCGCGGGCACCCCAAGGAGGGCCGCCCCGGTAGCTGCTGGGAGGCGTAGTCCCCGGGCTCGGGGCGACCAGGAGGAGGACCACGGCCGCCCGCTTGTTCTCGGCGCCGCGTTGCTCTCACCTCCCGGATGGCAGAGCAGAAGCGGCTCTGCAGGACTCGCTGGAGGGCCTGCAACTTCTGCGGGGGCAGCTCCCCGCTGCGCTGGAGCCGCTCGAGGAGCTCCACCGCCCGGGACACGTCTGCGGGGCGGGGGCGGGGCGCACAGACACACAAGAGTCAGAGACGTGAAGACGCAGAGAAGGACGGAGAGATGCGGCCAGAGACCAAGTAAGGGCGAGCGCAGACCCCGGGAAGGACAGCAGAGTCCCAGTCGGACACCGGCAGAGTCGCCCGTGGCAGAGACGGCGGCCAGTCGGGCGCCCTGCGTCCCCAGGATCCCCATACACACCCAGGCAGGGGTGTGCAGCGGGCGCCCCCTCTCTGGCCCGCTCGCCCACGGACCCTCCCACACCCACCGACTGCCCGACTCTCGGCGCCCCGCCCCGCCCACCCCGCCGGACCCGCCTACCCGCCCGGGCCTTGCCGGGGGAGGGGCAGGGGACCGGGCTCCGGGACGCAGGGCGGGGCTGGGTGGGCAGGGGCCCCTGGCGCGCTTACCCCGCTCCAGCCCCAGCGGCTCCACCAGAGCAGCCATGTCGGTGCCGCCGCTGCGAGGCACCCGCCTGGCGGTCGCCGGCGAGGAGGGCGGGGCTGCTCGAGGCCACGCCCCGGAGACGAGCGCCCCCTGCGGAGGCGAGACCCAGCGAGCGCACCGTCCCCCACCCGCTACCGCTCGGGTCTCGCTGCCCTGCCCTCAGACCCCATCGGTCTGTTGGTTGGGTTTGTGACCCCTCCTACTGCAGCCTCTGTCTGTCTGCACCGCCTGCCATCTCATCTGTCCTGCCCTCCACACCTGTCTGTCTCCTGTCTGTCCCTTTTTCCACATTCGTTGGACAAACTATGTTAAACATCTGGGCCCAAGATCATGGACACGACGGTGAGCAGGGCAGATAAGCCCACTGCCCTCCCGGAGCTTAGCCTATAGGTGGGCGGGGGAGCAGGGTAGACAAGCAACTATGGCTGTGATCAGAATTGGGAGTGGGGAGGCGATGATCTACGAAGGACACTGACATAGAGCCCTTGGAGGTAAGATCATCAAGAGGTGGGGCGTGGGTCACTTTCCAGACAGAAAGAGCCCACGTGGCCGGATAACAGCGTAAGGATTGGAGTGGTTTATGATGAAGGTGAAAAGTTGGCAGGATACAGCTGATGCACAGCCTTGTGTGTTGGCATACTCACGCTGAGGATTTTGGACTTCATGGTAACTCCTAAGAGTAAAATGTGATATTCAAATGTGTATTTTAAGATTACTGTGGACACTGTGTGGAGACTGGATTGGATGCGAGCAAGAGCGGAAGCAGGGGGACAGATCAGGAGGCTATCGCAGTAATCCCGTGATGGCTTAGACCAGGGCAGAGGCATGGAGGATAAGTGGGCAGGTTTGGAAATGTTTGGACGTGTCTTAACTGTATATGAGGACTGGGAGGTGGAGGAGAAGGGGATATTAAGGTGCTTGTGAGGACTTTTGCTATGATGGTCTATGCTGGCGGAGGGATAGTGGATATTTTGGCTTTGAGGAGCCTGTGCAGTATCCACGGCCTGCAAGCAGTTTTGAGAATTGGAGCGAAGGTGGTAAATAAAGCCATAAGCATGGACAAGAAAGCTGGAGGCAAGAGAATATAGAATGAAGAGGACCTAGAACTGAGTCCTCAAAACTCGTAACATTTAAAATTCAGGAAGAAGACAAAGAATGGCCAGAAATGTAGGAGGAAACCCCAGGTGGGAGAAACCATAAGAATTTTAAAAAATATTTATTTTATTCATTTATTCATTTTTGGCTGCTTCGGGTCTTAGTTGCTGCACGCGGGCTCTTCATTGCAGTGCGCAGGCTTCTCTCTAGTTGTGGCGTGCGGGTTTTCTCTCTCTACTTGTGGCGTGTGGGCTCCAGAGTGCGTGGGTTCTATAGTTTGGGGCGCATAGGCTCTCTAGTTGAGGTGCACGAGCTCAGTAGTTGACATGTGTGGGCTTAGTTGCCCCGTGGCATGTGGGATCTTAGTTCCCTGACCAGGGATCGAACCCACGTCCCCTGCACTGGAAGGCGGATTCTTTACCACTGGACCACCAGGGAAGTCCTGAGAAGAGAGTGTTTCTGAAAAAAGAAGTAGGCAGTGGTATCAGATGCTCTAAAGAAATGTAGATGTAGACAAGGCTGGAGAAGTCTGGTTGTTGCTTTACCATCAGCTGGATGGGTAAAGTATATCCTCAGTTAACTTCACCATTAGTGGGATGGAGTCCAGAAAAGGGCTTTTGCAAAGTGAGAGGACTAGAGTAGGTTTGTTTATCCCTCTCTCCTTCCTAGTTTATTTTTCTTATTTTAACAAAAAAATAACGTAGTTACAGAGTTAAAAACAAAATCAAATAATACAGAAGGACGAATAATGAAAAGCACCAGCCCCTGTCCCTGTCCTAACTCTCCCCACTTCAAGAGGCAACAAGGTGTAGATGTTTCATCAGCTAGTTGCTTCTGCAGCTAAGTAACATACCGTTTCTCAATTTTTCAATTTTAGATGTTAGCAATATATTACACATTGATTTTCTGCTCTTACAACCTTTCCCCTCTCTTCCCATGGCAGCTTTATGGTACCAGTTTTTAGGTCAATCAATAAAGCGCTCACCTTATGTCTAAGTACTTACTGTTTGCTGTAGCTCAAATGTTGTCCTGTGATTACATTTCCTTCTTGAACAGCTTCTGTTTTTTTTTTTCTGTAACGTCTATCTACTTTTGTTTCCTTCATCACATTTAAAAACAATTAATTTATTTAATTTATTTATTTTTGGCTGTGTTGGGTCTTGTTGCTGCGCGCAGGCTTTCTCTAGTTGAGGCGAGTGGGGGCTACTCTTCGCTGAGGTGCGCGGGCTTCTCACTGCAGTGGTTTCTCCTTTTGCAGAGCACAGGCTCAGTAGTTGTGGCACACGGGCTTCGTTGCTCCGCGGCATGTGGGATCTTCCCAGACCAGGGCTCGAACCCGTGTCCCCTGCATTGGCAGGCGGATTCCTAACCACTGTGCCACCAGGGAAGCCCCTTCATCACATTCTTAATTTCTTTCAAACTCTCCATCACAAGATATATTACTGAATCTTTTTATTCTGAAGCTCCTTGGAAACGTCAATCCTCTGACCCCAATGTGGACCAAATGCTCTCTAGAAACTGCCATCCTGGGATTTCCCGCCACTGCTCTGCTGAACTGGAACCTCTCTTTTAAATCTCTCATTTTGGTCAAGTATCTCCTCAGTTAACTTCCTAAAAAGATTGTGGGGGCTTCCCTGGTGGCGCAGTGGTTGAGAATCCGCCTGCCAATGCAGGGGACACGGGTTCGAGCCCTGGTCCGGGAGGATCCCACGTGCCGCGGAGCAACTGGGCCCGTGAGCAACAACTTCTGAGCCTGCGCGTCTGGAGCCCGTGCTCTGCAGCAAGAGAGGCCGCGATAGTGAGAGGCCCACACACCGCGATGAAGAGTGGCCCCCGTTCGCCGCAACTAGAGAAAGCCCTCGAAAGATGTGGAGCGAATTCCCTGGCCGTCCAGTGGTTAGGGCTCCATGCTTCCATTGAAGGTGGCACGGGTTCGATCCCTGGTCAGGGAACTGACATTCCACAAGCCGTGCGGTGCAGGCAAAGAAAAAAAAAAAAGATTGTGAGATTTCTCCTTCAAGAAAGTTCCTCTTTTTTTTCCCTTAGCACTTCTAGTATCTAATCAACTACCAAATGCATCTACTAGTTAATTTCATTTGCTGTTTTCCAGTTCTAAAATTTCCATTCGATTATTTTTTAACGATTCCTGTTAAACTTTAAAATTTTTAATTTAAAGATCTCTTTTTAAAATTGTTTTGAAAATATTGATTGATTGATTTTGGCTTTGCCAGGTCTCAGGTGCAGCACGTGGGATCTTTGTTGGCTTCTTAGTTGTGGCATGCAGACTCTTAGTAGTGGCACGCGGGTTTCAGTTCCCTGACCAGGGATCGAACCTGGGCCCCCTGCACTGGGAGTGTGGAGTCTTACCCAGTGGACCACCAGGGAAGTCGCCTAAAGATCTCTTCAAATTCTCCATCTTTTCCTTTGGAAACATAGTTATTTCAGTCTCTGATAATTCCAACATTGGAATCAAGTCTAGGTCTGTTTCTTTCTTTTTTTAAAAATTTATTAATTTATTTATGGCTGCGTTGGGTCTTTGTTGCTGCGCGCGGGCTTTCTCTAGTTGCGGCGAGCGGGGGCTGCTCTTCGTTGTGGTGCGCGGGCTTCTCACTGTGGTGGCTTCTCTTGTTGCCAGAGCTCAGGTCCTAGGCGCAAGGGCTTCAGCAGTTGTGGCACATGGGCTCAGTAGTTGTGGCTCGCGGGCTCTAGAGCACAGGCTCAGTAGTTGTGGCGCACGGGCTTAGTTGCTCCGCGGCATGTGGGATCCTCCCGGACCAGGGCTCGCACCCGTGTCCCCTGCATTGGCAGGTGGCTTCTTAACCACCGCGCCACCAGGGAAGCCCTGGGTCTGTTTCTATCGTCTACTGTTTTTCTCTTTGAATAGATGCTAATACGCATGGGTACTAAAACCCACAGAGGCTTTGAACCTCAACCTGTCTCCCCTAGGACTGCGTGGCTGCTCCGCTCTCTCCTCAGTGACTTAGACTGCGTTATTGCTTTCCGATGAGACCCTTGGGGGTCTCGCCACAACGAGCAGCTTAGGAGTTGGCAGATGCCTGGAGGAAAGATTGCATGTGCATTTTGGGGCTCAATGCCCCACCTGGGAATTTCACCCTCAAGTCCCAAGTGTCTGGTCCAACCTCCGTGAACTCAGCCCAGTCGAAGACTGCCACTTTCTGAGTTTATTCCACCACTGAGAGTTTTCTACCACTTTCTGAGTCTATTCTGCCACACTAAACTGGCAAATGTCCTGAAAGAAAAAGCAAGAGCAAAGATGAAGTTCACCTCTGTATGCTTTCCTTTCCCCTCAAGTCGGGCCTACATTGGTTGTTCCCCAAAGCCTTTCACAATTTACTTGTATGTGTTTTGTCCAGTCTTTATATAACTGGCCTGGGCCAGGCTAGTCCAAAATGGGTTGTTCTTCATAGCCAAGCCCAGAAGTCTGGTTTCAACATCTGGGATGGCTATGAAAATACACTAGAAGTATTAAGTTCTTTTATTCCCTAAATTGTTTCCTCCCGGACCAGTTTCTCTATTTATCTTGTGGTCCCTTTCGGCAGAATTTTTCCCAATGTCTGGGACCTTTGGTCATATGCTTATAAAAACTGAGGCAGTTAAAAAGCATGCTAGAGGACTTCCCTGGCGGCGCAGTGGTTAAGAATCCGCCTGCCAGTGTGGGGGACACGGGTTCGAGCCCTGGTCCGGGAGGATCCCACATGCCGCGGAGCAACTGGGCCCATGGGCCACAACTACTGAGCCTGTGCTCTAGAGCCCGCGAGCCATGGTTGCTGAAGCCCGCGCGGCTAGAGCCCGTGCTCTGCAGCAAGAGAAGCCACCGCACTGAGAAGCCCGCGCACCGCAGCGAGGAGTGGCCCCCGCTCTCGGCAACTTGAGAAAGCCCGCGTGCAGCAACGAAGACCCAACGCAGCCAAAAATAAATAAATAAATAAATTTTAAAAAAGCATGCTAGAATCCTGGTGTATGTCAGTCAGATTACATGACAGACTGCCTCTGGTTTATCAGACCAACTCTGCCTTGAGGCTGAGAAACTTTTAAAGACAAAAAAGTAAGTCTTATATTTGCTTGGGCAGCAAATGCCTGGCTCCTAGGCATCCTGACTGCTTAAACAGAGGGAGATTTTTCTGTGTACAAATCCTACTCGAGTCTTCTACCCTTGTTATACCTGGAGTTGTAATCCTGAGCATCTGTAGGGTTCTGCAAGGCTGATGGACGGCTTCCTCCTCAAGTGGTCAGCAGACTGAAGTGTTCTCACCATCGTCCTGTTTCATCTTTAGTCCAGAAATGTGTTGACATCTCCACTGCTCATGGAATCTCTCGTTTTGTTACTCCTCTACTATCATTACGAAGCATGGAGTAAAAACGCAGACGGTGAACCTGCCATCATGAACCGTATGATGTCTTCTGTCCTGACCCTGCGAGGACTTTCTGCTCTACCCAATCTTCTTGCATCTTTTCTTTAAATTGAAGTATAGTTGATTACAATGTTTCAGATGTGCAGCAAAGTGATTCAGTTGTACATATATATGTATTCTTTTTCAGATTCTTTTCCATTATAGATTTTTTTCTTTGTTTGGCTGCGTTGGGTCTTTGTTGCTGCGCGCGGGCTTTCTCTAGTTGTGGCGAGCAGGGGCTACTCTTCGTTGTGGTGCGTGGGCTTCTCGTTGCGGTGGCCTCTCTTGCTGCGGAGCACAGGCTCTAGGCACGCGGGCTTCGGTAGTTGTGGCACGCTGGCTCAGTAGTTGTGGCGCACGGGCTTAGTTGCTCCGCGGCATGTGGGATCTTCCCGGACCAGGGCTCGAACCCGTGTCCCCTGCATTGGCAGGTGGCTTCTTAACCACTGCGCCACCGGGGAAGTCCCTCCATTATAGGTTATTACAAGATACTGAGTATAGTTCCCTGAGTTATGCAGTAGGCCCTTGTTGTTTCTTTTCTGTATAGTAGTGTGTATCTGTTAATCCCGAATTCCTAATTTATCCCTCCCCCTTTCCCCGTTGATAACTGTAAGTTTGTCCTCTACGTCTGTGAGTCTATTTGTTTTGTACAAAAGTTCATTTGTATCATTTTTTAAAATCCCACATATAATGCGTTATCATAATGCTATCTATCTTCCTCTTTCTGATTTACTTCACTTAGTATGATCATCTCTAGGTCCATCCGTGTTGCTGCAAATGGCATTACTTCGTTCTATTTTTATGGCTGAGTAATAATATTCCATGGAATATATAGACCACATCTTTTTTTTTTTTTTTTTTGACATGGACCATTTCTAAAGTCTTTATTGGTTTTTTGGCCCCAAGGCTTGTGTGATCTTAGCTCCCCGACACGCAGCAAGCAGGATCTCCCCAACGAGGTATCAAACCCATGCTCCCTGCAGTGGAAGCACGGAGTGCTAACCACTGGACCGCCAGGGAATTCCCTCAGCTATTGTAAATAGTCCTGCTCTGAACATTGGGGTACATGTGTCTTTTCAAGTTAAAAGAGTCTTCTCCAGATATATGCCCAGGGATTGCTGGATCATGTGGTGACTCTATTTTTAGTTTTTTAAGGAACCTCCATACCGTTCTCCATCGTGGCTTCACCAATTTACATTCCCACCAACAGTGTGGGAGGCTTCCCCTTGCTCCACACCCTCTCCAGCATTTATTTGTAGACTTTTGGTGATGGCCATTCTGACTGGCGTGAGGTGATCACTCATTGTGGTTGATTTGTATTTCTCTAAATTAGCAATGTGATGTGGAGCCTCTTTAACTGTGCCTGTTGGCTATCTCTGTCTTCTTTGGAGAAATGTCTGTTTTGATCTTCTGCCCATTTTTGACTGGGTTGTTTGTGTTTTTTATATTGAGCTGTATGAGCTGTTTGTACATTTTGGAAATTAATCCCTTGTCGGTCACAACATTTGCAAATATTTTCTCCCATTCCATAGGCTGTCTTTTCATTTTGTTTCTTTCCTTTGCTGTGTAAAAGCTTTTAATTCGGTTCCAATTGTTTATTTTTGCTTTCGTTTCTATTACTCTAGGAGTCAGAACCAAAAAAATTTCAATGCGATTTATGGCAAAGTGTGTTCTATGTTTTCCTCTAGCAGTTTTATAGTATCCGGTCTTACCTTTAGGTCTTTAATCCATTTTGAGTTTATTTCTGTATATGGTGTTACAGAATGTTTGGTCTTTTATATGCTGCTCTCATGTTTCATTTCCTCACCCTTCTTCCTGCTCTCCAACTCAGACTAACAGCTTCCCTTTCACACAAAGCTGTAGCTTCCACTGAGTATTCTAATGCCTAAGCCCCATCCCGGCACCAAGATAGGGGTATGAACAGCCGCACAAGGAACGTGTGGGAGAGATGTAAAGAAGGAAAGAAAGATACAAAGGGATCGAGGACCCCCTAGGGAGAGCTTCCTCATCCCATCTGAAACAGCTCTGGCGTACTGGGGCTAGCCCCGGCCTTAGGTCATAAAGCTCAAATCAAAACCAACCAAAGGCAGGGATATCAAAAGGCAGAAGGTGACCCTCTTCTGGGGAAGAGGGTAAGAGCAGTGAAAAGACCAAATGCCCATTATCAACAAGAAATTAATTTTATTTTTAAATCCAAGAGACCAGAACAAATAAGGAGACTCCTACCCTTGGCCGGCAAACTTAAGTGGTGACCAACAAGGTTTGGGGAGAGGATGACAGCAACAGGGAGGGTAGGAACACGTCCAAGCAACCGGTGGGAGGCGCTCTTCACTCTGGCGCAGCCTCCAGCAAATACCCGTTCTCTGGAGCCAGGTACCCGTCGCCTCCCTCGGGCTCCATGTACATGTCCCGGCCGTCGCCGCCCAGGCCCTCCAGCCCGTTGTCCTGGCCTCCGCCCCCCGCCCCGCCTCGGGCCTCGTCCCTGCCCCGCTCGCCACCCCGCTCCCCCCGCTTGTGCTCCCGATCGCGCTCGCGCTCGCGCTCCCGGCGCCGCTCCCGCTCGCTCCGGTGGCTCCGGCGCCGCTCCCGCTCCCGCTCCCGGCCCTTCTCCTCCGGGCCGTCGGGGCCGTCGGGACCCAGCTCCCCGGGAGGCCCATCGTCAGGAGGCGCGTCGCCGGCCTCGGAGGGCTCCGCCATGTCGCCGCCACCTCCGCCGCCTCGCAGCTCCTCCTTGCGCTCCCGCTCCCGCCGCGCCCGCTCACGGCTCCGGCTGCTTCGCCGCTTCCGATCCCGCTCCTTGTCCTTGCTCCGCTCCCTGGAGCGCCGCCGCTCCTCCTTGTCGCGACTCCGCGAGCGCCGCCGCCGGTCCCGAGAGCGGGAGCGTCGTCGTTCTCGCTCCTTGTCTCGCTCGCGGCTTCGCTCCCTGCGCTCCCGCTCGCGGTCCCGGTCCCGGTCCCTGTGGGGAAGCGGGGAGGGGCCGGGCCTGGATGAGGTGGGCAGAGGTTTGCGGCAGGGCTCCCCCACTGACCGCCCGCGTCCCAGGACACCGGCCGCCCAATCTCACCTCTCATCGTAGCGGGAGGTGTCGTCCCGGCCGGAGTGCCGGATGTTGACGTCAGCGCCCCCTCTCCGGGTTCCGCCTAGGCCACCTCCTGCGGGGGTGGGGGCAGACCACAGCGGGTCAGTCCGGGCGGGGCCCACAGCAGGGCGAGCGAGCGGCAGCCGAGGGCGCGGCGAGGGCCACCAGGCACCTCCGCCGGCGCCCACGGGGCCAGGTGCTGCGAGGACCTCCTGCCGCACTTCTCTAACATGACACGCACGCTCTACGGAGATCAGAGGACTTCCACAGCGCGAGCTGGGAGCTCCTGTAATTGACTCCAAAGCTCATCATCTTCACCACTACAGACGACGCGCACAGCCTCCTGGCAAATCCTCTCTTCCAGTCACCCTCACCCTCACCCGAAGGCACGGCAACGGTCTTCCTAACTGAAAACGTGATCTGCTCCCAAGCCATCAATGGCTCCCCACAGCCTAAGGGCAACGTCGTCAGTCAGATGGCTGGCTCCTTCCTGTCTTTAGAGCAAGGCGCCCTGGCTCTCCATGTCCTAGGCATTTTCCAATCTCTCACGGTCTCCATTGCCTTCCTGCCCCAGTTTTTGGGATCATTCACCTCTCTCCCTGGAATCTCATTTCCCTTGTCTAGTTAACTGCTACTTACCCTTCACACGTTAACCCAAACAACGCTTCCTCAGTAAGCCTGCCCTGACCTACCAGATGAAGCCGTTCTCCACGACTCACATACATTTCCTTCTCAGAACTTCAGGTGGAGTTTCCGATTTTACATGTACACGTGTGAGTTAACAGCTGCCTCTCCCACCAGCCTGTAACGCACCATCAAAGTCAGGACGATGTCCGGCTCTGCTCGCTGTAACTGTGCGTGGTACAGCACCCAGGATATAAAGTCGTATGTGCAGCAAGCAGTCAAATGACTGAACTACCATAAGGAGTAGCGGACGGCCTCCTCCTTCGGACGGGGAAGCAATCTCAGACAAAAGACGCCTGCCCCGGGTGACTCTGCAAGGAAGGGCAGAGCTGAGACCCAGGAAGCTGCCCTCTCACGCACGCTTCTGTCCCACACTGCCTGGAAGGAAGCTTCGGCGAGGTGGGCTGGGGTTCCATGTAAGGAATGACTTTCAGCAACGAGGGTGAAAAAGGAAAAGAGGCGGCCCGGATATCAAAGACATTCAAACAGGGAGAAGCGACCGACCAGGCTTCTGGAATATCACAGGTATGGGGCAGAAGAGACTAGTGTTTTCAATTTTCAGGTCACAACCCAGCAATGGATCACATCATTAAATGTGATTGGTTGCAACCAATATATGAAAAAAAATAATAATAAAGCAACAGAATATGTAATACTAGTATATACTGCCTGTCGAAAAGATAATTACTGTTTCATAAAACTTCTGTTTGGGTTAAATGTATTTTTTTGCATGTGGCAACGCACTGGGTCGAGATGCACCAGGTATCACCACCAGAAAGTCGGAAACAGCAGACTCTGAAGGACTCACTCCAACCCAGAGAAACCAGAAAGTGAGATAAGAACCCGTCTGTTAAGTTCAGAGACTCAGCAGACTGAGTGTGTGGTCTACTCAGCAAAGGCAAGTCAAGCATCACAACAGCGGGCTGGGAGGCAGAACGAGAGCAGAGGGTACTGGAGCCAGCTGGGGTGTCTGCGCAGGGAAGATCATTTCTCTGACAGCTGCGTCACTCACCCTCACAGGAGGTGGTCCTCCACAGCCACGTTTGGATGGCAGGACCTCAGCCCCAGGTCCAGGTCCAATGCTGAGCCACTCAGATCCACCCACCCCCAAACACAGAGAGACTCATCCAGGACTGGGCTGTGGAATGCCACACTGGGCCAGTGCGGAGAGACACAGAGGAGAACAGTCCACACGGACAGTGAACGAGGCAGAAGCAAGCTGCAGAAATGCCCAAGGTGGCTCTTGACCGTTCAGGTTCGGCTACCAGGTCCTCCTGAGGCCCACAGGCATCGCCTGTCTCTGGGCTCCAAGACACTGGGATTCTGTATCAACAAGCCGCCTTTATGCTTTAGGAAGCTCAACTGTATTTCTGGTGCTTGCTACCAAACTGACCTTGACTGAGATGGCGACTGACAAATTAGAGAGTGGGGGGGGGATGAATGCAGGAGGCTCTGAGGGCAGAGACCATCTATGTATATCTTGCTCTTGACTAGAAGCCTGGTACACAGCTGGTGATCAAACTGGCATCTGCCGAATGAATGAATGAATGAGCAAATGAGCTGGAGCAAAGTATAAGTGGATGAGAGAGTGACTTTCACAAGCCCGACCGTATGCCACTTGCCAAGCTGGCTATCTGAGACGCTGAGCTCACTAACTCTTGCCGTTATTCCCACTTTCCAGGATGAGGAAAATGAGGCAGGAAGAAGGGAAAATCCACTAGCCAGGAATTACCTAAGCTGGAATCTGATCCCAGACTGGCTTCTCAACGTCAGTACTCTTGCTCCTAACTAGTAACCCAGAATAAGAAACCAGACCAGGAGAAAGACGGTGACGAGAAAGGCTGAGCTAGAGAGAGGGAGAGAGCACGTGAGCAGCTGGGAGAGAAAGAGAAGACAGAAAGCAGCAGAGAGTACAAAAAAGAGGTGAGGAGGCAGCCAGCAGGACCCCGAGCCCAGCCTGAGCAGGACGTGCTCACCTAGCCGCCGGGGCCTCCAGCCCTTCACGGTGCGGCCCCTCTCCACGTCCACGAGGACTCTCCTGCCATCGATCTTCTTGCCGTCTGCGTGCTTGTAAGCGGCTGCAACAGATGTGGGGAGGGGGAGGGGGAGGGGGAGGAGTCCCCAGAGGGTCCTCTAGTCAGGCTAAGGCCCAGCTCTGTGGCATCCCCACCCCCCGGCCGTGTCCCCATCCACACACGCACACACAGACACACACGCCCACCAGACAGCCAGGCAACCGACAGCCAGACCAACCCTCTCCCAAACCAGGAGGGGCCTGCTCCATCTCGGCACCTGCTTCCTTACCAACCCCCAATCACTATTGGGGGGGCGAGACCACTCCCAGGCACCATCCTGACCCTAACCACCCCCCTGGGCTCCCAGGCCATTCCTACTCCCACTCGACAGAGCAGCCCCCTCCCGCCAAGGTGGCCAAAGTCGCTGCAAAGAAACTGGAGGTTAACTCAAGGCTGGACTCTGCTGTGGGGGAGGGTTCCTCCACAACCCCAGGCATGCACCCTAAGACATCATGCTGGGGGAGGAGGCCCAGCCGGGCCGCTCTGCACCCCAGTTCACACCGGTTTCCTTTGTCTGTGGTTTTTTTGGGGCAGGGTGAGCGTGGGGGAACAGATATCAGAACAGAAAATGAACCAGAAGGGGGTGGGCGAAGTCTTTAGGAGGTGGAGGGAGCAGAGGGCAGGTTATCGTGCTCCCGGGGGCCTGGAGGGCCCTACAGCAGGCGGGGGAGAGGGCAAGTGGAGGGAGCGCGGGGGGATGTGCGGTGCTACTGAAAATTCCTGCCTTACCTGAGGTGACTGCCACCCAACCCCAGCCCCCGTCCCATCTCACGCCGCACCCCCAGCTCAACACACGCCGGGAGGCCAAGCCCAGCCTGCGCCTCCCGGGAAGGGTGAGGAGTCGAGGGGGAGATGCGGGGAGAGGCACGTCCTGCTCTCGGGCAGGGCACAGCAAAGGACAGGCCTGACCCCCGGCCTGTCTCACGTGGGGCTGTCGGGAGGGCCAAAAACGTCCCTATTTCCCACCCCCAGCCCTGGCCTAGGGGGTTGTCCTCAAGCAGCCACAATACCCGGCCCCGCCCCAGCCCTCTCCCCCCCAAATAACAACCAGAGGAAGAGAAAAAGGTGCCATTTACCGATGCCGGCCTTGCGGGTGTCCAAACCGAGCGGGATGGGGGGGGCTCGGCAACTCCTGGGGGCCTGGCGAGGAGGCGGGCTTCCCGGGGGGGGGACACGGGACCGCTTACCTGGAGCCCCCAAGCTTACCTGAGCACGCGCACAGACCCCACACCCACCACCACGGGGTCAGCTAAAGCTACGGGGAAGGGATGCTAGGGAGCCACGGAGGGGGAGAGGAACCACATCTCCTGCACCACCTGGAGACAGGCAGAGGAAGTGGTGGGCCCCAAAGAAACCTCATGGAGGCCTTGAAAGAGGGGGAGACAAGGGTTAACATCAAGTCTGGGAGCTGGAAAGCCGTGGGACTATCTTGTTTGATTTTAAAAAGAAGGCTAGGGAGGCCTTAGCAAACCTGTCCACCTTCACCTTTCCCCCATAAAGTCCATGCTGAACTAGGCACACGCCCACCCCCCTCAGCACGTGGAATGACTTCTCCACCTCGAACTCCACACTCCCTCCCACCACCTGCTTCAGCCCAAAGGCTGGCACCCAAGGGGACAGCCTTGGGGGTCCAGGAGATGGAGTGCTGCCCATGATCCGAGGGGGAGGGGCCGCTTGGCCCCTGAACCCAGAGGAGGGTGGTAGGGGAAGGAAGTTAAGGACTGGGAACACCGTCAAGCAAAGGAACCCTGCTCTGGTTGTGTCCCAAACCCCAGAAGAGGCCCAACCCGGGAGTAACAGCAGAGAAAACATGTGACGTGTGTATTTCTAAGCTTCACTCTCTCTCCCTCTCTCAGGTCTCTAGACAGTGGAAGGGTCTTCAGGAAAATCTACACCACCTTCTGCTGTTTACGGCCTGTCGCTCGAACCCTCCCGCACCCCAGTCCCCAATCCCATGCACTCTGGAGAGCAGCTGGGCCGCTGGGCTCCACGGCCTCTCGGGAGGCCTCAACCATGATAAGGCAGACAGGAAGGGGGCAGAGCACCCCGAATCTAGCAAGCAAAACGATTCTCCAGAGCCACCACAGTGACAGCCCCGCAGAGGCGCAGGGGCAGGGAGCGGGGGCTGAAGGGTTCCACATGGAGCCCTGGTCCCCATGCATCCCCTTCAGTGTCCCACCACCTGGCCACTGATGTCGTGAAGCCAGGTAAGTCAGGGGGCTGGGACGAGCCCAACTGGAGAGGCCGGCTGCCCTTCCCGTCGGGGTTCATCTTTCCCCTCCTGGGATCAGCAGGATTACTGGAGAGCAGATGGATGGGGGGCAGAGAGGACCAAGGGCACCCAAACGAGGAGAGGGTTCTGGGTGCGGGGAGGCTGAGGGGGCGACCGGGGACGGGAGGAGGGGTGCCTCGCTGCTCCTGAGCTGCCTGGCTAAGCTGGGCTGGTGTGCGGTGCTGAGTGATCTTACCCATGATACAAACCCTTATACCAACCATACACTGAGGTGTTGTAAGGGGAGCGTAAGCATCAGCTGCAAGCCAGCTGCGTGGTGGCTGCAGTGACAATAAGAACAGTCAATTAATACGGCGGCCCCTGGACACGCCGCAGCCCTGCCCGCCCCCACCCACCCATCCCTGCCCACGTGGACGCCGCCGCGGCCTCAATGGGGGCTCTGGAGACGTGGGGGCAGGCGCTGAACACGCCAACCGGCCCACTGCCCGCTGAGGAGCAGGGCGGGGGCCAGGGTGGGGAGGCGGAGGGTTGGGTGGCCCAGCCCCAGCTCAGCTGGGGGAAGAGAGGGCAGGTTCAAAGGCCAGTCCTCATTCTAACCTGGCCGCCCCCAACTCCGGGGGGGTGGGGACGGGGAGAGGCTCCCCGAAACTCCGACCCCTTCCCCCACCTCCCGCTCGCCCCAGCCGCCACCCGGCTCCCTCCTTGCCCCTGAGGTTCAACGTGTGACACTTACCTCCCCGGTTTCACACACACACACACACGTTGTGGGGGATTTTGGTTTTTGTTTTTAAAAAAACACGTATATAAAAAAAAAAAAGATATATCAGAAACAGAGGGAGGAGGAGAGAGACATTGCTAATGTCAGGTTTGGCAGGGAGTGGGGCAGGGAAAGACGACGGGAACGGGCTGGGGCAGCAGAGAAGAGAGAGGGTCAGAGGGCAGGGCGCAGGCGGGAGGTACTCACAATGCATGTCTCGCTCGTGTTCGTACTCGATGAAGGCGTAGCCCCGGGGCTTTCCTGACCGCTTACTGTAGACCATATGTATCTGGGGGGCAGAGGTCAGCTCTGACACGGGGAAATCCCACCCTGTCAATCACACAGCCCGTACGCCAGGCCCTGGGCTGGGTGATGCCAGCGGCAGACACCTCAGACCCTCTCACCGTCCCTTCAAGGACCGAGTGACTGCTGCTCTGACGGCCCTGGGCTTCGCAGTGTATGTGCACGGTGACCTCAAGCCCTTGCTACAGCCCAGAGCATTTAAGTGACTTTTATGTTAAATGAAGAAATGTCAGTTAAACATGAAGCCTTGCCCTAAAACAAGAATCAACATACATTTTCTATAAAGGTACAGAAAAGACAGCAGGTACTTCCAGCTCTGAGGGCCATACGGTCTCTTCCGCTACTGCCCCACCGACTCTGCCTTAAGGCAATAGCAGCGGCAAACAACAGTAAAATGGGCCTGGCTGGATACCAACAAAACCTATTTACAAAAACCAACTTTGTAGTTTGCCGACCTGTGCTCTAAATCAGCAGCAAGTAGTCACTACCTCTTTGCTGTGCTTCTGCTGTCCCAAGTCTACCGCAAGGAAGCGCAGTCAGGATAGAAACCCAAGCCATGGACTCCGAAGCCAGAAATGAGGCAATGCGTCCTCAGGGCTGGGAATCAGCCTCCTCCCTCCCTCCACACACGCCCAACTGAGACTCCCCGTGCCCCAGTCCACTCACTCTTTTGATGGGTCCGTACACCTCAAACTCTCTCCGGAGCTTGGACTCTGTCGTGTCATAGTTCTACAAGGAGACAGAAATGAAGTTAAGTGGGAGAAGCCCTCAGAACATCCCCGGGACCTAGTCTACTGCCCACACCCAAGCTCTCAGCAGTCCAGGGTTCCAGACTCCTCTGGGGCTCCAGTGATTGGGAGCTGGGGACTCACCACTCTAGCCACAAAGAGAGTCTTGAAGGCATCACCCTGAGCATTGGGATCATTGTGAGGGTCCCCTGTGCAGGAAAAAAAGAATTTCTAAGTAGAAGGTGCCAACAGTATCGTAGAGCAAGACGGAAACAGACCGACGGGCAGAGACCCAGAATTTTTGGTCACCTGGCCACCTTGGGCATGCCCCTCTGAGCCCTGGTTTCCCCGAAGCACAGCAGCCTTCATCTAAGTGGCTGATTTACTGACGAAGGGAGGGGGTAAGACTGACTTCAAGCTGACAGGACGGGGGCCAGCCTAACTGCCATTTCAGATGTATGTATCCTGAGGCCGAGCTCCCTCCCGGGTGTAACTAAGCCCAAAGGGGCATGTCTGGAGAAGCAGCCTGATCCCTCCAGGTACTGAGCTTCCTCTCTCACCTGCAGGGCCACAGTGCCACCCACAGGCAGGGCCTGCAGCTGCAGCCCCAGGGGAAACCTGAGCTCAAGCGACCCTAAGACTGGGAGTGGAAGCCTAGCAGAGGCCAAGCCCCGCTTTCTGCCCTATGCCCTGTGGCCGCAGGGAGGAACCCACGGCTGGCGCTGGAGCTCGCAAGAGGCGAGTCAGATTCTTACTCCCAGCCTTACTACCGCCACACCACTGAGGAATAATCATCTCCACAGACAGAAACCAGACTCTTATTACAAAACCAACTCCACAGGTGATTCTGATGGGTCAGGCCTGGGAAGAAAGAAGTCTTTTTCACCAAGTATGGCGGCCCCAGCACACACAATGGCTCTTGACTCCTGCCAGGGCCCCAAAGGCACCCTGCCCATTGCCAGTGGAGGCGGTTCTACAATACAGTGCTACTTTCTGAAAAACTTGCCATAGTCTACGAGAATGTGAGAAAAGGAATAACGTTAATAATTTATTGAACACACTGTTAGGCTCAGACACTGCTGGAGGCTGAGACTTATTTACCATCATTTTGCAAATGGAAATACAACCAACCCCTGAGGCATGGAAGAGGAGAAGTGTCAGACAGCAGAGAGGCCAAGCTCAGCTTTACATCCCAGCCTGACCTCACAGCCCAGGCCCCAGGCTGAACCCCCATGTGTTAGCTTCTCAGAGAAGCCAGAGAATTAAAGGTCACAGATCTGTTTCCCATGAGAGAGGTTGGCTGCAGACACAAACTAAGTTCAGGACGACTTTAGGGAATTTCTTAGAAAACAGAAGACTGAACCCAAATTTAAGGGAATGACTATCTGGAAACTGATGGCAGCCTTTGAAAACAACTCCATCTTTGTGCCTGCCTCCCACTTCCTCACCAAACCTCATCCCTTTGGGTTGTAATTTTCTGTGCCCAAATGTCTCAATCTGCATCCATTCACCCAACTGATAGCTATTAAGCACTTTGTGTCTGAAACTCCCATAGGTGCTGGGGATTCAACAAGGACAAAAAAGATGCCGGCCTTCTTGGAGCTCATCTGTTACTGCAGGGAGGCTGAAGGTAGTAAACAAGGTACATAAGGCAACCATCTCGTTCTATCTGGTAATAGCAGACAGATGGGGAGAAGAATTTTAATGGGAAGGTCAGGAAAGGCCTCACTGAGAAAACATTTGACCTGAAGTTGTATTTCACAGGAAATAAACCTCACAACACCAGGCGGCAGGTGGTCTAACAGGTACAGCAGGAGCAGTGCAGTGGGAGCCCGATCGCTGCCTGGGGCGCGGACGCAGGCCAGACATCAGAGCGCTGAGCTCCCTGATGGGGAGCCCGGAGGAGCCCGGCAGACAGCAGAGGAAACCACCCCGGGCTCACCACACGAGTCTCTACAGCTTCTGCTTAACCAAGAGGCCCAGGAGTGTGACCAAAGGTAGAAGCTAGTGCAGCTGAGCCAAGAGTACCCACGTATCTGAGCTAAAAGAGGGTGACAATGAACTGAAGTTGAGCAGTTCACCAGTCAACATGCACACACCCTCACTCCACTCCACTCCGCTGGCAACTCTGCCCTTGGGAAATCCTTGGTTAAAGGGATTATGTAGGTAGCAGCCCAGAGCAGGGGCTCCAAGGACTAGACTGCGGAGCTGAGAAAACTCACTAGGCTTTTAGATGGCGAAGAAAGCATCTCAGGACTCTTGCTCTTGCTAAACATACCCGGCCTCCACAAACCTCCATCTTCTGTCTTAAAAGCGGGAGTAATAACCCCTGCCGCACTTGGAAGCTGTTAAGTCAAAATCATGACATATTCAATATATCAAGCGTTCAGCAAGGAGCAAGGTCCCCTTGAATGGTAGCTGTTAACTGTGACAAGGCACAGCAAGTTTCTGTACTTGGGGATGGAGGCTCTCAGGGGCAGAGAAACCCTACTATACTTGACCCATCCTTTTCTTTTCCTTTTCTTTCACGGGTAAGTTCAAACACTTAAGGAAATAGAGAACAGTGTAACAAACCCCTCTGAACCAGCTTCAACTATCACCACATAGCTACACTTGTTACATCTCTAACCCCACCAGGATTTTAAGTCAAACCCCAGATATACCACTGTAGTTGCTAATAAAGACTAGAAAAAGAAAAAAAAAAAAAAGTAACAACGGTACTGCTAGTACGACTTAAAAAGTTAACGTTAATTCCTTAACTTCACTAAGACCCAATATTCAAATGTCCTTGACTGTTTCAAAGCTGGATTTTTACAGTTGCGCTTCCAATGCAGAGGGTGCGAGTTCGATTCCTGGTCAGGGAACTAAGATCCCACAGGCCGTGCAGCACAGATTAAAAAAACCAAAAAAAGCCCTCCAGAACCTGGTGGGGACAGAGATGCAGGTAAACCCCATTAGACATTAGACTGCGTGTCCAGGCTAGAGGGGCCCTGGGTGGTGGACACAGAGAGAAGGCTCAGATTTGTGACAGGGATAGGTTTTGGTGACAAGCTGGGGAAATAGCAAGAAAAAGTTGTTAAAGGCAAACTGGGTGGTCATGACTGAGGTCATGATTTGCAAAGCTGGATGACCATGTTCCAGCAAAGGAAACATCCAAAGGCCAGGTTGTTGGGGAGAGGAAATCCTGATTGTGGTTTGGACACTGAGTTTGAGATGCCTTTGAGGCGTCCAAGAAAAGACAGGAAGGTAGTGAGAGGGCTCAGATAGCTCTCATTTAGATGCCCAGATATTCGGTTGTGAGGCATTTGCATAAGCTCCCTGAGGAATGGGCCACTCCAGGGAATAAGGTTCTGAGTGAAGTGATTCACCATAGACGCACAAGTATAGGAGGAAAACCCAAGTCCTAACTACAAAGCCCTCGCCCTAACAAGAAAGGGCCATTGGAGATTGATATGCGACCCTCTTGTGAAGTCTGGTCAATGGCTACAAGGTCCCTATCCCAAACTCCAATTCCTCCTGTACCTGGAAGGGATGAAACATCCACAGTCCAAGGATCAGGGACCTAAGATGGAGCCAGAACCGCCTCACTATCCGGGACCTCACTGCCTTGCCCTGTGAGACCTGGCTGCGCTGTGGGAGCCCCTCCAAGTGCAGGCCTCTACAGGAGGCAGCCCAAGGTACCAGGCTCCTTTCCTGCCACCCTTACTCCACACTCCCCTGCTTAAATGCCTAAACCAAATACAGCGCATGGCAAATGGTGGGGTTAAAAGAGTGAACTGACAACCCGCTTTCCCAAATTAAAGTCCTGGGGTGGACTGGTGGAGAGAAACACAGGAGTGCTTGAACGAGAGATGAAAGGAGGAAGGAGAGACTTACACATTTTTAGCTCTGTCTCGACTTCCTGCTGTCGCCGCTCAATCTTTTCCCGTCTCTGTCAGGAGAAAGGTAGACAACTGAATACAGACAGAAGTGCCCTGATGTCAGGGAACATCCTGAAGAAAGAGGCAAAAAAGGATGTGGGGCCAGAAGGCAGACACTACATACCTTCCTCTCCATGCGCTCCTCCCGAGTTTCTGCTCGAGTTGGAGGAGGGGCATCTCGAGGGTCCTGGGAACAAGAAGAGGTGACAGAGTGGGAGGGACAGGGGAAAACAGCAAGAGACACCCAGCCAGGAAACAATAAATATCTTGGCCACGCTCCCCTGCATGTTTATACACACGCGCGCACAAACAAACATGGACAGTTCCAGGGCACAGATCAAAGCACGGTCCATGGACCAATGCTATCTGTGAACTGTTACTGGTCTGTGACGAGAGAAGTAGAGAAGCCAGGAATTGGTATTCAGAAACTTCTACAGCGATCTGACAGAGGAGTTTTATGCCCACTGAACTTAATAAAAAAATTCTGATTTTTTACTTTGCAGTCTTTCTCTAAAAATACTAGAAAAATGAAAGAAACTCTCTTGTATTTATCAAGAACATCAACCTGCAGCGTATTTGTCCTCTATCATAAACAGGAATCGGGACCAGGCCTGAAGCAAAAGGAGCTGACAGCGCAGTGCTCAGAAGTAAACAACTGGACACCCTCTGAGGACCAGAGCAATTCCTGAAGGCCTCAGCAAGCTCTCATCAAATAGTAACTGGCACATAACCCATGTCTGCCACTGGCCTGTAGCCATTAAATTAGTGTAACTGGCGAACAACATTTTCCAAGTACCAGTTCAATGAGGGTGGCAAATCCCACTAAAGAGCCGATCTTCTGTCACCTCACTACTAACTTCTGCTCTGCAACTTCCTCCATCTCCCCTTTCCCACTCGATGCCAGAACTTTCTTCTTCTGACTTCTGGCAGCATTTCTCAGGTGTTCTCTGATACACCTTAAGAGGTGGAAGTTGTTATCCCAATTTCACAAGTGAAAAAACTGAGGCCCAAGAGCCCAAGTCGTTTATTCATGTTTATCCTGAATTCTCAAGCCCAGGGTCGTAAGCAGCCCATCAACTGGTGCTAACCCTTTACAAATATCACCCTGTGACAAAAATGGTAAACATAATAATAAATATTGACATTTGCTGACTGCTTAGTATCAAGCCCCGTGACACAAAATTTCCAGTTAATTCTCCGTCAATATGACAGCGAAAATACTAATATCCCCTTGCTATGGATGAAGCGATCAAAGCACTAAGAGGACGCACCACTTGCCCAAGGTCACACAGCTGATAAATGGTGTGCCAAGGTCTACCTAACTCGAGAGCCTGAATCCTCAACTGGTAGTTACGGAACTTCCACAAAAACCAACAAAGGATGCACTATCAACCCCAATCAAGACAGAGAAACTGAGCATAAAAGTCACCTGCCTAAATCACACAGCTGGAAAACTGGCCAGAGACAGGACTCCCCAATCCAGCCCCACGGCCCCCAGAACCCAACGCAGTCCAAGTCTGCTCAGTGAACTCACCTCAAACTCTCGGATGTATGGCGCAATGCCACAGTAAGGTTGATTGTGGTGTTTTTCATGTGGCAGTTTCTCCAGGGGTGGCAGGTATGGGATGGGGTCACGGGGAGCAAAGAGAGCCAGAAGGTTGGGTGGCAGGAACTGGGTCATCGTGCCAAGTCTGAGAGCAGAATCAGGGCCACATTATATGAGGGTGGGCTGGGAGAGATGAGGCCCCTATAATCCCTTGACTTCCAAGAAAAGAGGGAAATAGGGGCAAAACCTCAGTATCAGAACAAGTTCTGTAGGGGCACAGAGTGCTCCTAAGGCACAGGGGAAAGGAATAAATCTGAATGAGAAAGCAGGTTTTGGAGGGAGGGCTGTGTGAAAGTGGGGCGAAGCCGCTAAGAGAAACAAAGACTGAAAAAGGGTTTCTGAGTAGTGAAGTCTCAGAGTACTGAGAAAGGAACTGCGGGGCTGAGGGTCCCTGGGGGCTTGTGGGGGCATCAAGGATCCTGAGAAAGGAGATCCAAGGCAGTGGCGGCGGGTGATCCCATACCTTGGATAACAGGTTATGGGGCGAGGGTCGCAGGACGTCTCCGATCAAGGAAGGGCATCAAAAGTAGCAAACCTCAAACCAGGGAGTTGTGGGTAATAGATCTGGGCCCCACAGGCGAAATGAATTATGGGTAAGGGTCGGTGGAGGCGAGGAAAGAAAGGCAACACACCGCAAGGGCCTGTGGGTAAGTGACCGCTGAAGAAGAGGGAGCCTATGGGAAGAGGACCTAAGTGACCAGAGAACTCTGGATGAGGGGTGCTAAAAGGTGCTGTGGCAGTGGCGCGGGAAGGGGACCCGGCCGCGGAGACGCGACTAGGGCACACCGCAGTGGCTTGTGGGTAGCGGCCCCGCACCCGGTAAGGCCACTAAGTCACACTCACCCGCCGCGCGGCGCCCTCCTCGGCCTAGCGACGGTCCAGGGGCTCGCGGCGGCTGCGGCGGCCCCTCAACAGCAGATACTCCTGCTCTGGCTTCGACTCTGGCGGCGTCCGCGTCCCTCAGTCTCTGTCGCTCGCCTACCGCGCGCACCAGGCCGCTCCTCACGAGCCCGCGCGGCTTCGGCTCGCGACAGGGCAAGAGGTGGAACCAGCCTCAAATCCCTCCGCCGTTCGCACTGCGCACGCGCTGCGCGAGTCCATCGCAACTCACACACCGGGAGCCTGGGGCCGCCGCGGGCACTGCGCACGCGCAACACCACTACCCCGCCTTCCGGCACCTTAAATGCCTTTGCCGCGGCAAGCTGGAGGTCACAGTGCGCATGCGCGCTTCTCCCCTAGCCGTCTTCTTCCACCTCGCGGTCTGGGATCCAACCGCCTCTGTCCGCGAGACTCTTCTCGATGCTTCACCCCTTTCCCCTAACACACTTCCCGGACCTTGCGCGCATGCGTGTAACGTAATGTTGGACGCTTTACCCTTCCGCCGCTTGGCAAAGAATCCCTCTGTGAACGGTGTGATTGCCTAAAGTATTAAATAAGTAACTCTTCATCGAGCGCCCAATGTGTGCTCGGCCTTGTTTGGACTCTGGGGTATAGCACGTGACTAAAGCAAAGTCTTTTCCTTTTTGGAGCTTGCATCGTACTGAGGGAGACAATAAAGGCATTAAAAAAATAAATTTAATTTCGTATAGTGGCCAGCACAATAAAGAAAAATAGGGGAGAGTAGGGTGTTGGGCAGTGAAAGAGGAGCTATTTTAGAAAGGATGATAATGGAAGGCTCTTCTGAAGAGGTGACATTTGAACAAAGGCCCGATGGAAAGGAGATCGGGGCGGGATTAACAGCAAGTGCAAAGGCCCTGACTTAGGAAGGATGGCAGGAATCCCAGGTGGTTGGCCAAGAGAGCAGAGGACTGGTGACCATGTTATTTAGGACCCTGTAGACCTGTAAGAAGTAAATATTTTAAGTTTTTTTGATAGATGCAATTGGCTGTTTAATAATACAGAAATTATTACAACATTTAAATGACTAATATGTTTAAAATATTTTGACATATTTGCTTTATGTATGTATATGAGAACTCTCTGAACTATTTTTTTGAGCTTTTCCATAATTCTAAAATTATTTCAAAATAAAAAGTCTAAAGAAAATAAAGCTAAACCTGCCTTAATAATGTTTTCTTTTTTTTTTCTGTACCACTGGAAAGTAAATTGCTGCGGCACTGCACCTCTAAATACTTCACCATGCATCTCCTAAGAAAAAGGCATTCTTCTACATAACCACAGAACTAGTTTCACCTCTTAGAAAGTTTATCCAGTCCCTATTCAGATTTTCCCAATTGACCCACTAGTATTTTGTTTTAATCTGAACCAGGAGCCAGTCAAGTTTCATGCATTGTATTTGGTTGTCATGTCTCTTTATTCTCTTTTAATATAGAATACAGACACACATACACATGCACACCCACATACACTTTTTTTCCCATATGTTGTTGGTTTTTCCCCAGAGTTCAGACCAGTTTCCAGTAGAATGTCCCACATTCTGGATTTGTCTGATTGTTTCCTCATGGTGTTTAGTGTGTTCCACAACCTCTGTTTTGCCTATAAAATGGAAATTGAGTCTGAGGTTTGAATAGACTAACGTTGAGCATTTTTGGCAAGACTGTTTCCCTGGTGATACTGCGGACTTCATATTGCATCACCTCTGGAGGTGCAATAATGTCAGATAGCCCCACTATTATGATGCTGACTTTGACCACCTGATGAAGGGGCTAACTGATAGATCTCTCCTTGAAAAAGTACATTTTCTCCTTGGTAATCTAAGCAGAGAGATTTTGCCACTGTTCCCCGACCACCTCATCTCTCACCTCATGGTTGTAGCAGCCATTGCTGATCTTTGTCTGAATAAAGTGTTACATGGGGGAGAGGGCAGATTTTTTTTGAAAAGAAATAGGAAGTCACTAAAGGGTTTTGATCAGGAGACGGACAGAACATAATTTGCATTCTTAAAAGATCACATCAATGGTTGTGGACAGAAAAATTGAAGAAAAGACGCTGAAGGGGAGCAGGCAGATGCTTAGGAGGCTACAATTCCCAGGGAAGAGATGGTGGCTTGGATTAAGATGGTAGTGTTACCAAACTCAGGTTCAGCTACTCGCTGCTGGAAAGTCAATACTCCAGGGACAAGTGTCAGTAGGAAAGGAAAGGTTGCTTTATTCAGGAGGCCAGAAACCTGGGGAGAAGGTGGACTCATGTCCCAAAGAACCAACTCACCACTGCCTATCAGGGCACAATTTATTTTAGCTGCACCGCATGGCATACAAGATCTTAGTTTCCCGACCGGGGATCAAACCCATGCCCCCTGCAGTGGAAGAGCAGAGCCTTAACCACTGGACCACAAGGGTAGTCCCACAAGAGCTTTTTTTTTTTTAATTAATTAATTTATTTTTGGCTGCGTTGGTTCTTCATTGCTGTGTATGGGCTTTCTTTAATTGTGGAGAGTGGGGGCTACTCTTCATTGTGGTGCATAGGCTTCTCATTGTGGTGGCTTCTCTTGTTGTGGAGCACGGGCTCTAGGCATGCGGGCTTCAGTAGTTGTGGCTCGCAGGCTCAGTAGTTGTGGCGCACGGGGTTAGTTGCTCCACGGCATGTGGGATCTTCCTGGACCAGAGCTCGAACCCGTGTCCCCTGCATTGGCAGGCAGATTCTTTACCACTACGCCACCAGGGAAGCCCCACAAGAGCTTTTAAAGGGGAGTTTCAGGGATGTATAGGCAAAGGGAGGGGGTTACATGCAGAACACCACAGTCAGCTTTGACAATTATCTTGAAATTGGTCATGCAGTGGTCTGATCAGCATCATCTTGAATGTTTTAAGTACAGTTAATCTTCAGTTCCAGAGTCAGTTTGTTCCCATTTCTTTGAGGCCAGTTCTCGGAATTGTGGAAGATGAAGCAGCTTATGTCATGGCTACAGTCTGGTTATCATGTAGTTAACTTCTTCCACCTGGTGGGGGTTTTGGTATCTGCAAAACATCTCAAAGGAGATGACTCAGAATATTATCAAGAGCCCTTGAGGAGGAACGAAAGGTCCTTAACTTTGTTTAATGACTAAACAATTATTATTTTGTCCTGTTTGACTGCTTTTCTTTGCTTCTGCATTTTTTTCATTTTTCTGATGAAATTTATTCTTTGGCTAAAGTTTTTTACAGACAGAAGGCAGGCGGAGGACTTGGAGAGGGGGTCTGTTCTGGGAAGACCCCATAGGGTCCTGCCCCGTTACAGTAACAGTGAGGTGGAAAGGAGTGGCAAGATTCAGGATCTATTGTGAAGGTAGATCTCACTCAGTTACTATAGAAGTGGAATTAGAGTATATGGAAAAGAGGAACGTTAAAAATAATTCCTAGAGGAAATTAAGGAGACAGCTAAATGCCACGTGGGATCCTGGATTAGATTCTAAACCGGAAAAAGAACATGAGTGGAAAATTGTTGAGATTCAAATGAGGTCTGTACCATTGGTTAATGGTATTATACCCCTGTTAATTTCCTGACAAATAATTGTACTATGGTTATGTAAGTTGACGTTGGTGAAAACTGGGTGAAGGATATATGGGAACTCTGTACTATTCTTTGCACCTTTTCTGTAAGTCTGAAACGATTTAAAAATTACAAGTTTAAAGAAAAAATTTTAATGAAGCTAATCTTCCCTTAATAATAATAAAGGGTTAGATTTTCATACTAAGCGAAGTAAGCCAGACAGAGAAAGACAAATATCATATGATATCACTTATAGGTGGAATCTAAAAAAAAATGATACAAATGAACCTATTTACAAAGCAGGAATAGACCCACAGATATAGAAAACAAATGTACAGTTACCGAAGGGGAAAGGGGGGGAGGGTTAAATTAGGAGTTGGGATTAACATATACACACTACTATGTATAAAATAGATAACCAACAAGGACCTACTGTATAGCACAGGGAAGTATACTCAATATTTTGTAATAACTTGTAAGGAAAAAGAATCTGAAAAAGAATCTCTCTATATACGTATACATGTATAACTGAATCACTTTGCTGTACACTGAAACTAACACAAGATTGTAAGTCAACTATACCTAAATAAAAAATAATAATAATCCTCACTCCCAGATTTGTAGACTAAGCAGCTGGGTAACTGGTGGTGCCACTGATTTACAGAGGGAAGACATGGGGAAGAGTGGGATTGTTGAGGAGGACTTCTGGGTTTGGACGCGTCAAAGATGTCTGTTTGACACTCACGTGGAGCTGTGGAGTTGAAAGTTGGAAGATATGGCAATCACGGAAGAGTTTGGGCCTGGAAACCTAGATTTGGGAGTCATTGGAGTAGACGTAGTATTTGAAGCCATGTGACTGAATGAACTCAGTTAGGAGAGGAGAGAAGATGGAGAAGGAAAGACATCTGAGGACCAAGTCCCAAGGTCCTCCATCAGAATTCAGATAAAGCAAGAAGACCCAGCAAAGGAGACTGAGTAGGAGTGATCACAAATGTAGGAGAAAAACCAGGAGAGCTGGGTGTCCAGGAAGCCAAGAAGGAAAGTGCTTCAAGAAGGAGGCAGTGTTGGGCTTCCCTGGTGGTGCAGTGGTTAAGAATCCGCCTGCCGATGCAGGGGACATGGGTTCAATCCCTGGTCCTGGAAGAGCTCACATGCCGCGGAGCAACTAAGCCCGTGAGCCACAAATACTGAGCCTGCGCTTTGGGGCCCGTGAACCACAACTACTGAGCCCGCGTGCTGCAACTACTGAAGCACACGCGCCTAGAGCCAGTGCTCCACAACAAGAGAAGCCACAGCAATAAGAAACCCACGCACTGCAACGAAGACCCAACGTAGCCAAAAAAAATCATTAAATAAAAAAAATAAAAAGTAAAACAAAGAAGGAGGCAGTGTCAAGACATGGAAGCAATCTACGTGTCCATCAGCAGATAAATGGATAAAGAAGATGTGGTGTATATATACAACAGAATACTACTCAGCCATAAAAAGGAATGAAATTTTGCCATTTGCTGCAACCTGGATGAACTTGGAGGGCATTATGCTAAGTGAAATTAGTCAGGCAAAGACAAATACTGTATGATACCACTTATATGTGGAGTCTGAAAAATACAACAAACTAGCGAATATAATAAAAAAGAAGCAGATTCACAGATATAGAGAACAAACTACTGGCTACCAGTGGGGAGAGGGAAGGGGGCAGGGGCATGATAGGGGTAGGGGGGAAAAAAGGGTTATTATGGAACTATATGAAATCACTTGTGTGAAACTTTTGAAAATTGTAAAGCACTATAGAGTTTAAAGAATCTTTCATTCAATAAAAAAAAGAAAGAAGGAGGAGGATAGACCTAGAGATTATCAATGCTAAGTGAAGCAAGTCAGACAGAGAAAGACAAATATCATATGATATCACTCATATGCGGAATCTAATTTTTAGATTTTTTTTAAAAAAAATTATACAAATGAACTTACTTACAAAACAAAAACAGACTCACAGATTTCGAAAACAAATTTATGGTTACCAAAAGGGAAACACGGGGGGGAGGGATAAATTAGGAGCTTGGGATTAACATACACACACTACTATATATAAAATAGATAACCAACAAGGACCCACTGTATAGCACAGGGGACTCTACTCAATATTCTGTAATAAACTATATGGGGAAAGAATCTGAAAAAGAATGAATATATGTGTATGTATAACTGAATCACTAAGCTGTATACCTGAAACTAACACATTGTAAATCAACTATACTCCAATAAAAATTTTTTAAAAAAAGAACACAGGAAAAGAAAAGGAGGAAGAAGAGGCAGTGTTCAGAGTGTCTAATGCTGCTGAGAAATGCAGAAACATAAGGACTGAGGTTTGGCTACCATAGATGACCTTGACTGAACAATGGGAGATGAAGCAGAGACCTCAGGTAGGGAAAAATCTTTAGAGAAGTTTTGCTACAAAGGGAGCAGAGAGAGGTGATAATAGCAGGAGAGGGAAGTGGAGTCAAGGAAGGTTGGGTTTTGGCTGTTTGGGTTTTTTTGGCCACGCCACACGGCTTGTGGGATCTTAGTTCCCTGACCAGGGATCGAACCCATGCCCCCTGCATTGGAAGCGCGGAGTCCTAACCACTGGACCGCCAGGGAATTCCTTTTTTTTTTTTTTTTTTTTAGGATAGAAAAGATGTTAAGATAGAAGGTCTTATAGCAGAATTGTCTGCTGATGGCAAAAAAAAAAAAAAAAAATTAAGCATATACTTATCGTGTAACCCAGCAAGCTCACTCTTAGCTACTTATTTAGGAGACCTGAAAACTTATGTTCACACAAAAACATGTACATGATTTTTATAGCAGCTTTCTCCATAATTGCCAAAAACTAAATGAAACTCAAACGTCCTTCATATAGGGAATGGATAAACACATGGGCACACATGCCTTGGAATAGTACTGAATGTTAAGAAGGAAAAAGAGTCAACTCTACTTCCATAAAAAATAACACGTAGGGACTTCCCTGGTGGCACAGTGGTTAAGAATCCGCCTGCCAGTGCAGGGGACACGGGTTCAAGCCCTGGTCCGGGAAGATTCCACATACTGCAGAACAACTAAGCCCGTGCGCCACAACTACTGAGCCTGCGCTCTAGAGTCCGTGCGCCACAACTACTGAGCCTGCACACCTAGAGGCCGCGCTCGGCAACGAGAGAAGCCACTGCAATGAGAAGCCTGCGCACCGCAACGGAGAGTAGACCCCGCTCTTCACAGCTAGAGAAAGCCCGCGCACGGCAACGAAGACCCAAAGCAGACAAAAAAAATGAATGAATGAATGAATTTTTAAAAAAACGTAAAGGAAAGAGCCACTGATACACACAACAGGAATGAATCTTCCATGCATTATGCTAAGTGTAAGAAGCCATATTGAAAAGGCTACATACCCTATGATTTCATTTACACTTGACCCTTGAACAACACGGTTTGAACCGCGCAGGTCCGCTTATACGTGGATTTTTTTCCAGTAGTCAATACTGCAGCGCTAAACGATCCGGTTGGTTGAATTTCTGGATGCAGAAGCGTGGATATGGAGGAACCACAGTACTCAGATTTTTCGACTGCGTGGACAGTCAGCACCCCTATCCGACCTGAAGCGTTGCTCAAGGGTCAACTTTATTTGACATCCTGGAAAAGGCAAAACTACAAGAACAGAGGGAGAGAAAACAGAGCAGTTGTTTCCAAGAGCTGGAAGTGGGGGAAGCTGACTACAAAGGGAAGGAGGGAACTTGGGGGAAGGGATGGAAGGTTCTATATTTTTACTATAGTGGCAGTTACATAACTATCTGTTTGCCAAAATTCATAGAAGTGTACACTGTAAAGGGTCAATTTTATTGTATGAGAATTAAATCTCAATAAACTCGACCAAACAAAAAAACTGGCTTCCCCAAATTAATTCATTAATGACAAAGGGAAAAAATAATAAATTTATAATGGAAAAACCCAGCAGACACTAGCCTAACCAAGTGATCAAAATTAATGTCACCGGTGATAAGATATAGCAACATCATGTGCCCCCAGTATGATGTGATGAGAAGGGAACTTCAACTGTGTGGCATCCTCCCTCCCTGCAAAAAACTATAATCTCAATCTTACCAAGACAAGACACCAGATAAATGCAAATTGAGGGACAGTCTGCAAAGTAATTGACCAGTATTCTTCAAAAGTGTTGAGGTCATTAAAGACAAGGAAAAAGTAAGAAACGATTGCAGAATTTCAGGGGACTAAGGGGACATGACAGCTAAATGCAACGTGGTACCCTGGGCTGGATCCTAGAAGACAGAAAGGAAATTCGTGGGGAAATGGAGGCAATGGCAACGTCATTTAGTCAACAGAATTGTACCAGTGTCAATTTCTCCGTTGTAACAAATGAACCTTGGCAATGAAGACGCTAACATTAGGGGAAACTGGGTGAAGGATATCATGAATTCTCTGTGCTATCTTTTTTTTTTTTTTTTTTTTGCTGTACGCGGGCCTCTCACTGCTGTGGCCTCTCCCGTTGCGGAGCACAGGCTCCGGACGCGCAGGCTCAGCGGCCATGGCTCACGGGCCCAGCCGCTCCGCGGCATGTGGGATCCTCCCGGACCGGGGCGCGAACCCGTGTCCCCTGCATCGGCAGGCGGACTCTCAACCACTGCGCCACCAGGGAAGCCCGGCAGGTGGATTCTTAACCACTGCACGCACCACCAGGGAAGTCCCATGTCTATACTTTAAACGAGAGAATTGTATGGTATGTGAATTGTAGCTCAATAAAACTGTAAAAAAGGAAGGAAGGAAGGAAGGAAGGGGGCTGGGGTAGATCAGAGGGCAAGATGGATAGAAATGATGGGCTCAGAGTACCAAGAGGCCACGTGTGGATTATCTAGTATCATGGTGTGTGTTAACAAACCACCCAAAGACTGTATGACTGAAAACAATAAAGATCATTTATCTCACTCACAAGTCTGCAAGCTGGGCAGGGCCTCGGGGAGAAGGCTTATCCCTCCTCCAGGGGGTAGCCTGGCTGGGGCAGGAGGATGTGCTTCTAAGATGGCTCACTCACGTGGCTGCAGGCTGGTGCTGGGGATCAACTGTGAGTCTAGTAGCCTAGGGTCCTCTCCACATGGGCCTTGGCATCTAGCCTGCACAAGTGTCCCAAGGAAAAGAGTGGGGTGGAACGTTGCCTTTTATGATGCAACCTCGGAAATCACACTGCATCCCTTCCAAGGTGGTCTGTTAGTTGAGGGTCTCACCAAAAGCTGGAGAATGGACTCCACAAGATAGGGTGTGACATGGTTCGGACAAAAAATATGGTCCTTTTTGGAAAAGACAACCAGGTACAGGCCAGGTTTTAGCAGAATCATCTATATGGGGATATTGAAATTATTAAGAATTATGACAGTCATTTTAGAGTGATGGATATAGAGCCAGGATTGAAAATCTTCCATGAAAGAGTGGGAGTGGGCAGAAGGGAAAGGAATGAGTTCTTTAAGGAAGGCTGGGAAGAGGTGTCCATGGATAACTTGAGCTTCAAAGGAGCTGAGGGAGGGAGAATTGTCTGGAAGTGGCGAGAAGGAGCGCCCACCTCCAGGCTCAGTGGTAGGAGGGTGTTAAGAGATAGGGCTGCAGGGAGGAGGAGAGATCGGTGCACACAGAGCATTCAGAAACCCACAAAGAGGGATCTCTGTGGGCGCTGAGAATGAGAAAAAAAAGAGGAGACCAGAAAGACGGGAAAAGGCCAGAGAGATGGGGAGACAGAGACCCAGACACGGGTAGGGCCAAATACCATGAAAGAAAGTGACATCGACACAGAGAGAGGGAAATCCAGATAGATGGTGACATAGCATCCCAGAAAGAAACTGTAGACAGGAAGAGAAAGAATGCCAGAATTCCTAGGGGGTTAAAACCTCTAGTGTCTCTCTCTACTCCCCCAGCAGAGGGCGCCCGGGGCCTCATTCCCTGGAGTCCGGGTGTCCAATCCCCACGACTTCCCGCCAAGCACATCGGATGGGGCTATTTTTACCCCGTGTCATAGGACACCGGTGGCTGGAAGGCCATCGTCTGTCTGTCCTTTGGTCCCTTCGAGTGACCCTGCGGCATTTCCCCAGCCCACCCCTGACCTGTTCCTGGCAGGCCTGGCCTCCTTTTGCACTATTCAGGGCTGCAGCTCAGGCCTTGCTGTATCTAAGAGAGTCTGGCAGAGAATCCAGGTGGAGACCCGGGGGGTGGGGGTAGGGGCAACCCGAGCGAGGGCACCCCGTGTGGGGGGTCACATGCTCAGGGTTTAGAGCTGCTGGAGCATCCCCAGGATGGGAAAACCACCAGGACAATGGCAGAGACAACCTAGGGTGAATGTCAGAGAGAGATTCAGACATATGACTCGGGAGAGGCTCGGTCCTCCAAAGGCCCTGAGACAGAGACTTGCAGTAATTCAGAGAAACAGGCAAAGAAAGATACCCAAAGGGGAGACCCAGAGAATCCCAGGGACAGAGACACAGTGGGCTGAGAGGTAATGAGAGAGAAGAGACCCAGAGAGACAAGAAGCAGAGAGACCCAGACAGAGGGGAAAGGCAGAGACCAAGAAAGACAAGAAATAAACAGAGATAGAGATACAAGAATCAAAAGGAAGATGGAGATTCGGAGAGACCGAGACACAGAGACTGACGGGAATCCCCGGACACAGATGACCCTAGAACGGCAAAGCTCAGAGATAAATGACCCATAGAAATACTCAGAGATATAACCCCGAGATCAGACATACAGAGAGACCCAAAGTGAAGACATAGCGAGACACAGAGACATACAAAAGAACGAGAGAGAGAGACAAAGAGATGGAAATTTGTGACTCCAACAGAGCGGCTCAGATACTGATAAAAACATAGACGAGAGACATACACGAAACCCGGAGAGACGCAGGACAGAGATCTCAGGCGATGGAGAGACAGGGGGAAAGGAACCCCGAAGGCCAGGTGGACCCGGAGAAAGCGCAGCGCCGTGTCGCCTGGGGGTAAAGGGCGGGCGCCCCGGCAGAGGGCGCCCGGCCGCCCTCTGCCCCGCCGGGGTCACGGCGCCCCCTCCCCCGCGTCCTGGCCGCACGGCCGGGCTATTTTTACGCGTGGACACCGGACACCAGGCTGGGGCGGCGGCGGCGGCGGCGGCGGCGGCGGCCGAGGCGGGTCCGGGCCGGGTCGGGCGTCGGGGCCACACGTCCGTCCGCGGGTCGCCGGGGCTGCGCGCGCCATGGAACCCGGGTGCCCGCCGCCGTGCGCCTGCTGCGAGCGAGTGGTGCTCAACGTGGCTGGGCTGCGCTTCGAGACCCGGGCGCGCACGCTGGGCCGCTTTCCGGACACGCTGCTCGGGGACCCGGTGCGCCGCAGCCGTTTCTACGACGGCGCGCGCCGCGAGTACTTCTTCGACCGGCACCGGCCCAGCTTCGACGCGGTGCTCTATTACTACCAGTCGGGCGGGCGCCTGCGCCGGCCGGCGCACGTGCCGCTCGACGTCTTCCTGGAGGAGGTGGCCTTCTATGGGCTGGGCGCCGCGGCGCTAGCGCGCCTGCGCGAGGATGAGGGCTGCCCCTTGCCATCGGAGCGCCCCCTGCCCCGCCGCGCCTTCGCGCGCCAGCTCTGGCTGCTCTTCGAGTTCCCCGAGAGCTCGCAGGCCGCGCGCGTGCTCGCCGTTGTCTCAGTGCTCGTCATCCTCGTCTCCATCGTCGTCTTCTGCCTCGAGACGCTGCCCGACTTCCGCGACGACCGCGACAACTCGGGGCTCGCCGCGGTGGCTGCCGCTGGCCCGGTGAGGGGGCGGGGCCTGCGTGTGGAGAGGCGGGGTTTGGGAGGAGCTGGACGAGGTCCACGGGGTCCTGGCTAATCATAAAGTGGGGTAAGGGGCAATGGGAGGTGGGGCCTCTCAGGAAGGTGGGGCCTGGCTGTGGATGGGCAAGGCATTGGGGGCCTGGTTGGAAGACCTGACCAGTCAAAAGGTGGGCAAAGGCCTGTGAGAGGTGGGCAAGCCAGGGACGGCGCCAGACCGGGGGACTCTACATGAAATCCTGGGCTGGGGGCGGGAAAGGTGTAGCTTAATGGGGCGGGGCCTGAGGATCTAAATAGGAGGACCTGCCTTTTCAGAAGGCGTGCGCTGAGGTAGGTGAGAAACCCGGCTTCTGGAGGGCAGGAGCACAGGAGGACGGGTGTATTAAGAAATCAAAACTGAGGGATAAGGAGAGACTGAAAAATCGGGGGTCTATACGGCTGGCAGTAACCCATGGGAAGGATGGGCTGGAGGTAGTGAGATCTGGGACCTGAAGAAAGCCGTCGAGGGAGCTGCAGCTCGAGGGGTGGGGCAAAAGGAATCCATCATAAAGAAAGTTGAGCTGAGGGCCGTGAGGGGAGGGGCCCGGCTTCTGGCATAAAGATAAGGTCTAACCATTATGGTCCAGGCTGGGTTTGGGGAGGGCAGGGCACAAGGGAGTGGGGCTAGGATGGGGACCCTCCCCATCTGGAAATTCAACTCTGGGGGCGGGATTTTGGGAGGGAAGAGATTGAGCCCTACTCAAGCATTATCTCCGGAGGCCCTGCCAATGAAGGATCAGGGACCCTAAAGTCAGCCTTCCCTGGGGGTCCCGAGAAGGAGTGCCCTACAGCTAGGTCACCGGGGGGGTTCTGGGGGCAGCAGCTGTTGACCAATTTGTAAAGAAGTAGTTGCATATTTAAACAGGAAATATGGCCATGCCAGTGTGTACCAGCCCCGGCATGGTCCTCCCTGAACCCCTTCCTCTCTGCAGTTTCCGGCTCGGCTGAACGGCTCCAGCCCAATGCCTGGACCCCCACCTCGCTCGCCCTTCGATGACCCGTTCTTTGTGGTGGAGACGCTGTGCATCTGTTGGTTCTCCTTCGAGCTGCTGGTGCGCCTGGCGGCCTGCCCAAGCAAGACAGCCTTCTTCAAGAACGTGATGAACCTCATCGATTTCGTGGCCATCCTGCCGTACTTTGTGGCGCTGGGCGCTGAGCTGGCCCGGCAGCGGGGGGTGGGCCAGCCAGCCATGTCACTGGCCACCCTGCGAGTCATCCGACTGGTACGCGTCTTCCGCATCTTCAAGCTGTCCCGGCACTCAAAGGGCCTGCAGATCTTGGGCCAGACCTTCAGAGCCTCCATGCGAGAGCTGGGCCTCCTCATCTTCTTCCTTTTCATTGGTGTGGTCCTCTTCTCCAGCGCGGTCTACTTTGCTGAGGCCGACCGGGCAGAATCCCATTTCACCAGCATCCCTGAGTCCTTCTGGTGGGCGGTGGTCACCATGACCACAGTTGGCTATGGAGACATGGCACCCGTCACTGTGGGCGGCAAGATAGTGGGCTCTCTGTGCGCCATCGCCGGCGTGCTGACCATTTCCCTACCTGTGCCGGTCATTGTCTCCAACTTCAGCTACTTTTACCACCGGGAGACAGACAACGAAGAGGCCGGGATGTACAGCCACGTGGACACGCAGCCCTGTTGCCCACTGGAGGGCAAGGTCAATGGGGGGTTTGTGGATCGAGATGTTCCTGAGCTCGCAGCCCCACTCCTCTGGGCTCCCCCTGGGAAACACATGGTCACTGAAGTGTGAGGGACAGTTGAGGTCTGCAGGACCTCACATTTCCTTGGAGGGAGGGAGGGAGGGAGGGAGGGAGGGAGGAAAGTTGGGGGGAGGGTGTTGGGTTTAGGAAGAACTAAGTTAAGGGGTAATGAGTTGGGGAACACTAAGTCTTATTGGGTCTTGAGTTGTGGATTGGTAGCTCCTGTGGGTACCTCCTTAGGTGACAGTGAACGGCAATGGGTTATGCTGATTTGAGGGGTGGCCTCCATCGGTTTGTGTTGCATTGGGTTGTGTAAAGCTTGGGGTAGTATTGAGATAGGTTTTGTCACGTAATTTTGTGAGTTTCTTAGTTCCATGTTGGGTCAGGTTAGGTTACGAGTGTAGGTGAGTCTTGTCCAACTGCATTATGCAGGATTCTGTGGTTTTCTGAGTCCCCTAGGGCCATGTTGGATCAAGTAAGGTGGTCACCCACTGCACTGTTGGGACTGATTGTGTGTTCATGCATGGTGCCGTCGAGGTGGGTTGAGACACTGGAAACCGCGTGGCTTTGTGATTCTTCTAGGGCCATGTTATTTTAAGTTCTGTGAACTTGTGAGTCATGTAGAAATACGAAGAGCCATGTGATAGAATGTGAGCTTTCTAGGTCATGTGAGGTTAAGTTGGGTTGGAATGTATGAGCATAGGAGTCTTTCAGGGTTCTGTTGTGTTGAATTGTGTAGAGTTATGTGGCTAGAAGTTTGTCGGGGCTACAATGAGTCGAGTCGTAATGAGTCGTATAGTCATGTGAACCTCGTAGGACCAGTTCAGTTGGGTCATACAACTGTTTGATTTGGGTTACATCAAGTTGCGTCCTTGAGTCCTGTAGGAACGTTGGCTTGAGCTGGACTGTATGTATGAGCACCACAGGGCCATGCTGGTTTGTTTTGCATTTAGTGGTAGCGCCAGGACCCAAGGATAACAGCACTGGGAAGGAATCATGTGTCAAGGAGTGAATACGGTATGTAGACTCTAGGAGACCAACTGAACTAGCTTGCCCAGTGTCATCCCTATAAGGGGCAGGGCTAGGTTCTGTATCTGTAGATTCAGTTGTTCACACAGAAGAAGGCTTCTGGGTGAACTCGGAAGATGTAGACGCCGCTTCCATTTACCCCACGCCTGCTTTTTTTGCCCTTCAAACCCCTTCTCTATCTGTCTTCCCATGGAGTTTTCCTTCCAGACGTGGAGATCAGAGCCACAAGGGAAGGGGAAAGGGGGAGAAACTGTACTCTGTTCAGACATGATGGGGGGATAGAAACCCAAAGGAGGGGGACAGAGAGCTGGGGGGGGATAGAGACCCAGAGAAAGAAAGAGAAAGAAACCCCAAGAGGGGAAAAAGACCCAGAGAGAGGGGGAGACAGAGACCCAGAGGGGGCAGGTATCAGGCACCCAGAGGGAGAGGGACAGAGACCCAGAGCTGGAAAGAGACCAGAGCACCCCAGAGAAAGAGAACCAAAAAAGAAAAAGGCAGAAAAAGTCAGTGCCCCTGAACCTGAGAGAGATGCACTGTGTATTCCATGGAATCACAAAGGGATCCCAAATCAGGACGCACCACCCTATCCTCCCGCAGCTCCAGAAGCGTGTCAGACAAACTGCAGGGCCCACTCTATCTTCCTGGGGAGAAAGCAGTGTCTCAGAGCATGGGAGTGGCTTCCCAAGGTCGCCTGGCTTGTCCCCGGGGAGGGATGGGGGGCTGGACTTGTGGCCTGCTGCTTGACCCTACATGTCCCCATCAGCCTGCCGGTCTGCACAGGACTCCCCGAGTCTAACAGCCTCATTTCTCACAAATGAGGAAACTAAGGCTCAGAGGGGAGGGGGTTACCCAAGGTCAGAGGTCTTTCAGTACTAAAAGGGCATTTGGAGGAGGAAGAAGAGGAGGATGGTTATGTCACTAACATATATAGGGCTGCCTATGTGCCAGGTAACTTTCAAAGTACTTGTATTAATTTATTAAAATCCATCCAGTGGTTTACAGAGAGTTGTTGTTGTCATTTTCAGCTAGGAGACCACCCCCCTTTCTTTTTTGGTCAAATGAAATCTTACTTAGGCGCACCAGTGTCATGCATCAGAGGGTGTGAACTGGTTTGAGGAGTCTCTCTTGACAACTCAGAATGTGGCTAACAAATTCCGTTTGGAAACCCCTGATTTAATCCAACCACCTTTTTGCACAGAGAGATAGAAGAAGGTACAGATTGTGAGAAGTGTTTGATAAAGGTTGAAAATAATGTAACCTTTAAATAATATAACACTTCTCTCCGAAATGGAGAGAAAGGCACATTTGGAAAAGAAACGGAGACAGACAGACCCCCTCAGAGTGGCAGACACAGGGTAGAGTCTGGGAGGCAGGCACAGAGCCCAGCACAGGGACCCAAAGAGGAAGAGACACGTGCAGAGAGGACAGAGATACCCAAGGGGAGGAGGGAGAGCAGGAGAGAAGAGGGCAGCGGTCTGGGAGGGGGTAAGAGACAGGAGGGAGGACAAAGACCCATAGAAGGGGGAAGAGACCAGAGAGGAGGGGCCAGAGATCCAGAGAAGAGAGAGGGACAGGGACCCAGACAGAGAGGAGAGGGATACAGAGAGAGGGGGACAGAGACCCAAGGAGAGAGGGGGAGACGGAAACTGTTTCCCATTACTCTTTGAAAACTCACCCCTACTACGCCATCAGAGACTGCAAGTTGCATAAAGTTCCTCTGGTAGGGGGTGGGGCACGTTGGGTGCTTAGGTGTATGGGAGGCATGGCGAGGTCAGGGAAGTGACCTGAGTGGACACTCAGAGACTGGGTAGCGCCCCCTCCTCCACCCCAATCAACAGCCGCAGCAGCCTTCTACGTGGCCTTGGCTCGGATGGGGAGAGGTGAGGGGAACACCCTAATCCGGGGACACCCTTCCTGCCACCTTGCCATGCTATATTTAGGCTGAGAGAGGGGTACGGGATGACCCCCCGCCCTCCACAAAGGCGGGTGTCGGCTTTCCTCCTGAAAATAGCTCCAGGGGAGGGGTGAAGCATTAAGTCTGTCCCGGGACTCCAACTCCTGTCTGATCTCCGTCTGTCTTAAGGTCTCTCTTTCTCTGGGTCTCTGTCCCCCTTGTGGGGTTCTGTCCCCTTTTCTCAGCATGTCTGTCCCCTCTCTCTGCATCTGTGTCTTCTCTCTCTCTCTGGGAGTCTGTCCCCTTTTCCTCTCCATTTTTGTGCCTTTCCCCCACCTCCCTTCATCTGTCACTATTCACTTTCTTTTTCTAAGCAGGTCATTCTGTTGCCAAATCATATCTTTGTCTATCTCCGGGTCCTGGAAGACCTTGAGTTGCTCTTATCTGAACTCAGGACAAGACCCTCTCCCCAGTCCTCACCCAGGAAATTCCAGCACAGAGGACTTATGTGGGAGAGACCCCTTCACCCAGCGTCTCCCCGGGGCCTCGGGCCTTATCACTCCCCAGCCCAGCTGGTTAATGTCTGGCCTGGAGCTCCCGGGAGAGCTGGGGGTGCGAGCAGAGGGTGGGAACCTGCCCGGGGATTGACACTTCACTGGCAAAAGAACGCAAAAGAATCTCAGGCCCAGACTCCTGGGTCGGAGGGAGGAGGGGGCTGGAGCTGAGAAAGAAGGGGCTGCGGGTCCAGACTCCTGAGTCTGAAGGAGGAGGGAGCTGCGCGGGCCCACACTCCGGAGTCTGCGGGAGGAGGGGTCTGGGGGACCTGGACTCCTGGATCCGGGGGAGGAGGGGGCTGGGGACCCGGCCTCCTGGGTCTGAGGGAGGGACGTGGGGGTGCTGGCGCCTGGCCTCCTGGGACTGAGGCGGGCGGAGGGCTGAGCTAGCCAGGCCGGGCTTCCGAGGTCTCGGCACGCGTGTGGAAGGCGGGATCCCCCGGCCCCTCCTCCGCCGTCGGGCGCCGCCCCGCCCCCGTCCCCGACCCGGGCCCTCGGGAGCTTGTGCCGCGAGGAGCCGGCGGGCGAGCGGGCGTCCCTGCAGCCAGCGAGCAGGAGGAGGAGCCGCCGCCGCGCCAGGGGCAGCCGGGGGAGCCGAGGCGTTCGCCCCAGGTAAGAGTCTCCGCGCTCCTCCCCTGGGATTCCGGTATCCGGGTCGCCCTGCCCCCGGGTAAGGGAGGGACGGGGGCGGGGCCTGCGGGGGCGGGGCTTGGCGGAGGAAACTGAGGCAGGAGGGCAGTGTCCCAGAGGGACAGCCCGTGACTCCCAGCGGGGTCTCAGGAGTCCGGACCCCCTGGCTAAACCTTCTGGGGGAGGCGGGGCCGGGGAGTCCGTATATCTGAGTACCTGGGAAGGAGCTTGAACTCCAAAACTCCAGGGTCTGAGGGAGGAGGGCACTGGGGGTCCGGACTCCTGGGTTTGAAGGAAGAGGAATTTGGCGGCCTGGACTCCCTCATCTGAGGGAGGGAGCTGGGGACCTGAGCTCCTGAAAGAGGAGGCAGCTGGGGCCGGGGCTCTTGGGTCTGAGTGAGGAGGGGGCGAGAGCCTGTTCTCCTAAGGGAGGGGGCAGCTAGGGCCCAGGACTCCAGATCTGAGGCAGGAGGCAGCTGGGAACCTACACTCCGGGTTCTGGTTGGGTCAACATGTGCCCCTCTTCACAATTCCCCCTTCCCATTTCCCCATCTCTCAGCCAGGGCAGGCGGCCACGACAGGTATGTGCAATAGAAGTCTTGGACGGGCCCTGGCCTGTCCTGTGAGGAGAGAACATTCCAGGAAGCAGCCTAGGGGACCCGGGGCTTCTTAAGTGTGGGCGCTCAGGGACCCAGGTGTCCAGGCCAGCCCTGCCCCCGCCCTGTCTGAGAGGTGAATGGGCTGAGAAGGATGTAATCTTTTCCAGCCTCCTTCATCCTCAGCGTCTCCCCTCCCCTCTCCTCCCCCCATCTGCTTTCCATCCAGGAGCCATCACCTGGGCAGGGCAGGGGCCTCCAGCAGGGGGATGCAGCCTTGACTCTTGGTCCCTTACACTTTAAGAGGAACACTTGAGAAGGGGAGTGTTCAGGCCCCCCTCCTCCACCTGCCTCTATAACCTACCTGTTCCCTTCCTCCGCTAGGTGGTTGCCCCCTCCCTCTCCTGAGATGTCAGGAAGGAGGGGGCCACCTGCATCCCCCACAGGGGCCCCCCGGAGCCTGGGGGCCCCCAACCCCGGAGCTCGGAGGTGGAGGAGGTGCTGACAGGTCTGGTAACCACCCACTTCTTCTCAGTCCTCTCCAGGCCATCCTGTCCCAGAATCCACAGGCTTCCAGAATGTTCCAGAGAAACCGCAATATGCACACCCCTGCCAGTGACTCCCAGCCCTGGGCCAATTTCATGGACAGGGAAACTGAAGCCCCACCTGAGAGGAAGTGTCTTGCCTTCACAGTGGCAGATTTAAGCTGAACTTGGGTCTCCCTAGGATTCCAGAACATGACCTTTCTCAGAATTTTGGAAACTCAAACCTCCTCCAGGCTGCAGGGCTTAGGGTTCCTTGGGGTTGCAGAGGCAGGATGGCAGAGTGGAGTTGCTGGGACAGGGTTCAAGTTCCACTTCCGGCATTTGCTGGCTGTGTGACCTGGTGCAGGTCACTAATCTCTCTGAGCCTGTATTTCCCCATTTGTTGGCTATTAATAGCAATAATAGTAGACTAATTATGATGAATCTAGAAGTTGGGCATTATCGAAGTCCTAGAATATAGGGTCCCCCAAAGTTCTAGAACAAGTGCCAGAACCACCTCCCTGTGGTTCTGGCACACAGAAGTTCCCATCAGCCCCCCCACTAAGTTATTATCCTTCTCTCTAATTCCAGCTTCCCTCTCTCTATCCTCAGGTGCTCAGCGAGATGCCACCCCACCCCTCAGGCTCCCTCCCCATCCTCCTACTTTTCCTCCTCCCCAGTGTCCCAATGGAGCCCCACGCCTCACCCTCACCCCTGCCCCCATTTCCAGTCCCCGAGTGGGACCTCTTGTCCCCCCGAGTAGCCCTGTCCAGGGGTACCCCCGCTGGGCCCCCTCTGCTCTTCCTGCTGGAGGCTGGAGCCTTTGGGGAGCCAGTTGGCAGCCCGGCCAACCGCAGTCGGCGGGGGGTGAGTGAGACAGCACCAGCGAGTCGCCGCGGAGAGCTGGCTGTGTGTGATGCAGTCAGCGGCTGGGTGACAGACCGCCGGACTGCTGTGGACCTGCGTGGGCGCGAGGTGGAGGTGCTGGGAGAGGTGCCTGCGGCTGGCGGCAGTCCCCTTCGCCAGTACTTCTTTGAAACCCGCTGCAAGGCTGAAAGCGCTGGGGAAGGTGGCCCCGGTGGGGGTGGAGGAGGCTGCCGGGGTGTGGACCGGAGACACTGGGTGTCTGAGTGTAAGGCCAAGCAGTCCTACGTGCGGGCATTGACTACCGATGCCCAGGGCCGTGTGGGCTGGCGATGGATTCGAATTGACACTGCCTGTGTCTGCACGCTCCTCAGCCGGACTGGCCGGGCCTGAGGCCCATGCCCGGGAACTGGGCAGGTAGAGGAAGAAGAGAGCTGCATGCTGAAAGACCTCAGGGGTGGCCTGGCTGCTCTAGGCCTCAGTTTGGGAACTCGTCAAATGGTCACAAAAATCACAGCTCTCTGATTTTGAGGGCTCAGTCTGGGCAAGAAAGACAGATGGTGAAACCAAACGGGGTTTTGAAGGATGAATAGGAGTTCTCTTGGATGAACTTGAGGTTAATAATGATGATGATGATGATGATAGCCCATATTTTCTGAGTGCCTACTGTTTATGAGCTCTAATACACAACTTGTCAGATCAGCTCTGGTGGATTTGACCATTGGAGGCCCTCAGCTTCTAAGCTGCTGACCATGCGATCTCAGTGGACATCACCTTGCCCACCCTGGAGAGAGTGAGAAGGAGGAGATATGTCAAGAAGTGTGTGTGGGAGCATACAAACTGGAACATGTAGGCAACTAGTTGGGAGCTGGGGTTCGAATGAGAAATCTTACTTAGTCAGATAGGGCAAGTGTTGGCTTAGATATTCTGTTTTGAGGTAGTGAGCTACCTATCACAGCAGGAGCACAAGCAAGGTTGAATGACAGGAGGTCAGGATGCTTAAGAGTTTGGCCTTGGTGGGGAGTTGGAATCAGATTTCTACCCCTCTTCCCTGTCCCAGCCTTTACCCTATACTAGTAAAGAAATAGACCTTACCATTGTCCAGCTTGAGTAGAGCATGAGGTTTTGACCAACTGGCCTGCCCCCTGGCTGGGATCAGGGGTGATTTGGACCCTGATCAGCCTAGAGTGAGCCAGGAAAATCCAACAGGAGAAGCGGCCCCAGGAGCCTGAATGAGGGGGTCACTGGGACCCTGGGCCAGGCTGCAGAAGGCAGCCTCAGTTTTCCCTGTCTGAAGAATGGGTTGGTAGGATGAGATTATGGGGGCTGAGGAGGCAGAGGCTTTGACCAAAAGGGCTTTAAAGTGGGGAAGTGACAAGAGAAGTCAGGGATAGACCCCACACCCTCAGGACACCCCTTCATGTATTACCGTTCCATAGCCTCATGCAAACACAGACACACACTTTTGCCCTTGTTTCTACATCTCTGTGTTCTGGGTCTGTGGTTCCCGCTCTCTTTTCTGCTGCCTCCTTTGCTGTCTGTCTGTCTAAATTCCTGTCCCATCATCTCTGGGTCAGTAGCTCTCTTTCTGTCCCTGTTTCTCACTCACTGTCTCACCCGTTCCTGTGTGTGTTTCTTTTCTCATTCAGCAAAGCTCTTTCCACACCCCCCTCTTTACTGCTAAGTATTTCCCCGTGGGTCCCTCCCTCTTCTCCCACCCTCATACCCAGGTGGAAGTTTTCAACCAAATCAAAGGCAGGCAGGACAGAAGAAGCCGAAGCTGATGCTGAGTCCTTCAGCACACACAGGGAGGGAGGGAGAGCCCTGGGGAAGTCTGGAAATCGTTACCCAGCCCCTCACCCCTGCCCTCTGCTGCCGAGGTGGGCTGTCCTGGCAGAGGGAGGAGGTGGCCAAGAGGGCCGGGACCCTATAGGAAAGGGGGATGTTTCTCATGGATGCCCTGATGCGCTGGGTAGCCCTGCCCTCCTCTCCCTCTGTTCCTCTATTTTTGGGTCTCTGACCACCCCCCGCCCCAGGTCTCTGTCCCCCTCTCTCTGCTGCCCCCTCTCTGGGTCTCTGGGTCTCAAACTCCCTGAACTCTGGACTTCTATTGCTCTCCTCCGCACTCTCTGCCCTCCTCTCCCTCTGCGTCTCCGTCCCCACCCCACCCCCCATTTCTCTGAGTTTGTGTGCCTCTCTTGGGGTCTCTGTACTCCTCTCTCAGAATCCTCCTCCCTCCTGCCTGGGTGTCTTTCTCACTCCATCCGTCTGCACGCCTGCAGGCCCTTCATTGGCTGGGTTTAGGGTGGGAGGGTTCTGTCACCCGGGGCAACAGCAACAACAAGCCGGCTCCTGCTAGGCTACGGGGCGGGGGTGGGACCATGGCGGGTCGGACCCTAGCTCGGCGCTGCGATCCCCCACCGTCCCCCATCTCTGGGACCGAGGTGCCTGGCTCCCAGCCCAGCTGGCATCTCACCGGCAGCGGCGTCGCCCGCCACTGTATCCCGCCCGTGCCCTTTCCCCCGCCCACTGTGCAGGTGAGAGGACCCTAGGCTCTTAGCGAAGAGGAGACTGGGGGCCCAGGCTGAAGGAGGGGCCTGGGGATCCAGACACCTGCTGAGAGAAGAGGGGATTCCGGGCTTAGAGTCCTGTCTGACAGAAGGAGGAGGGTTCCAGGGACTGGGTCTGAGAGAGGAGGGGTCAGGGAACCTGGATGCCTGGAACTGGCGGGAGGAAAGGGCTGGGGACTGACTGGGAAAGATCAGGGCTTGCGGACGAGACTCCTGAGTCCTTTTAGCTGACGTCCTGCACCTTCTCCTCAGTCCACGGTCGCGGAGCCCCTGCCCCCGGCCGCAAAGCAGGATTTGCATATTCGGGCTTTCGACGAGGTCACCAGCATTTGGGAGACAACCTCGGCCTCGGCTCACGTGCCCAAGACCCACGGCGGGCCCTACGCGCAGCCCAAGGCCCCAGAACCCGCGGACCGCACGCGGACTGTGGGGACCAAGGATGTAGCGGAAAAAGTAAGGTTCTGGGATGCCCAGGTCCGCGGGAGACAGGGGCTGGGGACCGCATGGAGTCCCGTGCGCCCTCATGTTGTGTCCCCGCGTCGTCTTCTTGCAGCTCAGGCACCGCGGCTGGCGCCTCCCTCTGATCACAAAGCACCAGTGCAGTGAGACGAGGGCGCAGTACACCGGCTGGCCCAGCCTGGACCGGGGCGCCACCTCCTTCATCGGGCCCCAGCCCCTGGAGCTTGCGGACCACAACCGAGGGGGCCCTTCCCAGGTAGCGGAGAAGACCGCAGTGGCAGGAGCTGGCAGAGCTTTGAGACCCTGGGGCGAGGTCTGAGGGAATTTTGAGTCTGGGGTCTAAAGAGTGGGACAGAATCTGGAGGTTACATAGAGCGGGGAAGGGGCTTAGGCCTTTTGAGGCGGAGCCAGGAGGAGGAGGGGACTGGAAGCCTGAAATCCCAGCTCGGAGGCCGGGGGAACAGCTAGTAAATCCTGGGGCGGGCCTAGGAGGCGGTTCTGAGGCTGCGGGCGGAGCTAGGTAGCCTAATGTACGTGTGGGCGGAGCTTGAATATTCTGAGGCCGGTCTGGGGCGGAAGGCGGGGCTGGCTGCCCCTGTTAGGGTGGTGTGAGGAGTAATAGTCGCCCGAGGCGCAGCTGAATTCCAGGGGCGGGACCGAGAAGGTTGGAATCTAGGGGAGGAGCAGGGAAGGTTTTTTAGTGACTGGGTGCTTGGCTTTGTGTCCGACGACGGGCAGAAAGTATTTGGATTTTGGAGGTGAGGCTAGTAAGGGTTCTGATTTGGAGAGCGAAGCTGAAGTGCACTGGCGTGCAACTGGCCAGGAAGGATCCTGATTCTGGGGGCGGGTGTCGGCCTGGTTCAGAGGCGCAGGTGAGGCCGAAGGAAGAGGAATTCCGTCTGGGACACAGGGCATGAAAAAGGGTATGAAACCTTTCTTGCTCCCCCCTCCTCCCGCGATCCTCCTCAGGCTCTAATCCCCTGGACGAAGAGCCCCGAGCTGGCTGGCCGGCCTTTCACTATTTCTGACCAGGGCATCCTGGACCGCCATCAGCTCTATCTGACCACTTCGGCCCGGGACTTCCAGGCCTATTCGAAGTGAGCCTGGGTCCTCCCTTGGCACCGCCCCCCTGCACAGCCCCCGCATAGGCTGGTGGGACGCCGAGCCCCCCGGTGTTGGCTCCCCGTCTCTGACTCAGTAGTCTCGGCCTCCAGCCCCTGCACGCACAATAATCAGAAGTTCAGACCCAGCCCCTACCTTTTTTAGCGCCCTGGTATACTTACTGTCAACTCTCAGGAAGCCTGCAAACGGCCCAAGAAGGAGTCCTGGATCTGGGGACGTGGCCCGGAGGGTCTAGGGCGGGCCTCCTTTGGTATCTGAGTCCCCCAGGTAACTCTTTTCCGAGGATGCGAAAAGTCCCAGATTCCAGGCCCTTAAATACCTCGAGGACCCAGGAATCCAGGCTGGGGCTCCCCAGTCGCATGCTTCCTAACGGCTCCCCGACTCCTACAGATGTGTCCTCGAGGATCTGTCTAGCTGTGCCCTCCCCATCGCGCCTCCACCCCAACCCCCGACAGGAAGGAGTTGTCAGGCTACCCTCGCAAGGACTCGATGACCTCCTGGAGCTTCGGGGAGACGCCCGAGGCCCGGGGCCACGGCCCGAAGCAGCCGCCCGGTCCGTGCTCCTCTCGGCCACTCCGGCCGCCGACAATCCGCACGGCCCGCGCCCGCCCGGTGATGCCAGCCGTGCCGCACCGCGGGGCGCTGTCTCTGGCTCAAGTATCCTACAACAGCCCCCCGCTGTACCCGCTCCGCCGGCTCGACCGTTTCTGCCCGCTGGAGCTGCCCTGGGGCGGCCCCCACTGGAAACCCGAGTCAGGCATCTACAGCGCGCCCCAAGCCTACAGCACCGAGAACTTCAACTACGGCAGCTTAAAGCCGGCGCTGGTCTGAGCCGGACGGGCCAGCCCCGGCCTGGACACGCCCCCAAGCGGGGGGCGGTGCCGAGCCTGGAAGACTGGGACCAGGGGTACACTGGGTGGGGCTAAGAGGGAAGGCCGCCCCCCACCTGGGGGCGGGGCAGAGCTTGGACCGTGGGCGGGGCGAATCTGACACGTCCGCTCGATCGCGGGGGCGGGACTGAGCCTGGAAAATGTACGCTGGGGCTGCGGGCTGGAGGGTGGGACACACGCTCTGCGGCGGGAAGGGCAGCGCTTATCTCAGTCGACGACGGAGTTAAATAGCCTAAACCACGCTCGTTGCTGGGTTCGGTTCCGGCCTCCTGGCTTCTGGGGGCCTGAGTGTGGGGCAGGTGGGATTCCCGCTGAATCCCTGGTGAAGGGGCGGCGCGTCTGGGTGGACCCCCCCCCACTGGTGACAGAATCCAACATCGAAGCCACACCCCTCCTAAGAAGTGGGACTCGGGTCTACGGCAGGTGGAGCAGGGTTGAGGCTTCAGCCTATGACCGCTGGAGGACTGCAGAGGGGCGGCGCTCCAGCCTCTGGCGGGCTCCCCTCAGGATGGGTAGAGGGGGGCCCACAAGGCAAGGGGCACAGCTTCGGCCTCCTACACCCTATTCCTTGTGCTCCCACCACGGCCTCCCTAGCACCTGGGGACTGAGTCTGTGAAGTCCGCTTCACCTTGGGCGTCTTCTGCTTCTTGGCGCGGAAGCCACTCAGGGAGTGGGGGGAGGGGGGCGCCACTGGGCCATTCCTGCATCTCCCTGACCTTGTCTGCCTCTCGCCCCCGGGGAGATTAGTGTCCAGGTTACCCCACCATGCTGCCGCCCCCAGTGGCCTTGCCGCCCCCACAGCTCGCAGCTATAAGACCAGGTAAACGCGGCAGGGGAGACACCGAGGATGGAGATGCTCCAGGTAAGACCGCAGGGTCCCTGGGCCCCTTGCGTCTACATCCAGGCCACGGCTGGAAGGAAGAGGGAGAGTCCTGTGACCTGGCAAAGGAGGTCTCTTTCTAGAAGGGTGCGGAGAGCCAGCAAGCTTCCTGGCAGGAGGAGGGAAGCAGCTGGTGCAGGGCCGGAGGGTGGGTATCTGAGGTGCTGGGGTATCTGGGGTCCCTGGGTATGGGGATGGGAGATTCTTGAATGGAAGACGTCAGGCAGAGGAGCTGGGTCCCCGAGCCTGTGTATGCAGGGCTGGGGGGGTGGGTGGTAAGGACTCGGGGCGGAGGGCTCAGGCTGGCCCTGAGGCACTGGCCTTGTCCCAGGGGCTGCGGCTGTGGCTGCTGCTGAGCCTGGCCGGGGTGTGGGCACCCAGGGGGCCACTGCGGCCGCTGTGCCGGCCCATCAACGCCACCCTGGCCGCTGAGAACGAGGCCTGCCCTGTCTGCATCACCTTCACCACCAGCATCTGTGCCGGCTACTGCCCCAGCATGGTGAGCTGCCCGGGGTGGGTGGGTGCTGCCACCTCAGCTCCAGGTGGATTACTCAGGGCCAGGCCCACAGAAGACAGGAAGTGGCCCCGGGGGTAGAAGGGTGGCCTGCCACCCGGGGCAGGGGCTGGGCGTGTGGGAAGGAGAGCACAGACAGTCCTCTGGACACCCGAGTCTGGGATCTGTAGGGTGCAGTGAGGGAGCTCGGGGGAGGGCTTGGCCCCAAGTAGACACCCAAGCCCCCCCCGCAACCCCGCCACCTCCAGGTTCGGGTGCTGCCGGCTGCCCTGCCGCCTGTGCCCCAGCCGGTGTGCACCTACCGCGAGCTGCGCTTTGCCTCCATCCGGCTCCCCGGCTGCCCGCCTGGTGTGGACCCAGTGGTCTCCTTCCCCGTGGCCCTCAGCTGTCACTGCGGGCCCTGCCGCCTCAGCAGCTCTGACTGTGGGGGTCCCAGAGCCCAGCCCTTGGCCTGTGACCGCTCCCCTCGCCCAGGCCTCCTCTTCCTCTAAGGATCCCCACCTCAGCCTCCCATGCCCACCCCAACTCCTGGAGCCAGCAGACGCTCCTCCCCATCCCTCCTAATAAAGACTTCTCAAACTGCACTCTGGGGGTGTCTTTCTGGGGTCTCAGGGTGTGTGTGCCTGTGTACGCGCACACGCACACACAACACACACAATAGGTCCAGTTTCAGAACCACTTTATACAAAGTCACAGTGTCAGAACTCTGGTAGAAAATGGTGAAGCGGGGGTGAAGGCGATAGCAGCTCAGGAGGTGTCCATGGTTTCACCTTCTGTCGGGAGAAGGAAGGCCACGTGGTCAGTGTGGCCCCGAGGGCGGGGCCTGAGCTCTCCAGGCCGGGCTCCCTCCTCCCTCTCTGGGGCAGGCGGGGAGGGGGCCACTCACTGAGCTCATTGAAGAGGAAGGCGTCCTGGTACTCCTTCATGTACTGCGTGGAGCGCGACTCATCCAGGAAGAGCGAGTAGACCCGCTTGATGTCATCCACCTGCACCTCGGTGCCCTGATAGGGACGGGAGACCTCGGTGGGGCCCCTCCCAGGAGGCGGGTCAGGGTGAGGACTCTGGGGCCAGGTCGCCTGGATTCAAATCCTGCCGCGGCCCCCTCGTGGCCGTGGGCCCCACCTCCCCACCCCTCAGTTTCTTCATCTGTAAAATGGACTTAACGGCATCAACGTGCAGCCGATAGATATTTACTCAGCACCTCCCGTGTGTCAGGCTGGGAGCCACGGAAATTAACCCGAGACACCAAAGTCCCCCGCCTCTGAAAATGTGGGTCCTGGGACTAAGTGCAACTGCCCAGGGAAAGCCCCGGGGGTAGCATGTCCTCCACCCGCCCCTCTGAGCCCCGGCGGCTGCAGCCGCTGACCTTGCGCTTCCGGCACGCCAGGCTGGCGGCCGTGATGAGCTGGATGGCGTAGCGCAGCGAGGTCTCCAGCCCGATGCGGGTCAGCACTGTGTAGGCGTCCTCACTCATCTCCACGTCCTCCTCCTCGCACCTGCGGGCAGGGGGCAGAGGGGCCATCCAGCCAGCGCCGTGGCGCTGCTGGACCTCCCGGGGTACACGTGGAGTCCACGTCCTCAGAAGCACAGAAGAGCCACCGAGGCACAGGCTGGGCCCAAACCTTGGGCCTCGTGAGCCTCCCCCTTCCAGGGCTCTTTCCACAAGGCCAGTCACCGGCACTGCCCCTCCCTTCTCTAAAGAGCCCCCCCCACCCCATCATAGGCCACTGCTTGGATGCCCAGCCCAGTCCTGCTTCTGGCAGGCCCAGTGACCTCCCCCTCAGACCTCAGTGTTGCCACGTGTCAAACAGGGCGGACACCAGCCCTGCCTCTCAGGCCTGCAGCCTGGTCCTGCCCCGGAAGGCCAGGGGGGCCCCCCATCCGCACCGGATGCGGAGGATCTGCTTTGTGTCTTTCTCGCTGTAGGGAGAGGTCGAGACGATAAGCAGGCGGTCCAGCAGGTCAATGGGGATGCCGTGGGGGCTCTGGTAGCTGGTGCCCCGGATCCTGGGGAGGAGGGGGAAGGGAGGCTGTCAGGGTGATGCCCTTAGAACCTGGCTCTTCATTCCCTCTACTCAGAACACCCCACCCCTACCAACCCCCTCGGCCACAGCCCGCTCACTGGACCAAATACCGGTCGGTTAGCCTTCAGCTCCGGGCTGGTGTCACTGCCTGACGGCGCAGCCACCCCTTGACTGCATCAGTCCCCCTGGAGCTGAGCCGGTTTTGGCTAGATATCTGTGTCCGGGATTACTGGATCAAGGTCCCACTCCTCTGCTTGACACAGAGCTCCACAAGGGAAGCAACTGTGCCGGTCCTGTCCCCGGCTGCACCTGGCCCAGCACAAGGCCTGGCGCGTGGTGCTAGGAAGCAGCAGATTCCCATTATTCATGGTAGCTGCGTTCTACAAAGTGGAGGCGAATGCTCAATTAGCAAATACAGGGTTAGGCTCTTGTGAGCCTCTGGTCACAATTTTTGGCAACCAACCAATAGATAGCCTGGTTTCAGGTTAAAGACACCTTATTCAATATACATTATTGACTTATTCATGCTGAACTCTTAGCCAATAGCACTTGAACTCGTGCCTGAAGGAAGCTCATCTGACACATGTGTTTTCTTCGCACGGCACATCCCTGCCTTCTTGCGCTTAGCGACACTGGACAGCTGGGGGCCGTTTTAAACAGCAAAATTACCAGGAACAAAAAGCATACAATGTGACAAACGTGGCACTAAACAGATCAGGAAAAGGACACTTATTTACAGCATGTGAACTGAAACTAGGAGGCAAAGCACTGCCTGCTTTGACCCTCGTCTGGACTGTCTGCCATGGGCGATTCAATTTTTTCCTGCTCTGCACACGTTTGTGAATGACCGCCAAGGTGTGATGGGTACCAATTTGGGGGCTACAAATCAACTGTAGCGAGTGAGCAGATCCACGAATACAGAATCTGCAGAGGAGTGACTGCGTTTGCTGCCCCTCACAGGAGACACCCCTGTTCCCACAGCCGGACCTGCAGCTGCTACAAACATGCTCTCAGCTGGGCTCGTCCAACCCTGTCATCTGGATACCAAATTCTGGCCCTGCCACCTTCTACGTGTGACCTTGGGCAAGTTACCAGGCCTTGCTGTCCCCATCTTTAAAATGGGGCTGAGGGAATTCCCTGGTGGTCCGGGTGGTTAGGACTCCACGCTTCCATTGCAGGGGGCACGGGTTTGATGCTTGATTGGGGAACTAAGATCCTGCAAGCTGTGATGCATGGCCAAAAAAATAAAAAAAAAAATAAAGCAGGGCTGAGACAATATTACCTCCCGAGCTTCTTTTGAGGGGGCCAAGCAGTTCATCCTGGAAAAGGGCCAAGCACAGAGCCAAGGACGACCTGCCTGCTGCCCCTGGTAGCCATGCCTCTGTCTTCCCTGCACTACAGGTGGCACATGGCTGCTGCCCTGGAGGTGCTGGTACCTGGGCTACCGTGCAGCCAGGTGCTGCCACACACCTGAGCACCCCTGGGTAATGGGTCCAGGCGGCCATGCTGGGTGCAGCCTTTGAGCCCCAGCCTCTTGTGAGCTCTCTGCCCTCCACTTCCTTCTCCCTTCCTGTGGACTCTTGAAATGTAGATGAGATTGGGGAAGAGCCAGCAGGGAGGACATGGCACAGCAACACCCTAGGGCAGAGGTTCCCAAGCTTTATGGTGTCTGGCACCCTTCACGTCTCAGGAATTTTTCCATGGTATCCTTAGGTCAAGAGAAATACTAAGCTTCGTTCCCTTTATTTCCATTAAGCAGTTAGGTGTAAGCAACTTAATTGTAGTAGTTTCTGCAGCGTCTAAAACACGTCACTGTGCATCCCTTAAAACTTTAAAACATCCCACAGGGGCTTTCCTGGTGGTGCAGTGGTTAAGAATCCGCCTGCCAATGCAGGGGACACGGGTTCGAGCCCTGGTCCGGGAAGATCACACACGCCGCGGAGCAACTAAGCCCGTGCACCACAACTACTGAGCCTGCGCTCTAGAGCCTGGCTCCACAAGTACTGAGCCCACACGCCTAGAGCCCATGCTCTGCAGCAAGAGAAGCCACTGCAATGAGAAGCCCGCACACCACAACGAAGAGTAGCCCTGCTCGCCGCAACTAGAGAAAGCCCGCGCGCACCGACGAAGACCCAATGCAGCCAAAAATTAAAAAAAACAAAAACAAAAACACATCCCACAGCACTCCTGTGTTCTCTGCAGTACCCTGGGGTGCCTTGGCACACAGTTTGGGAACTGGAGCCTTAAGGGCTACCGGAACAAGAAAACAGAAAGAACATGGCACCTGGACTTCCTTGTGGAGCAGAGTTGCCCACCAGCCCTGACCAGCCATCTACTTTTGTTTGAGGGGAAAGTACACTGTCTTGTCTGGGCCACAAAGCTTGGGGATAGCCAAGCCCACCCCTCCCTAATAAGGTGCTCGCCAAACGTGCCCTGATTAGCCAGTGGCCGTTCCCGCCACCCAGAGGTCCCCGTTCTCCCCAGGGGCCTCTGAGGGGCCGGCAGTGGCTCACCGGGTGATGCCGCGGTTGGTGGCCATGATGAGGACAGGCGCCATGTCACTCTCCAGGGCCCGGTTGAGGAAGGAGAAGCTCTCAATGTCCAGCATGTGGACCTCGTCGATAAATAGCACCTGGGGGCCAGGGAGGCAGACGTCAAACCCACCTCCCGCGCCCCCTCTTCTCCCCCACAGCAGTGTCACCTGCCCTGGCCCTGCCCTGGCACTCACGCCGGGGATGATCTCCGCCTTGCCCTCCTCCCGCCACTCGGCCACCTTGGCATTGATCTGCTCTCGGACTTCTGACTTGATCTCCCCTGTGTCACCTGCGGGAGGCGGGGTGTCAGAGACAAGACAGGGATCCAGGGCCGGAGGGTGGACCAAGATGCAGAAGGATGGGACGCCAGGGACAGAGGGAGGAGAGACCAAGCCCCTGGAGTGGCAGCACGACGGGAGGGACAGGGGGTCAGAGATGTCCCAGAGAGGCAACACGGGGGCAGAGACGAACCACACCCACAGATGGAGAAGACGGGAGTCGGCGAACAGGGATGGAGGAAGAGGAGAAGAGCCATGGTCACGGGGGGCCGTACTGGTGGATGGGAGAGGGAGAGGGGAGCTGCCAGGCCCCCCGGGGCAGCGGGAGACGACGGCTGGGCCTAACCTGAGAAGAGGGCCAGGAAGCCCTGGGTGCGGGAGTTGATGACGTCAATCTCGTGCAGGGACACCGTGTGCACCACCTCCTTGCGTTTCTGGAGCTCCCCGTCTGGGCACTGCACGAACTTGGTCTATGGGGCCGGGGTGGGGTTCGGCGTGGACAAGGGCAGAAAAGAGCATGAAGGGGGGGCCCGAGGGGCCATCTGGGGGAGACTGGGACTCCCTGGAATGGAACTAAGAATCCAGATGGGGGTTACCCAGAAACCCCAGGCCCAAGGGGTAGTCAAGACCAGGGCAGTCAACAGCACTGAAGGATACGGGGGTTCCTGGAGGACCCCGGAAACCATGAGCCAAGTGCCAAGCTGAGGGGCCCCAACTGTCCTAGAGCGTACAGGGAAGAACCAGGAGTACCAGGGACATGGGGTTGGGGTGACAGGAGGATCCAGACCCTGTGGGCCCTGGGGTGATGGAGGAGAGAGAAACATCCTGGTGCCTGACCGAGGGGACCTGGAGCCCTGGCCCACCTGGGATCCCATGGCGTCATAGTCTCGAGCGCGCGTGAACGAGCGTCCCAGCTTGGAGATCTTGCCCGTGGCCTTGTCGATGGTGATCACATCCCTGCAGGGGATGGAGGGCGGGGGTGAGGAAAGGAAGGGCCAGAGCTCCGCTACCCTGACCACCTGGTGCGGCCCCCGCTGCTCACCCAGCCTGGACCTTGTCCTTGGTCAGGGACTCGATCATCTTAGTGCCCAGGTCGTATATGGTCTCCATCTCTGTGGTCTTGAGGGTCAGCTTGCCCACCTTGGAGCCCTGAGGGGTGACATGCCAGGCAAGGGGCTCAGAGACGGTCCCGATGTCTCCCTAACACAGCTTCAGAACAAGCATGACATGGGGCAGCTTTGGGGGCTTGACGAAGATATCCATTGTCACAACTGCGGTGACAGCTTCCTGGGTGCATGTGTGTCAAAGCCTAACATCCTGTAAACCTTCAAGGGCGTGGCTTACTGGCTGTCAATTGCACATTAATAAAGCTATTATTAAAAATCCAATAATTAGAGAAATGCAAATCAAAACGACAATGAGACATCATCTCACACCGGTCAGATTGGCCATCATCAAAAACTCTAGAAACAATAAATACTGGAGAGGGTGTGGAGAAAAGGGAACCCTCTTGCACTGCTGGTGGGAATGTAAATTGATACAGCCACTATGGAGAACAGTATGGAGGTTCCTTAAAAAACTACAAATAGAACTACCATACGACCCCACAATCCGGGACGTAACCCCATGGTAAGTTGAGGAAGATCTGTACAACAGAAGCAGCAGCCAAGGAACCAGTAGGAGAAATAATGGTTTTTATTTAAAGACAGTCACGGCATGGAAGCAACCTAAGTGTCCATCAACAGATGAATGGATAAAGAAGATGTGGCACATATATACAATGGAATATTACTCAGCCATAAAAAGAAATGAAACTGAGTTATTTGTAATGAGGTGGATAGACCTGGAGTCTGTCATACAGAGTGAAGTAAGTCAGAAGGAGAAAAACAAATACCGTATGCTAACACATATATATGGAATCTAAGAAAAAAAATGTCATGAAGAGATTAGTGGTAGGATGGGAATAAAACACAGACCTACTAGAGCATGGACTTGAGGACGTGGGGAGGGGGAAGGGTAAGCTGTGACGAAGTGAGAGAGTGGCAGGGACATATATGCACTACCAAATGTAAATTAGATAGCTAGTGGGAAGCTGCCGCATAGCACAGGGAGATCACCTCTGTGCTTTGTGACCATGAGAGGGGTGGGATGGGGGGGTGGGAGGGAGGGAGACGCAAGAGGGAAGAGATATGGGAACATATGTATATGTATAACTGATTCACTTTGTTGTAAAGGAGAAACTAACACACTATTGTAAAACAGTTATACTCCAATAAAGATGTTAAAAAAAAAAATCCAATAAAGAAACAAACAAAAACCTAAAAGACAAAATCTACAAAAACAACAGGGACCTGAGGTCTCACAGAATGGCCAAAGGGGTCCCACTGTAACACTCCTTTTTTATACCCAAATGAAAGGCGGTTTCCGTCGATCACAAACCCAGAAGAACTCAGCTAAACACAACTAAGAAAACAAAATGCCACGCCCCTCCCCACGAGATAAGCTAAGAAAACAAAATGCCACGCCCCCCCTCACAAGATGAACAGTCACCAAGTCTGGGCTTTCCCCAGCATATTGGAGTCTCTCCTGTTTCCTGGTATTGTTTCCACAGTGAGGTACTCCCTTTGCAGGGAAAGGTGGAAGAATAAAAGGACTGGGATTGGGGAGGGAGTTAAAGGGAGTTACGGTTGTTCATTTTTAAAGGGAGGATGTATCCACGGATTTCTTCTGTAATCAAAATCTAATTTAAAGAACTATCTGGGGAATAGCTTTCCCTATATTTAAAGATCCTCCTACCATGTTTTTAAAATTCAAAATTTAATTGCAATAGATGAGACTAATTTAGGAGGCTGTTTACAGGTGTTAAAAGTGCAAGTTGGGGCTTCTCTGGTGGCGCAGTGGTTGAGAGCCCGCCTGCCGATGCAGGGGAACTGGGTTCGCGCCCCGGTCCGGGAGGATCCCACATGCCGCGGAGCGGCTGGGCCCGTGAGCCGTGGCCGCTGAGCCTGCGCGTCCGGAGCCTGTGCCCCGTAACGGGAGAGGCCACGACAGCGAGAGGCCCGCGTACCGCAAAAAAAAAAAAAAAAAAAAAAAAGGTGCAAGTTGACCTCCACCCTCCAGCCCTGGGAGTAGCCTAGACTCGGGAGTAGACTCACCGTCCCTGTTGCTGGCCGATCAATCTGGATCTCCACCACCTCCCCTTCGATGATCTCGGTCTCCTCCCTGGGCAGAGAACAGACCTAAGGAGAGAGCCCAAGGCCTGGGCCCTCAGGAACTGCCAACTCCCGTGAGCCCTTGGGTGCAAGATGAGCTGGCCAGGGCCGGGGGGGACGTCCCAAGGCCGCTGGGACCTGGCATCACCCCCGCTTACTTGATGCGCACACCGATGGAGCGCCGGAAGGCCTGTGTCAGCGCCTCCGTTTTGCTCATCTCCAGGGAGAAGATCTCACTGCCGGCGATGGCTGTGAACGGGGTGTCAGGGCCCAGGGCCTGTGCCATGCCTGGGAAGGAGGGGAGGCAGCCGAGGTGGGTGGGGGCAGCCCTGGCACCAGGTCCCCAACACCCGCTCTGTGGCAAACCAGCTCTTCTCCCTCCTCAGGCAGGAGAGCAGGAGAGAGGGGCGGGGTGCTGAGGGGCAGACAAGGAGACGCAGAGAAGGCTGGGGACGGAGGGCCGCCTGGGGAGGCCCTGGATCAGAACCCTGCGCTGCCCAGAGGGCAAACCTTGTGACTCTATAATCTTGCCAAGCCTGCCTCCCAACCTCTGAGAGCTGTTTAGCCTCAGGGCTTGGGGGTGATGAGCAGGGGTAGAGGCAAGGGGCTGAAACTGAAGGTAAGACAGTCAGATTGCGTAGGTTTGAATCCCGGCTTCAGTGCTTAGCACCGGGTGCCCTTGAGAAGTCTGCTCCCCAAGCCGGTTTGCACCTCTGTGTAATGGGACCGACAACATGACAAGCACTGGCACGGGATGGCAGCCTGCATAGGAGCGATTATGAGGGCAGGCAGGGATACCCTGGTGCTCAATCATGACTCCGTCACACGGCCTGGAACCAGCACAGGGACGGGCCTCCTCTATGGCTTGGGGTTAGCTGGCTGGTAGACAGCGGGGCCATTCCTGCCATCACTCCAAGCGCTGAGCCCCTCTGCCAGCTCCCCTTCCTGAGGGCTCTGCCCAGCTCTGAGCCAAGTCTCCCGGACAGGAAGTCACCGAACCCTCCTGACCAGTGTGAGCTGGCAACTCTCCTTGGTCCCCTTTACAGATGTGTGTCACACTCTATGCCTGGGTGTCCTGCTCCCTACTGTCTGTCCAGGAGATTCCCAGACATCCTACAAGTCTTAGTTCAGGCACTGACTCAGCTGGGAAGTCTCTCCTGACAACCGCCACCCTGATTTCTCTCCCCACCACCCCTCATCGGAGGTAGAAGCCTCCTCTGTTCATCACCCTGGACGGGACCGTGTCCACGAACACCTCCCCGAGGCCGGAAGCTTCTTAAAGTCAGGACTTTGGTCTTAATCATCTTAGTGTCCGCAGTATCTGGTCCAGGGCCTGGCACACCAGGGTACCTGAATGAGTGCTCCTTTATTATAACTGCAGACCTAGCTGTTACCTTGATTCTCACTGCCTGGCCCCACAGTTAAGGCACAAAGGTGGGAATGAGTGGGAAGAGAGGAGAGTCCAGGAAAGCTTCAATGAGGAAAAGATGCCTGGGTAGGGTTTTGAAGGATGAATAGGAGCTCAACAAGGATGAGGGACAGTTGTGAGTAAAAAGATCTTAAATCACTAACGCATTGCAAAAGAGACTGCTGGCTGTCTATGCGATACCCATCTTTCCCATCTTCCTTCGTTCCAGAACCCCCATTTTATTAGGGTAGCAGTGATCCCAATTGAAATATTAAAATAAGTTTTAATGTCTCAATCTCTTGTGCAGCAGAGTGTAGCCATTAAGTTCTAGTCAATAAAATATAAGCAAGAGTGTGTGGGAGTCCCAAGACAGCTGCTTAAAGGGAGCTACCTCTAGGAGGTACACCCTCATTGCAATTCCTCTTTCTCCTTCTTCCCATATGGAGTATGGGTGGGATGGCTGGAGCGTAGGCCATCTTCTTGCAACATGAGGTGACCCTGACATGGAAGCAAGTGATGCGGAGGCAGGAAGGTAGAAGCCTTCACTGTTCAACAAGGATGAATTGGCCTACATTCAGATTCTTTTATGGGAGAGAATAAACCCATAGTGTTTAAGCCACTGCCATTTTGGGCTGTCTGTTAAACGTGGCTGAATCTGACCCTGACTTACATGGGAGGGATCACCTGGCAAGGCCAGAAGAGATCCTGCCCTTAGAGGTGTCTTACCCATGGCGATGGCCGTCTTCCCAGTACCCGGCTGGCCGGCGATGAGGACCGCCCGGCCGGCGATCTTCCCTTCCCGGATCATCTCCAGCACCACGCCAGCTGCCCTCCGGGCCGCCAGCTGGCCCACCATGCCCTGGGAAACCTGGGGGTGGGAGGTGACAGAGCACACAAGGTGACTTCCTCCTGGGCTACTACTGCATTCCTACCACCTCCAGGCTGATGAGATCAAACAGGACATGTTGGCTGGGACTTCAGAAAAAAGCCAAAACAGCCTTTTCCACCCCCATTTTTTAAAGACCGAGAAAACTGCACATGCGGCTGAATTTTATAAATACAGCGCAGACAAAGGTCTGAAAGATCATAACGCAGTCCCCATACTCCCCACAGCCCTGGGTCCCCTCTGCCCGAGGCCCCCATGGAGCAGCCTTCCCACCCCGGCCCCCTGGGCTCTACCTGCCGTGGCTCCAAGGCATCATCTAGCCCCAGCCCCCGGATATGGGAGTGAGCGCCTGTGTGTGGGGAAAGAACCAGAAGACATGGTTACCAGCCAGCTCCTGTCGATGTGTGGCCTGAGGGGCTTCCCCGCCGAGCCCTGGTCTCCTCCTCGGTCACAGGGGCACCTCGATTCCCCACCTCACCGGGAGGATGGCCGGACATGGTAAATGCTCAGTAAATAAGAGTGGCTCTTAGGCTACACGGTGGCCTGAGTGACCTCCCAGGTTCTAATCTCATTCCATGTAACTCTGAGAACAAGAGTCTCAGCTATTATCACCCTGGATCATGGCCAGGGCTCAATAATCGCCCCCAGGCCCTCATTGACATGGAGGCGGGGAGGAGTTCAGAGAGGTTAGGTCCCTTGCCCAAGACCACACGGCCAGTGAGAGGTGAAGACACAGGATTCTAATGCTTTATACTAGACCAGGGCTGGGCAAACTTCAGCCTGTGGGTGGGCACTTGTTTTTGTAAATAAAGTTTTATTGGCACACAGCCACGTCCATTCGCTCACATACCATCTGGGGGTGCTCTCGCACTGCTGCAGCAGAATTGATTACTTTCAACAGAGAAGATTTACTATCTGGCACTTTAAGGAAAGATATGTCAACCCCTGTGCTGGACTGTAGGCACGCTGAGGGCAGGGGCTGGCTGCAGCTAGTCTCCCGGGCCCTCAGCTCCCAGCAGGGCTGGCCCTTGATAGCTAAGTGCTTCACCTTATTGTATCTTATGTCAACCGAGGAGGTGAACTACTCTCCCACCGTTTTGCAGGTAAGGAAACTGAGGCACAGAGAGCAACTAGCCCCTCACTACACGGCTCAGAAGTGGCACCCAGCAGCATGCTTCCAGAACCCGGGTTCATGGCCAGGAGCCCTTTACTGCCTCTTCTGGAAGCTCTGAATGAATGAATGAATGTGAACAAGTAAGTGTAGTCTCCTCCTTGCAAGTGAGGCTCTTTGCAAAGGCTGCACCCTGCCGTTGCCACTACTTCCCGACTTCCTGGTGCCGGGTGAGCTGGGGCCAGGGGCTTGACTGCTCGGAGTCTTGGTCACCTCAGCTGAAACTGGGATGACAGTCACAGGAGGCACCTTGTGGGGCTACTGTAAGGACTCAAGGGATGCAAACTCATATTCAACGGCTATCTGCGGAGCGCCTGGTCTGCCAGGGCCTGTGCTGGGGACGCCGCTAGGAAGGAGACCGAGCAGGTCCCCGCCCGCCCTCACAGAGATGATGCGTGTGCCCGGGGTTTGGGACAGTCAGTGCAGGGCCAACCCCTGTCAGCACTCAGCAAATATCCACTTTCACGATTTCCAAGCAGGATGCTGGGGCATCAGGGAGCCCCGCCAGGGAAGCCCAGGCAGCAGCGGTACCGCCTACCGCCTGGGGTTGAGGCCGGGCCTGGTCCACCCCACCCCCGCCCCCAGCCATCTGACCTGCCCTGGAACTCAGGATCCTCCCTCCTTAGATGGGGGGACGGGGGATGGTGGGATGGTGCGCGGGCCGACTCCCTCTTGGAGGTCCTGGGTAAGGTGGCTCTGTCAGGGGTACAGGGGGCAGGCAGGGGCTAGGTCCTATTCCTGATCCACGCTCACTCACCGATGCGCTCAATCCTCGTCACGTCCCGGATCTCTGGGACCTTGGTTGTGGCTGTCTGGGGTTGGGGGAAGATGCATCAGTAAGAGCCTTTGTGGCCCCAGCTTTCAACCACCCCTCCTCTGTCCCTCCTGCCCGCCTCCCACAAGACAGTCCTTTCCACTCCTCCCCACAGGCAGGCTGGCGTCCCAAACACCAGATCCTCCTCAGTTGTCACCCACTAGCGCTGGTGGGTTGACCCCATTACACTGTCAGTCCCAGGAAGCCAAGGACTGTGTCTGTCTCGTTCACAGCCCCGTCCCCAGGGCCGGGCCCACGTTTGGTGCCCAGGAATTATTTGCTGAAGGAAGAAGTCCTCCCCATCCCCCAGAGCTGCGAGGACAGATGCAGAGTGGGCATTAACTTGGACGTGTTCTGGCCCCTGCTGATCTCCCAGCCCCCCTTGCGCCTCGCTGCCCCAGCTCTCTGTCACTAGGCCTTTGCATGTGCAGGTCCCTGGCCTGGCCTGCTCTCCCCACCCCCCTCACTGAATCAGATCAAGCGCCCCTCATTAAGGGAGGCCCTCCCTGACCTCAGCCCCTGCCCGGCTAGTTCTAGGGTCTCTGGATGTCCAGGCAGAAGGGAGGGCCTCTTTTGGGAGTCTGATCTCACACTCACGAGGTCGACTGTTGGATCAGTGTTCTTGGCTCCAGTGGATGTGAGTCCCATGAAGGGCCCGGCCCACGTCTCACTGGTCTCCCTTGGGGCTCAATGTCTGGAGTTTGAATGAATGACGCCCTGAAGTGCTGAGCTCACTCAACAAGCAGGTACTGAGGTCTCCTGTGTCCCCAGCTTTCCAAAGAGCAAAGTCAGACATCATCCCTTCTCACGTGGGGGAGAGAGATGAGTAAACACTGCCTGGGACAAGTCAAGAACCGAATGGAGATCCACCCAGATATTCGTGGCAGTGTGATTTATAACCAAGAGGCGGAAAAAACCCCAACATCCAGCAGCGGATAGACAAACAAAATGTGGGCTAGCCATTAAACGGAATATTATTCATCCATAAAAAGGAATGAAGGGACTTCCCTGGTGGCGCAGTGGTTAAGAATCCGCCTGCCAATGCAGTAGACATGGGTTCGAGCCCTGGTCCGGGAAGATCCCACATGTCGCGGAGAAACTAAGCCCGTGCGCCACAACTACTGAGCCTGTGCTCTAGAGCCCGCGAGCCACGACTACTGAGTCCACGTGCCACAACTACTGAAGCCCGTGCGCCTAGAGCCTGTGCTCCGCAACAAGAGAAGCCACCGCAACGAAAAGCTCGCACACCGCAACGAAGAGTAGCCCCCGCTCGCCGCAACTAGAGAAAGCCCGCGCGCGGCAACGAAGACCCAACGCAGCATACAATTCTTAAAAAAAAAAAAAAAACAAAACACCCAACGCAGCCAAAAATAAATAAATAAATAAATTTATATAAATAAGTAAATAATATTTTTTTTAAAAAGGGATGAAGTTCTGATCCACGCTACAACATGGATGAACCTTGAAAACATTATGCTGAGTGAAAGAAGCCAGACACAAAAGGTCACATGTTGCATGATTCCGTTTATATGTCCAGAATAGATAAATCTAGAGACACAAAGTAGATGAGAGGTTGCCCGGGGTGAATAAAGAAAGGGAGGCCTGGGCTTCCCTCGTGGCACAGTGGTTGAGAGTCCGCCTGCCGATGCAGGGGACATGGGTTCGTGCCCCGTCCGGGAAGATCCCACATGCCGCGGAGCGGCTGGGCCCGTGAGCCATGGCCGCTGGGCCTGCGCGTCCGG
>NC_041230.1:12080133-12110563 GCF_002837175.3 Physeter macrocephalus
GGCCTAAGAAGCCAGCACGCTGACCCAGCTCTTGGCCACCTGCCCCCAATCCTCTTCCCCCTCACAGGTCTCCGAACCAGAATGAGAGCAGATGCAGGCATCCAACCCAAGGAAAACCCTCCTCTCTCTGGAACCAAGAGTTCAGACTTCCTTTGACCACCACATGGTCACAAGCCTCCCCCCTTGCTGTTTGTGACCTCTCCCACTTACTCTTCCTCATAGGAGGTTGGTCACTGCCCCCAAACCCCTATCAAAAGATTGAGAACATACTCTCACCCACCCCTATACTGCCTAGCAGACTCTACCCGAGACAAAAAATAGACATTGGTCCAGGAATCCCAACCCTCAGCAATCCCAGCATAAACAGACCTGCCTCCTACAAAACCTTTCCTTTCACCATAAGCCTCTCCTACCCCCCGCTGCCTGCTGATCCCATGGAAACAAAACTCAGCTCCTACCATCCCCTCATACTCCCAATACTTCATCCACACCCATGCGAACTGGGTCTCAGGAGTGTGGCCACTGCCCTTTCCTCTTCCGCTTCCCCATCCACCCCCTTTGCCATGACAACAGAAACAGACTCACATGTCGCCCCTCAGGCACCGGTTAACTCTCATCCCGACCCTAGCCCCATCTTGACTGGGGTCACCATGGGAACCGAGGCATCTGGAAGCCACGTCCAACCCCCAAGCTAAGGCTACATCCCTTCTTCATTCAGATGTTTCTCAGAAAAGTACTTGGTGCCTGGCCCAGTGTACCTGGTCTCTCCTTTATGGAGTTCACATGCGTACATTCAAGTGATAACTTGTTGAGCATCCACGTTGGGCATGCCCTGATGAAATGCTGGGAATATGAAAATGGCTAAAACAATCCCCTGACAAGTTCCTAAGCCTCTGTGCCCCCGGCCCTTTCCGCTCTCTACTGACACCCTCTGGGTTCTCAACACTCTCTCTTTTGGCCCAAGACTCAAAAAGCAACTCCACGATCTGAAGCGCATAGGGCAGGCTCCCCGCCTGTGTTTCTCCCTTGTACTCAGGTACTATTCACACCATCAACAACCCAAGACTGCTGGATGGCTTGGAGCCCAAGACACTACAACCCTCATCAGACTTTAAGGCAAAGGACTGGAGAACTGGCCACTAGTTGCTTCCAGAGGATTGGAAGTTGGAGTTCCTATAAGATGATGGAGTCAGATTTGATCACTGAGACAGTAAATATTCACTTGAATCCAGGATGCCTGTATCCTAGTCCCTTCTTTTTTCCTCCCTCAGATCCAGAAGCCCGGGCCCCCAGCTCCCTCCTTCCTCAGAACCAGGAGTCCAGGCCCCCAGCCTCCTCTCCGCTAAGATCCAAGAGTCCCCGTCCAGCCCCCTCCTCCTTGAGACTCCTCAGCCCTCCGCACGCCGACACTCACCACGGCTGCCATGATGCTCACCAACCGCCAATATCGTAGCGGAAACGGAAACGCGCTAGGAACGAGGCGTTCTGGCCCCTCTAGACCGCCAGGTCCTCCAAATATCTCTGTGGTTCTCCTGGTGGGGCGCGGCGTCACTTTTCAGGCCCCGCCCATCCAGGCTGCTCTGGAGGATGAGTTCCCAGAACTCCTGAGTCCATTCCCCACGCCTCGTGGCTCCTCCTCCTTTTACCCAGGCCTCCTTACTAAGGCCGATTGCAAAATTCTTAACACTTCTTCGGGCAACCACACGTCCCCCACGCTTCCTTTCCTCCTTATCCACCATCTTCCCTCCCCCGCCAATTTTGGGGCCTCTAGCTTCGGATTGACAGAGCTGAAGGCCAATCAGCCAGCGAAACGACAAGCCCCGCCCACTGGAGCTCGCACCAACAGCCAAGGCGGGGGCGGGGCTGAGCGAACTCTGCACCGTTCACCAATGAGAGACGCGGAAGCCCCGGCCCCGGGCGCAGACCAATGGCGCTGGCCGGGGGGCGGGCACCGCCTCCTGGTGGCCGCCAGGTTTCACTGCAGGAACCCCTACTGGGCTCAGTGACGCTGCGGCCGCCTCCCGCCCCGGTCCGAGCGCCCCAGGCGAGAGTGCGGTCGTGCAATAGGAAGCCGAGGGTGGTGCAAGCTTCCCGTCGGGCACCAGCTACCTGGCCCAGCGCCCTGCGCAGTGCATTCCTCAGACACCTCTGGGGCCCCCACCTGTGGCCCCCGGAGCCCTCTAACCGCGTCGGCCATGCCTCTAAACCGCACTTTGTCCATGTCTTCACTGCCAGGACTGGAGGATTGGGAGGATGAATTCGACCTGGAGAACACAGTGCTCTTTGAGGTGGCCTGGGAGGTGGCCAACAAGGGTGAGCACGCTGGGCGGAGGGACCCGGACGAGAAGGGCAGTCGGGGATGGGGGCCCGGAACTATAGAGTAACAGAGGAACGAGGCTGCATGGCATGACTCTTGGGTCCTGGGCAAGGAGCCTGTGACTCCTGTGTCCTTGGGGAGGGACTGGAGTTTGTCTCCTGGGCCCTGGACGGAGGGGATGAGTCGCCTAAGGTGAAAGGAGCTTGGAAACCCAGGTCCTGGGTCCTAGGGGTGAGGGGGCTAAAATGAAAAAAGACCAGAGACCTGGGTCCTCAAAAAAGACCAGAGACCTCCTCCTCACGGAAGGAGATGGGGGGAGGGGTTTTGCACTTCAGAACTGTGGCCCTAGGGGGAAGGGTCTTGGGATGTAACTCCGGATTTGGGAGAGAGCCCACTTGGAGATACGATGCATGAATCGTGGTGGGAGAATTTGTGGAACTGGTCATTTGAGGGTAAAGATGTGAAGGGGCTGGAGACCCTAATTCTTCGATCCTAGGGTGAGAGAGAGTTAGGGCCTGGATGCCTGGGTTCTGAGGGCCTGAGCTCTGGGTTCTTAGGAGTAGAGGAGCCTGTAGCCTCAGACACATGCGCGCAGGAATGGGGAAAGGCTGGGAAGTCCTAAGCTGGTCAGGGGCTGGGCCCTGGGATGGGAGTGGCTGGGGCCTGGATTTCTGGGTTCCGGTTTCCAAAGGGCCTGAGGTTCTGGGTTTGGAGAAGGCTAGGGCTGGAATCCCAAGAGCTAGGCAGTCTAGCTCCACAGAAGAAAGGGAGCTGGGATCTTGCTTTGCTGAGTCTTGGGAGAGAAAGGGGAGGTCTGTGAACATGGAGACGTGGATCTCCAGGGCCCAGGCTTCAGGAGGTAAGGAGGCTGGAGGCCCAGACTCCTGGGTCTGGAATGGAGTCATGGGAGGGGCAGGACCCTGCATGCCTGTGTCCGCATGTGGGGAGAGGGAACTGAGGGACAGGTCGGCAGAGTCCCTGGGGGGTGAGGAATTACAGCTCTGGCTTCTTTTGGGCAACTCCAAGAACCTAAATGAGGCCACGAAGAGGGATTCTCCCTTACTGTGTCCTGGAGGCTGACTGGAAATTTAAATCCAGCTCCTGTAAGCTGGGAACTCAAGAAGCTAGGCCCTAGTAACCCTTGTCAGCTGCTGTCCTCCTCAGCCCCAGCCCCTAATTCCCTCACACCTAGAAGCCTAGGCCCCCAGCCCCTTCTCTCAGACTCAGCACCCTCCTCCCTTCAAGTCCCGACCCCAGCCCCCTTATCCCATAGACCCAGGAGTACTGTCCATCACCGCCCTCTCCCCTCCTTCCTCTGACCCTGAAGTGTGGGCTCCCAGGCCCCTTTTCCCTCTGAGCCAGAGATCCGGGGCTCCCACGGCCCCCCGCCCACTCCCTGCCCCAGGCCCCAGATCTGTGGACCTCTGCCCACAGTGGGTGGCATCTACACGGTGCTGCAGACGAAGGCGAAGGTGACAGGAGATGAGTGGGGCGACAACTACTACCTGGTGGGACCGTACACGGAGCAGGGCGTGAGGACCCAGGTGGAACTGCTCGAGCCCCCGACCCCAGCCCTGAAGAGGACGCTGGACTCCATGAACAGCAAAGGCTGCAAGGTGGGACATGGCCCGGCCGAGGGCAGGGTGGGGACAGCAGAAAGAGAAGCAGCAGGGGATGGACAGCCCCAGGGAGAGAGGGAGGCATGGACAGAAACTCAGGATGGCCCAGCACTTTCCCGGGCAGACATCTGACAGACACTCAGACAGATGCAGGACCCCGTGAAGTGAGTGGGGGAGCCCCCAGCCCTAAGACATTGCTGAATGGACAGACAGACAGCAGGTATGAGACAGACTGAAAGATGGTCCCAAGAGGCCAAGATCCGCAGATCCAGAGAGAGGAAAAGAGCTAGATGGACAGCCAGACAAAACCCCGGGGAGGTGGGCTTGGGGGTGAGGCAGGAGGCCAGAGCAGGAGTTCTGGAGCCTGAAGTTCAAATTCGCCTTCTCTGCTTCCTGCCTTGTGACCTTGGCGAATGAACGTGCTAATAGCATCCGCTTTATAGGTTTCCTGGGAGGATGCAGTCCTCCCAGGTCCTGGCATGCAGTTAGTACTGTCTGTGAGCTGTTATCGTCGTGGTTATTATTATCATCATCATTATTACCGAAAGCAGCCACACTTGCAGAGTGAGGTGGACAGGGAGGCAAAGGAGAAAACCAGATGGAGAGAGGCTGAGTGTTCCAAAAAGTGATGGTGGCCCCAGTGGTTAGAGCAATAGGGAGCCAGACAGAGTCCAGATACAGAAAAGACGTAGCCTGATGTTTTAGAGAGAAGGATCTCGAAGGACAGAGGAAGATGGAGTATCGAGGAAGAGAGGAGAGGTAGACAGGCAAACCCAGGGGACAGAGTTTTGGATACGCAGCCAGGAATTAAAAGGAGGAGGGGAAAAATAAAAAAGAGGAGGAGAGAGTCCCAGGCACCCAATAGGAATTGAAGGATGAGGACAGAGAGGTGGCTGTCCCCCAGGGAGAGGGTCATAGGCAGCAGGGCTGAGGTACAGACATTGGGGTCTGGGAGGGAGAGGTACAATGCTGCCTTCATTCATTCACAGCCTCTGATTTGGGGTGGGGTCTGGAGTCCAGTTAGACGGGACTGTGTCCCAAAGGAACCCTATAGGGCAGCCCAGTCCCTCCCCCATGGCAGCTGCTGTCCATGTGCTGGGGGCCTAAGAATAGCCCCCCCAGCCAAAGGGCAGATAACAGCTGGGAGGGGGAGGAGCCTAGGGGGTCAGGCTCCCAAAGCCGGGAAAAGGCAGGCTGGGGAGGAGTAGGACGGGTTGCCGGCTGCATAGAGCTGTGGCAGCAGGCCCAGAATCTGGGCCACGGTCTCAGGAGGAAAGCAACAGATCAATGAAACGTGGCAGGGCCGGAAATGCGACCACGAGGCTTAGAAAGACGGCAGTGGGTAGAAAAATGTAGCCCCCGTGCATGGAAAGTGGGTGGGCAGTGTTAGAAATGAGGCTGCGAAGTACACGATGGGCCTATGGGCAGAGGAAAGAGGAAGCAGGTGACAAATGTATGGCGAAAGGATCAGAAACAAGGGAGCAAGTGGAAGAAGGAGCCAGTACAAGGAGTGAGCGGCAGAAAGGAAAGATAACGGGAGAAAGCAGCATTAGGGTGAGCGAAATGTGGCAGCGAGCACAGACGCAAGGCAGCGGGCTGGAGAAGTGATTAGCAGGGTGGAAAAATAAGGCAGTGGGGACACAGAGACAGGACATGTGCAATGTGGGTTTATAAGTAGAGAAGAGAGGCAGCTGTTAGAGAAACTAATCAAGGGATAGGGAGATGCTGCAGCCGAGATGGGAAAAAATTGTGGTGGGAATAACTAATAGCAAATAGAGAAATAAGGCAGCGGGTGAGAAATTAGCAGCAGATACAGAAACAGAAGTTAGAAGCACCGAGGCCATGAGCCCAGACGTCTTCCTGGGGATGAGAGAAACGCAGTTGCTGTGCCCAGAGACAGGTGGCCAAAACCCTAAGCCTCCCTGTGTCCCCCTGCAGGTGTATTTCGGGCGCTGGCTGATCGAGGGGGGCCCCCTGGTGGTGCTCCTCGACGTGGGGGCCTCAGCCTGGGCCCTGGAGCGCTGGAAGGGGGAGCTATGGGACACGTGCAACATCGGGGTGCCCTGGTATGACCGGGAAGGCAACGACGCCGTCCTTTTTGGCTTCCTCACCACCTGGTTCCTGGGTGAGGTAGGCCACACTGCCAATCCCCGTGTCACTCCTTTCGACCCCAGGCCCCAAATTACAATGGCCATCCGAAGCTAGAGGGTGGCTAGTGTCTCCCAGAGCATTCTGGGAGTGGTAGTCCTTTAAACCGAGGATTAGCTCTGATCTCTGGCAATATGGACATCCGGGGGCCAAGATTCTTCTTTCCTCAAAGACCCAGTCTCCCAACCCCAGCTTCATTCACTCTAGTCTTCCAAATATAGGAATTCTAAGCCATTAACCCTTGGGGAGGCTGGCTTGACGGGAGGGCTCACCCCCAGGGATTTCTGGGAGTTGTAGTTCTCTAATATGGGCGGGACTTGGCTCTCAGATGGGTCCCCGGATGTTTGGGAATTTCCCCAGCCTATCTGAGAACCAGGAAGCCCAATTCGGACCCTCTCTTGGGTTTTAAAAGGCTCAAGAAACTTTGTTTCCCATACCCTGGGATAGTTTATGAATTGGCTGCTCCTAGGGCATTCTGGGAGTTGTAGTCTTTCAACCAGTATCCGGTACAGGGCTGCTCTTGATTGACATAAAAGGTGTCCAGGAATTGTGTTCAGGACTTGGGGACACTAAAACTTTGGTCTTTCCAATTCAGCCCTTCTGGGACTTAGAAGGTTGGTCAAAAAAAACACAGCTTCCATCAGCCTCTGGGAATGAGGTCTTCTAGTCTGGCTGTCTTAAGGATTTATGGAGACCCAGTGGCCCTATCCCTATCCCACAGTTCCTGGCCCAGAGCGAGGAGAAACCACATGTGGTTGCACACTTCCATGAGTGGTTGGCGGGCATCGGGCTCTGCCTATGCCGTGCCCGGCGGCTGCCATTGGCTACCATCTTCACGACCCACGCCACGCTGCTGGGGCGATACCTGTGTGCCGGTGCCGTGGACTTCTACAACAACCTGGAGAATGTGAGCTGGGAGTGTGGCAGATGGGGGTTGCCAATATTTCAGGACAGCCCGAGGCTGTCTGCGAAGCCCAAGGGGATCAAGTTCCCTCTTCCCCCAGGACCCAGGAATCCAAGTCCCCAACGCCCTCCACCCTCAGGCCCAGGAGTCCAGCTTCAAGGCCCAATCTCCCCTAAGACCCTGGAGTCTGGACCCCCTGTCTTCTCCCCAGTTCTTCTAACCTGATTGCCCTCCCTCCCTACCCAGTTCAACGTGGACAAGGAAGCAGGTGAGAGGCAAATCTATCACCGCTACTGCATGGAGCGGGCGGCAGCCCACTGCGCTCATGTCTTCACTACGGTGTCCCAGATTACCGCCATTGAGGCTCAGCACCTACTCAAAAGGAAACCAGGTAGGAAATAGGCCTGGGTCCGTAGACATAAACGAGGTAGTCTGTGCCAAGGCCTGTTCCAATGTTTTTTTTTTGTTTGTTTGTTTGTTTTTTGCGGTACGCGGGCCTCTCACTGTTGTGGCCTCTCCCGTTGCGGAGCACAGGCTACGGACGCGCAGGCTCAGCGGCCACGGCTCACGGGCCCAGCCGCTGCGCGGCACGTGGGATCTTCCCGGACCGGGGCACGAACCCGCGTCCCCTGCATCGGCAGGCGGACTCTCAACCACTGCGCCACCAGGGAAGCCCTGTTCCAATGTTTTTGCTGTAAAGAGCAGAGAACTACAACTCCTAGAATGCCCTAGGTTGGTGACCCGAATGTGAGGCTGCCTGGCTGCATGCCCTAGAGGCTAATGGGAAGTGTAGTTTCTTTAATTTCAGAAATGGTAAAATTCTTTTACTGGCTAATGTAGATATCGGTCTTCTTCTGAAAGAGGAAGAAGGTTCCTTGGATTTTGAGAAAAGCAGTGTTGGAACCAGTTATTCTTCCCAAACTATAGCATCCATTCTCAATGGGTATAAAGAGAGAACTATAACTCCCAGAAGACCTTTGGCTGTCCAACTCCTTATATTCCTGGAATTTTGCCCCAGGAGCTGATGGAGGTTATAGTTTTTCACTGATATACTTTAATTTCTATGAGAATAGGAAATGGTTGGGGCCCTAAAAGAGGCTTGAAGATAGAGAAGCAGGATGGGGACATTGACCCACTCCCCCAGCTCAGGGTGGCATAGGGGAAACAAAAGAGCTACAACTCCCAGAAGCCCCGATGTTCCTCTGTTCCCTGTCTGGTTAGCCATTCACAGGGGCTGATGGGAGTTGTAGTCAGGCTTGTGAATATAAGCATGCAATATTGGGCAAGAAGGTATCTGAGTGGCAGGCAGGGCAGCTGGGTCACCACAGGAGCTCACTGGGGAGCTATCGAAACAAAGACATTGTGAAAGGAAAGGGGTCTTTCCTGCATTTATTCATTCAGCCACATTGATCTGAACAAAGAAATGAAGAAATGAAATGTGGGACCTTCTCCCCCAATCGCAGATATCGTGACACCCAATGGACTGAATGTGAAGAAATTCTCTGCCATGCATGAGTTCCAGAACCTCCATGCTCAGAGCAAGGCTCGAATCCAGGAGTTTGTGCGGGGCCATTTTTATGGGTACGTAGGCCAGATACCTAGGTCTTGAGAGAGAAGGTGGTTGGGAACCCAGACTCCTGGGGCCAACAGAGGGGACAGCTGAGGGCTCAGCCTCTTGAGTTCTTGAGCGCCAGAACAATGGCTGAGTATTTAAGGAAATCCCCATCTAAGGAGAAAAGAACCATTCCCAGGAGTTCCCATGATGCCTCTGTCCTAAGATGTTCTTTGCCCCCTGTGGCTTCTGGGGTTTGTAGTTTCAAGGCTGGGGCTAGTGGGTGAGGGTCTTGGCTTCACCCTGTCTTGTGGCTTCTTTAGGCACCTGGACTTCAACTTGGACAAGACCTTGTACTTCTTTATCGCTGGGCGCTACGAATTCTCCAACAAGGGGGCCGATGTCTTCCTGGAGGCCTTGGCCCGGCTCAACTATCTGCTCAGAGTAAGGCCTGGGCTGCAAGGGGACAAGGAGGATGAGAAAATCAGTACATGACTGGGGAGAACGGAGACCTGGGGAGGTGGGGGCAGGGAAACCCGTGTGTAAAACAGGAGTGTAGGGACCCAGAAAGAAGATCAGAGTCCCCGTGGGAATGGTAGCTCTGTCCTATAATTCTCCTTGACAGTAAGGGGCATGGCAGGGTCCTCGTGGTCTTGGGGGGTGGAAAAGGGTGGGTGGTCTCAGCCTTCTCCCATGTGATCCTCACACACTCACACGCACACCCTCCCTTTCCTCTGCCCCAGGTGAATGGCAGCGAGCAGACAGTGGTCGCCTTCTTCATCATGCCAGCTCGTACCAACAATTTCAACGTGGAAACCCTTAAGGGCCAAGCCGTGCGCAAGCAGCTTTGGTCAGCAGCCCTCGGCCCGGCATCCCTGCCGCTCCCACTCCCAGCTGTGTGCTTTGGGTCCCCTGTTTCTCCTGGAGTCTCAGTTTTGTTATCTGTGACATGATCAACCCATCCCCCACCTGATTCCCAGCAAAGTTACTTGCTTCAGATGCCTGCAACTCGGGGGCAGTACGAAGTCGCAGTTGCAGGCAGGACAAGTGTGACAGCATGACCAGGGCTCTGGTATCAAGCTGGCAAGATCCCGCTCATGCCCCTGTCCTGCTCTGGCTTTGTGACTTTAGGCAAACCACTCCCTGTCTTCAAGCCTCAGTTTCCTCATCTGTAAAAAACACCCATTAGCCATCAGCTATTTCTTGAGCTCCTACTGCGTGCCAGGTGCTGCTCTAGGCACTGGGAACACAGCTGTGAGGCAGAAAGATAAAATCCCTGCCTTCATTGTGTTCACATTCTAGAAAGTTCTATAGAAAGCGCTCTGGCAAAAAAAAAGCAGGACTGGAATATGAGACAGGGTTGTCTGGACAGGCCACACTGAGTAAGTGCCAGCAAGTAGAGACCAAGAGAGGAAACGAGGGAGGAAGCCCTGTGTGTATCTGGGAAACAGCATTTCAGGCAGAGGGAATGGCGAGTGCAAAGGCCCTGAGGCATGTTTGAGAAACAGCAAGGAAGCCAGCGGGGCTGAAGCAGAGTACTCTAGGGAGATGGGGTAGAAAATGAGGCCAGAGCTACGAGAGGACCATGAACAGAGGAATGTCAATGAAGTTGTAGGGTGGCACTCTTTGCTAGCTTTACCTGTGTCGATACATTTTCCTCTCTCAGAATGTAATTTTCCCTTTTTATAAAATGGGGCTTTGCATCACCACTACCAGGACTAGCCCAAGTCCTAATAATAGCTGACATTTTTGGAAGGCTCACTGTGTGATGGGCACTGTGCACTTTTTGTCATGACCTCATCGAATTCTCACTGCAAACCTTTGAGGTTGCTTCTATTTTTATCCCCACCTGACAGATGAGGCATTGAAGTCAGAGAGGGAAGGCCACCTGTCCCTGGCCGCAGAGCTGATGCAAAGCACAAGGGATCCGAGCCTTCCAGGGCCTATTCCCTGAGTCCCCATCCTCCAGCCAGAAATTCCCAGAGCTTCTCTGCTCAGCCCTCAACTTCCCAGCTGCCCCAGAAGCCTAACAATAAATGGCAGCTGGTCTATAAGTGATGTTGTCGTTCTGCTCCTTCCAGGGATACGGCCAACACAGTGAAGGAGAAGTTTGGGAGGAAGCTTTATGAATCCTTGCTGGTGTGAGTGTCCCGCCCTCAGCCCTGCATCCTCCTGGGCTCTAAACCCTCTCACCACCCATTCCCAGATGCATCTCCCTGCTCGCCCTACAGGGGGAGCCTCCCAGATATGAACAAGATGCTGGACAAGGAGGACTTCACGATGATGAAGAGAGCCATCTTTGCCACGCAGGTATGGTTTGGACTCCTGAGTCGAAAGATGGCGATTCCCAGCAGCCCTGGAGGCAGCTTGCCGTGGTAGCTCTGACCCCAGAGATGGCTGGGAGTTCTCCTTTGTTGGCAGCCCTTATTCAAGGAATCAATTCTGAAGTCAGAAGGGTGTGTGTGAGCTGACTGGTAGAACTTCAGTTCCCAGAAACCTTTAGGGCAGCCTGCTTTCCCGCAGCTTATTCTGCCACAGAGGCTGCTGGGAGTTGTAGTTTCTTTGAGTCCTTGGGGATCCATGAACAAAAGGTGGAAGGGACCTTATACTAAAGTCAAGCTAGCCACAAAAGGAGAACTGCAACTCCCAGCTAACCCTGGGCCTTGCTGCAAGCTACCTCCACCTCTTCCCCCAGAGACTGCTGGGAGCGGTAGTTTTGTTGGGCCTCTAGGGATAGAGCCAGGTCAGCTAAAAAAATTATTTCGGGACTTCCCTGGTAGTCCAGTGGTTAAGACTCTGTGCTTCAAATACAGGGGGTGCAGGTTCGATCCCTGGCTGGGGACTAAGATCCCACGTGCCACATGGTGTGATCAAAGAAGAAGAAAAAACAATAACAGCAACAAAAAACAACAGTTATTCACTGAAGAACATTGAAAACTTTCATCAGCTACTGTTTCTTATCCCACTGGTTGTGTCTTAGTCTCCAAATACCCCTGGGAGTTGTAGCTTCTTTAGATACCTGGGGTTAATTAGATGGGTGGGAAACCTTAGAGAAAATTGGCAGTCACAAAATGAGAACCACAACTCGCAGCAGCCCCCAGGGCTTTCTGCTACCTTGACTCTTCCCTTGCCCCAGAAACTTCTGGGGATTAGAGTTCTTTTATTCTCTGGAGTCAAGGGTTTTTGGTACCTGTGGTCAGGGTTGGTGATTTCCCCCAATCCTGGGGGATGGAAACCAAGACAGCCAAGTTGCACAAACAAGGTGTGAATTGTTTTTGGCCAAACTATAATTTCCAGTAGTTCCTAAGGCAGTCGGCCTCACTGAGGATGTTTCTGCCATGGGGCTGCTGGGAGTTGTAGTTTCCTGGGCTCCTGGAGTCAGTAAACTGAAGATGAGGAGATCTTTTAATGAGACGAATGATGGGACAGCTGTAAAGTACTATATATCCCAGCAGCCCCTGGGACTGCTATCACACTAGCTCTGTCTTCCTCCAGTGGCTCTTGGGAATTGTGGTTTCTTTGGGCCTCTTTTGAGGGTGGAGGTGGAGAGAATACAGGATGGAGAGTAAAAGGAACTTGGAGAGAAAGAGATCCAGGATTTTCATAAGAAAACTATAACTTCCAGCAAGCAGCCCCTGACAGGCACAGCCCCCATCAAGTGCTGGGAGTTACAGTCCTTTTGAGTTTCTTTGATGAGAGCCCAGAGTACAGAACAAGATAGCTACAACTCCCTCTAGTCTGTGAGGCATGTTAACACCGGCTCTGCCTCTAAGACAGCTGGGATTGTAGTTTCTTTTCGGCTTATGGTGGTTAAAGGGAAAAGAAAACCTTTACAGATAGAGCCAAGTAGGAAATCTACAACTCCTGGTAATCTCTTGGGTTTGTTGCTTCACAACCTGATGGGAATTGTCTCCTTAGATCCCCAGGATGAGCATGGCTCATGGGGAAGTAGGGAGCCCTCTGTCCCTTCCCTGATCCCCCCCACCCCACTTGTGGCCCCTACAGCGGCAGTCTTTTCCTCCTGTGTGCACCCACAATATGCTGGACGACTCCTCAGATCCTATTTTGACCACCATCCGCCGAATTGGCCTCTTCAATAGTAGTGCCGACAGGGTCAAGGTGAGGGCGCTGGCCAGGGTGGGTCGGGCATGGGTGGGGGTGGGGGTGCTGGGGAGGGCGGTGATATGGGGGCTGGAGCCTGAGCCTCACATTCCCCATCTCCCCTGGTATATCAGAGGATTGCGATGTTTAGAAGGAACCTTTGCTTCTGAGGCAGACGGACTGGGATTCCAGTCTTTGTCCTGACACTGTCTTGTGTGGCTTTAGACAACTTTTTCATCCTCTCTGGGATCCCCAGGGAGTAGCTAAATAAGGTGCTCGGGCTGAGCCCTTGTTTTCCACGGCCAGGTGATTTTCCACCCGGAGTTCCTCTCCTCCACGAGCCCCCTGCTCCCCGTGGACTATGAGGAGTTTGTCCGTGGCTGCCACCTGGGGGTCTTCCCCTCCTACTATGAGCCTTGGGGCTACACACCAGGTGAGTTCAGCGTCTGGCGTGATCCCAAGACAAGGGACTGGCCCTCCCTGAGCTCCAGACTCCTCCTTTGCAAAACAGGAACAATGGAAACAGTCTGTTCATGTGTTTTTGTGACACAGTAGCTCATGTGAGTAACTAGAGGGCTGATGTCAGAATTCACACGTGATTTCTCCCAATTTGCTACTGTTTGGTTCCCCAAAACAACAACAGCTAAATGCACGGTTCTCTAACAATCAAGCTATTTTCATATGTTTTCAAGGCAAAATAAATACCACATTTGCTGTAATAGTTCTTAAATGATGAGTAATTTGACAAGTCTTTTAAACTGTGCTTGTGTGATGATTAGGAAATTTGCCAGTTTCATCCACGGTTAACATGGTGCATAGGTTTTGTGTGACCAGCTCCAACCCTATTTTTCCCATAAGCCTTGTTATATGTAGTGCCTACTTTTGCAGCTTACAGAGGTTTTTAGAAACACTTACATAAAAATTATAATAAACTCCTTGAAGCGTTTCTCAGCGTTATTTAAGGGAGTAAACGAGGTGTAGTAGGTGCTCTGTGCACAGTGATAGTAATGAGAGACCTTGTCTTACCTCTTGTCAAAACAGACTCTAAAGCTATGACAACCAAAACTGCAGCCTGGCACAAAAAGGTGTCTTATAGGTCATGAGGATAAATTAAAATGGTAGACATTGGCCCAGAGTACCGTGCTCAATAAATTAGCATCCTTATTACCCAATTATGGACTCTTCCTTACCCTGAGGCCTTGGGGCAAATGAATTCCCTTTTCTGGGCCTAGTAGCTTCCCCTCTAAGGAATAGGGACTATCATACTTTAATGCACAGCCTAATTTGTCTGGTTCCTGACTTGCGCAGCCCAGCGCCCGGCTCTTATTAAAGGCGCCAATAGAGGGCGCCATTGGGGCTTTCACTGGGATTTAAGGCAATAAAGAGGGGCAAGCTAAGCGGACCTTTCTCACGCCTTCCCGCAGCTGAGTGCACGGTTATGGGTATCCCCAGTGTCTCCACCAACCTTTCTGGTTTCGGCTGCTTCATGGAGGAACACATCGCAGACCCCTCAGCTTACGGTCAGCGCCCGGAATGAGAGCTGGGACTCTTGGATCCAGGGAAGGAGGGGCGTGGTCTCTTGGGTCACTAAGAGAGGAGGGGGTGGACTCCTGAGTCCCGGTGGGAGGAGGCGTTCTGGAGTCCGCAGAGTCCCAGAGACAATGAAGGTTTCCCCAATCTGTTTTCTGAGACTCGTCCTGGCCCCGACAGGCATCTACATTCTGGACCGGCGTTTCCGAGGCCTGGATGATTCTTGCTCGCAGCTCACCTCCTTCCTCTACAGTTTCTGCCAGCAGAGCCGGCGGCAGCGCATTATCCAGCGGAACCGCACGGAGCGCCTCTCCGACCTTCTGGACTGGAAATACCTAGGCCGGGTATAATTCCCTTCCCTGTCCTCTGCTGGTGAATCAGTCACTTACGGCTCTGGGTCTCTGATTCCCCGTGCCTCGAAAGCTGGCGCGAAGGGCATGGTCTCTTCCTATTTGTAACGCTTGCTGTCCCTTTAAGAAAAGAATCAACTTTCAGACTGGAAGACCGCCGAGGTGGGAAGTTTTCTATTTGCATAAGGGTGCGGCCAAAGAGGTACCTGACTGGAGAATTCCGCCCCTGTTAAAGGGGTGTGGCTCAAAGACTGTCCATTCACAGCTCTGCTTATCTACATAATGGGGTGGAGCCTGAAAGATGGATGATAGGCAGAGGAGCCAACTGGAAACCACCGCGGGGTGTGCTCATCTGCATAGAAGGTGTAACCAGGGTTCACCCCACCTCCAAACCTGCTGGGGGCGGGGTCAGGCTCCTGCCCCCTGATGCCCACTCCTCTTCTTTCCCCCCAACAAGTACTACATGTCCGCGCGCCACATGGCGCTGGCCAAGGCCTTTCCAGAACAGTTCACCTACGAGCCCCACGAGGCTGACGCGGTAAGTGGATCCGGGGTCTCTCTAGGGGGCCAGGAGCTAGAAGGGTGGGGTGAAGTGGGGTGTCCCTCCTGGAGTTGCAAGGCCTCAAGGACGCTGGACGCCCAGGCAGGCTGTAGAGGCCTCTGCTCACTATGCGGTTTGTGCCCACACCTCCGTACGCAGACCCAGGGCTACCGCTACCCGCGGCCAGCCTCAGTGCCACCATCGCCCTCACTGTCGAGACACTCCAGCCCGCACCAGAGCGAGGATGAGGAGGAGCTCCGGGACGGACCACCCGATGAAGATGCCGAGCGCTACGACGAGGACGAGGAGGCTGCCAAGGACCGGCGCAATATCCGCGCCCCGGAGTGGCCGCGCCGCTCCTCCAGCACATCTTCAACCGGCGGGAGCAAGCGCGGCTCGGTGGACACAGCGCCCTCCAGCTCAGTCAGCACCCCCAGCGAGCCCCTCAGCCCCGCCAGCTCCCTGGGCGAGGAGCGCAACTAAGTCCCCTGTCCCGCACTCCCCTTCCAACCCTGCCTCCCTTATCTGGAGGATGGATGCAGAATGGCGCTGTCCCTAAACTCCACTCCAGATCCCCAACCCTCTGTGGGGTCCACAGCCCTACCCCCTCCGCCATACACTCCAGCCCCTCTAGCTCCTCTCTCGGAATCCCAAACACTCCAGAATCCACAACGCCAGTGCCTTTCTTGGGTTCCAGAATGCATAATCTGTGCCCTGGAGTCCCCCAGGCCGTCCCAGAGGCCAGGAATCTGCCATTATCCTGCCGTGGTGCCAGAGGTTTTCAGAAACCTGCTCTGTTGCCTTCTATGCTGGGGCTCCTTGAGCCCCTTGCGGCTTGCTAATTTTACAGCATACAGAGCCTACCATGCTCAGGCCTGGCCCTGGGCCACCAAGCACTGGAAACCACGTGGAGTCCCTGCTAATGAGACAATCAAGTCCAGAGCTGGGGCACTTTCAGGGACTTAATGCATGTTAACTGCAGAACTCGGGCTCCAGGCCAGTGCACTCGTGTTTAGTCTGATTTAGCCCTCCCTGGGGTGTCCGGCTCTGCCCGGAGGATCCCTCCACCCCTGCTCCCTTCTTCCTCTGCACTTTGGCCAAGCAAGTGGGGGCAGAACCACTTGGCTTCTCATTCCTACTGGAGAACAAGCTGTCTTGGTCTCGATGCCTTTCTGGCCTTTTCTGGACCAGACCCTACTCCTTCCCTGAGTCTGAACTCTTCCCCATATCTCTAAACTCCTGCGCCCTACAGGGAATCCCTCTGCTGAGGACAACTGGCTGTCTTCCCCAGTACCTGCACACATAACCCCCAACCGCTAGACCCACCATGAAACCACTGGGTTCTAGGTTCCAGCTGCCAAATCTAGAACCTCGCCACTTTGCTGCATCCTGGTCCCTTCCCTCTGGTCTAGGACTCAGCCCACTGGATTCTAGAACCTCCATATTTACCTCGAGGCTCTTCCATCCCTAAGCTGTGCCCTGCCCCCAGCTTTGGTGAAAGGGAGGGGCCCCTCACGTGTGCTGTGCTGTGTCTGCTGCCCTTGGTTTGCAATTGGGAGGGGGGGAGGGCAGAAGGGGTGTGATTGAAGTGTGTCCAGAGATGAAAAAATACATCTATATTTAAGAATCTCAGGTCTAGTCTGACCGGAGGGCTTGGGGGGCCTCAATCCCGGCCCCGCCCTCCTCTTCCCTCCCTCCTCTTCCCCTCTGATTCCTCCCCTTTGCCCACTGCTGGGTCCCGGTTCTTTTGTCTCATTCTCCTGTCTTAGAGACTTGGATTGCCACTGGATTCCAGTGTTATTTCAGAGGAAGGCAACTCTCTCGTTTTTGACTCGACTTGCAAGTGGCAAAGTTGGCTCAGGCTCTTAAATTCCTCAGTAGCACTAGCCATATGCAAGGACTCAATAGCCACTGTGGCCACACGTGGCCCACGGCTACCCTATTGGACAGCGCAGATACAGAACATTTCTATCACTGCAAAAAGTTCTATTGGACAGCACTGGCTTAGAGCATCTTTCTAGGGCTCTGGCCTCTGGACTTTGGCCCTACTGTCCCCCGGACGACTACTTTTGGAAAAAAAATCCCTTTCTCCTTTCAGTTCTAATCGTCCCTAGGCTACACGTGCATCTCTGAATCAGTCGTTTTTCAGGGGAGTAGAAAGCTCTGTTTGAATTTGGATGTGTGATCATCTTTCTGTTAGCAACAGTGTTTGTGATACCCAAGAGTCCCCTCCCCCACCAGAATTACCAGCGGGAGGGGCATGGTGCTGAGCAGACAAAAGAACAGCTGTCTAGCAGCCACTTCCTCTTAGATTCATCTACCAAAAATAGGATGGGGTAGGGGGTCATCAGAGTTGACATCGTTTAATTGCTTGGACCCAGCAGCTGCTTAAGTCATCTTCAAGCTTCTTCAGTTCCCATCTGGATAATTTCACATCCCATTTCTGTCTGTGCTGAGCCCTGAACCCCTAGCTCAGCACCTCTTTCACACCATGTGCCCTCAGCTGCTCCGACCCACTAGCCAGATTCTACCTATTATGTGCCTTGAATTCCACACCTGTAACAAACAGCCTTTGGAGGTCAGACCTGGGTGTGCCTCCCGGTTACCATGGGTAATTTACAGTTTGTCTCGACTTACCCATATAAAGGAGCTCACATTTCTACTTAGCCTCCCAGAATTGAGGCAGAGTACTTTCAGAGCTTGGCAAGTGCCTAGCAACATAACTCATGTGAACCGGTTTCTCATTACTGATCTTAACAGCTGTCTGCTTCCAGCTAGCAACCCCAGGTTTTACTAGACTCTCCCTGGAGTCTGGGCTCTACCATCTTAGAAGGGGCAGTTAACAGCCTGGCAAAGCAGAAAACCCACTACAGCAACACCCCACAGGTGTTATGTCTTAGAAGTAAAGAGCGCCAAACTCCTCTCTCCCTGCCAGCCCAGTGCAGCCAGAAGCCTTGTGAAAATAGATCCCACCTTTTTTCCCCAAGATACACACACAAAACCACTAGCTGCTGCAAAAAGCTTTATTGTTTCCATTTGGTCCATGGCTTGGGAGAGGGCTCCAGTGTGGTTAACAAGCTGCCTACTGGCTGCAGAGAGGGGCTTCAGGCAGAAGCCCTGACACCAGAGGGGCTCCTCAAAGGCCACTGGGCTCCGGAGGCTCCTAGTCGTGCTTGAGGGTGAGCCTTTCGAAGAGATACTCGCCCAGCCCAGCCTGGGGACCAGCCAGCCTGTGGAGGTTGGTCAGGTGGTCACCCATCTTCTTGATGAGTTTCACCTCCTCATCTAGGAAGTGGCTCTCCAGGAAGTCGCAGAGCTGAGTGATAAAAGAGGAGAAAATGTTGCCACGTACAGATCTAACAATGTGACAGGTGGGGGAAGGAGGCTCAGAAGGAAATCTGCCCAATCAAATGAGGCCAATGCTTAGTATGTAAGCATCGTTCCAGGGAAGGTCTTATAGACATGACTGGAGATACTTACGTGGGGGTCTGCGCGGGCACAAGCCAGGGCATGCAGATCCAGAAGGGCCTGGTTCAGGTTCTTCTCCATGTTAATGGCGGCTTCCATAGCGTCCTGAGTTTTACCCCACTCATCTTGAGATGGCTTCTATACCGAAGACAGAAACGGCTCAGTACTAGCCACATACTCTGGAAAGGACTAAAAACTAATTTGCCAGTAGTTGCGAGAGTAGAGGGCTTAACCGGAAAAAAGCGTCTAAGAGTTTGTATCTATCATTCCCCAGTGTCCTATAACTACACGTCCCAGGATACTACACGCTGCGCTCTGGACCGCCACGTCTTGGGAGAACTGGGTGCGCCTCGATCTCCAGCTGTAATAACCCACAAAAGACTGAACTCAATCTCCGAGAAGCCTACGCGGTGCCTAAACCGCTACAGTCAAGGGGCCTCTAGTGCAGGGACTGTTGGGAGATGTAGTCCGCTGCCCACACACTATTTACCTGCACGTCCTGGAAGAGGGCGCGGCCGCCGCGTTGGTTTTGCATTTTCAAGAGACGCCTGGCGCTCTCGTGCTTCTCTTCGGCCAATTCGCGGAAAAAGTGGCCCACGCCCTCCAGAGCCACATCGTCGCGGTCAAAATAGAAGCCCTGCGGGAAGAGATGGCGGTAACAATGGTTAGCAGGAGGCGAGGCCAGGCATGCGGACTCCGCCTTCTGACTCTCCAACAGGACAAAGAAGGCCAGCGCGTGCGCAGAGGCCCGGAGGTGCGCAGCTGAGGGGAACTTGGGCTGGGGGCGTCCTGGGGACCCTCACCAGAGAGAGGTAGGTGTAGGAGGCCCGCAGATGTATGTTGACCAGGCGGTTGACGGCGGCCTCCACCTCGGTGGAATAATTCTGACGAATCTGGGAGCTCATGGTTGATCGGTAATAAGGAGTTCGGCTCAAAAAATGGTGTTGGCTGGTCCCGGTGACCGAGGATAGCTGAGTGGCTGACTCCGAAGGTTGGAGGGTGGTCAGAAGCTGGAGGAAAGGGCGACCCGGGGTCTGTTCCGTCCAAACACTGTTGAAGCAAGAGACAGATCCGGGGAACCGCCGAGCGCGATGCAAGCGGCTGTGGCCAAGGCGGCTTCTTTTATAGCGCGCGGGCCCTCGGAAGTGGGACGGTCAGGGAGAGCAATCGGCCAATCTGCGGTGGTAGGAGGCGGGGCCTGGAGCCCAGGCGTGACCAATCAGGAGCATATAGGACTCCTAGACCCCCCCCCACCGCGCCCCACCAACCCCGCGCCCGAGGTGGGGAAGTCACGCGCCTGTACGCGAGGGCTGTTGTGAAATGGGGAATTGGGGGGTGGGGGTTTTCGCTGGATGCAACAGCTCTGGGGCTAATTGTGGGAAGTCAAGGGATTCTGGGGGGTGGGGAGAGGGAGACTCTCTGGTAGGTGAAAGATTAATGAGGACACTGGGAACCCTGGAAAATAATGATCCCTGGGTCCTGGGGTGTCTCAGGAAAGTAGATCGGATTCTGGTGCTGTGTCACGGCACGGACTTTACTGGAACCCTGGGGGGGTTCCTCAGAGGTGCGGAAACCTCCAGATGACTGGGGTTTGCGCTGGGGGACCCGGATCATTGAGAAGTTTGGAAGGCTGTGAGATATTTCTGGAACCTTGGGTCTCTCTCTAGGAGGACCTGGAGCCTTGGGGTTCAAAGGTGGGGGGAGATTCTGTAGCTTTAGAGTTCACAATGGAAGTCCATATTTTTCTGGAAACTTCCCCGGGGGGGTAGGGCGGTCTTTAGGCCCTTGAAGTGATCTGCGAGATTAAAAGGACAGTTGTAGAGCCCTGGTGTTCAGCCCCGGAGTGGGGGAGAGGGATGTTTCCAGAAGCCTAGCAGGGGCTTTTAAAAGAGGTCAGGGGTCTTGGAGAGACTTTTGGAGGCCTCGAAAGATTGTCTGGGCCCCTCGGAATACCTAGGGGCTATTTTAGGGGGTCACTTTTTCTGGAAGCTGAGATGGGCAGGGGTGAAATGACACTGGAGTTTTGGGGGTCCCTCTGAGGCTGCACTTCCTGGAGATGTCTTTGAAGGCAGCCAGAGACTGGGAATTCTTTTTGACTCTGAAGCAGCCTCGCTGAAATTGTCCCTGTCTTGCCTGACACATGCTCCTTCAAGATCACGGAGAAGTACTGGGTCCTGGTGAAACAAGGAGGGTCTGGGGACCTATGGATGGGATGTCTGTCTTTAACCAATGGACATTTTTAAAGTGTGTCTGGACCAGGCTGGTGCCTGGGTGGCAGAGCTGGCTGAAGGAGCCCTCCAGGAGCTCCCCATTGTGGTTGTTTGGGGGGAAGGAGAAACAAAGACAGGACTTTGACCCTATTTCAGTGCCCTAATGGAGGCAGCTGGTCGGCTGGGGCAGGAAAGCTGAAGCCGCTGGGGCGTTGGGGGCAGAGGTCAGGGCTCACCTTGCAGAGAAGCCTCTTCAAGCAGCCCGGACAGGGTACTCCCTGATCAAGGGGACGCCAGTCAGGCTGGTATCTGGGGTCCTCAAGGGGTGTCTAGGCCAGTGGCCGGGAGAGCAGCCGTGCTGAGTCATGCTGAACTCAGCTCTGGAAGGGGCTCCCGCAGGGGGGCGGGGTGGAGCCTGCTTGCTGACCTCATCTATTTTGGGTGGACTGCAGTCTGGCTGGGACCCGGGGAACTAGGCCTGGCTGGGCCCCAAGTCCGGCCCCCTCCCCCAAGGTGCCACCTTGAGTGCTTTGTCTCCAGGCACTGTCTTTTTAGTTCCCTTGATGGTTTCCCTGGGCTCCCCCCCGTGGCCACATTGTCCCCTCTCTCTGGGTGGTGACTCAGTCTCCCCTCACTTCTGTCTTATCTGACATCTCTCCCCTGACTTGCTGTCCCTGGGGCAAGCCTCTGGGGGAGGGGCAGTTGCCCCAGGCACACAGTCACAATGGGGTCTGAGTTACTCATTCACCAAATTTCATACCTCAGCCCAAAGACCTTTAGCCTGGGAAAGGAGAGGTGACCTGGAAAGTGCTCAGAGGTGGAGGGAGAGGAAGAGGTGAGACAAAGATGATCTGAAGAAGGTGGGGGGAATCAGGGGGTATGGGAGAAGACAGGTGACCCAGGGAAACAGGGACAGAGAGACAGGGGGACAGAAAGACCCAGAGAGGGACAAAGAGACAGGAACAGAGACAGAGAAGGGGACAGAGGGACCCAGAGAGAGGGGGACGGAGAGCCAGAGGCGTGGGACTTCCCTGGTGGTGCAGTGGTTAAGAATCCGCCTGCCAGTGCAGGGGACACGGGTTCGAGCCCTGATCCGGGAAGATCCCACATGCTGCGGAACAACTAAGCCCACGAGCCACAACTACTGAGCCCGCCTGCTCTTGGGCCTGCGTGCCTCAACTACTGAAGACGGCACGCCTAGAGCCCGTGCTCCGCAACGAGAAGCCACCGCAACGAGAAGCCCAGGCACCACAATGAAGAGTAGCCCCCGCTCACCACAACTAGAGAGAAAAAAAACTGCGCGTAGCAACGAAGACCCAAGAGAGTCAGAGAGGTGACAACCGTGGCTCTCCGAGTGACCTTATTCTCTGTAATTCCCTTTCCTGATTCTCCTTCTGTGGCTCAATCTACCGTGCCGCTTTGTGAGCGCAGCATCTTCCCAGGGGGCGCTCCTCTCCTGGAGGGCCCTTCCCATTTAGGGGCCAGACCCTAGACTCCTCCTCCTCCTCCAGCCCCTCCCTCCACAACCTGTCAGTCTCCAGCCTGTGTGTCTCCTCTGCAGCCACACAGCTCAAGCTCAGGCCTTCCCTGGAGTCCCCCTTGGACCCTCTCTCCAGCCTCCTCAGCCTTCCAGCCTCCTCAGCCTTCCAACCTCCAGGGACTTCCCCAAAAGGCTCCAGAGCCCTCCCCTGCTCTCCTAGTCCTCCCGAGGTCTGCCCCCCTCCAGCTTCTTCCCTATTTCTCCACCTCAGTAAATGTGCAACTTCCTGTGGTCCCATATGGTGGAAGCTTCCAGGCCCTAGTTCCCAGGGTCCAGGAGGCTGCTTTGCACCCTGCTACCCTGATATCCACTCCCCACCCCCGCCCCCGCCCCAGCCCCCTCTGCCGGGCTTGCGCCTGGCACAGTGCTGCCTCTAACACAATACCCTAGGCTGTGACACACGACTCATGTGATCTCAAGTCACCTCGGTTCCCCTCAGGACTGTGGGCTCCTTAAGGGAAGGGCCAAGACTTAACTCACCACCTACCCATAGAGGGCACCAGGCAACCTCAGAAAAAGATGTGTCAGCACATGAAGCCTGGTCTCCTGCGACAGCCAGGAAGTGGGCCCAGTGACTCAGACTCTGAAAGTGTGGCCCGAAAGAGGTTTATTGCCCCCCGAGACCACTCCTCCCCACCCCATCCCAATAATTACAAAAGTAAGAAAAATGCCCCTGGCCCCCAGTCCCCACCCCTCCCGAAAAATGCCATAATTTATGCAGAAAAGACACAGTCCAAGGCCGCTGGTGGCCTCAGCCCATCTTCTTCCAGATGGTAAGCGAGGCAGTGAGCACTCCGGCCACGAAGATGGTCACTGTCTGCCACGTGGGTGTCCCAAAGTAGGAGAGGAGGCCGTCCTGGGGACAGGGACATGAGGCACTTCAGCAGCTCAGCCAAGGGGCAGGCCCTGGGCCAGCACATGAGGGGTCACAGAGAGGTCAGAGGGCATGAGTGGGGGCAAGGGCCTAAGATTAATGGTAATAAAGAGTTGGGGGCCAAAGAGTTATCATAGAACTTGAGGGATTCCGAAGGAAGTAGAGGCACCAGGGAGGGCAGAAGGCACGAGTCAGGTCAGAGGTCACCAGGAGGTCAGGGGTCATGGAGAGTTCAGTGGGTGCCTTATGAATCAGGGGTTGATCAGACATGTAAGAAAACACATTACAGAGTACATCTGATGATCCGAAAATGGGGAGGGGGGCACCACTGTGGTGGGCTCAGGAAGGCCTAGGGGTCCCAGAGGAGTGGGGGCTTGGGTGGGGTTAGGGGCCTCACCCAACCACCCTGGTCCTGGATCCAGCCCAGCAGCCGCTCTCGAAGGAAGTCCAGTGTCCAGCCCATGATGGTCCTGATCAGCTGGGGCACCTTGGTGCACAGGGCCTGCGGGGAGTGGGCTGGGCCTTAGGGACTGAGCCTTGTCCCCACTGCCTGGGGCCGTGGCCCCCAGCCTCCTTTCTCAACTCTCTGCCTCCCCTCCTGCCCTTCTACAATCTCTTTCCCACTCACAGTCAGAATGAGCTTCATAAATTGTAAAGTGGATCTGGTCACTGTCAAATGCCCTGCTCACAAACCATCTATGGCTCCCCAGTACCTCTGGGATAAAAAATCAAAAGCACATCTTGGCCCACAAGGCTCTGTGTGAAGCCTCTGACCTGATCACATTCCAATTTTCCTCTTCTTTTCTGTGCCTCATTGCCCTTCTTCCATATCTTTTTTTTTTTTAATTTTAAACTTTAATTTTTATTTTTTCTTTGGCCACTCCACACAGCTTGTGGGATGTTAGTTCCCCGACCCGGGATCGAACCCGTGCCCCCTGCAGTGGAAGCACAGAGTCCTAACCGCTGGACCACCGGGGAATTCCCACCCTTCTTCCATATCTTCATTCCCACCAAATTCTTAACCTGCTTCAGGACCTTTGCACATGCTGATTCTGCTGCCTCAATGGGCCTCAACCAAGGGAATTTTCACTCATCCCTCAAAGCTCAGGTCTAATGTCACTTCCCCAGAGAGGGCTTTCTGACCTTCAGACCAGGTAAGGCCTGACGCCTGCTCTTCAACTCCCTAAGCTTCCCTACTCAGCCTTTATCTCGCTGCTTCTCACCTGCTGTCCCCAGCTCCACACGCAGCCCTACCATCACCCTGACTGCTGTCCCCCTCACCTCTAACATTCAAGCCCCATCAGCTCAATCTTGCAAACACATCAAGAAATCTACTTCTCCACCTCCAATGCTGCCCCCTGACTCCAGGCCAGTCTTCCGTTAGCCAGGACTATTACAGGTACCCCTTCGTCAGCTTCCCAGTTTTTGCCCTTGTGCCCCATAATCCATTTTTCTACCCACAAGGGCCAAAATAATTTGCTGGGCTTCCCCTCCCCCAATATTTTATAATGAGAATCTTCAGAGAGAAAAGTTAAAAAAATTTCAAAGTGTACAGGCATATACACACAACCTAGATTCTACAATGAACATTTTGCTCTCCTTGCTTGAAAAGTCTTTTCTATTTATAAATCAGGTCACCTCACTCTCTTGTTTAAAACCAGCCAATCACTCCTGTCGCACTCAGAGTAAAGCTAGTCTTTACAGTGGCCCACAAGACCCTCGTAATCTGCCCTCATCTCTCACCTTCTCCCCCTCCTCACTCTGTTCTAACCACATGGGCCTCCTCATTGCCCACAACACACTAGGCTTGGTCCTACCTCAGGGCCTTTGCATGTTCTGCCCCTCTACAGGATGCCTTTTCCCCCATCTTTATACAATATATCACTGCATCTTTCTTGTCATTCCAACTTTGGCTTTCACGTCACCTCCTCTTAGAAGTCTTTCCTGACCACTTTGCCCAATCACGTCACCCTAGTTTACTTCGCTCAGCACTCATCATACGACGTGGGCTCCCTGAGAGCAGGGACCTAGCCTTTTCTGTTCTGTGTCCTGGGTGCCGAGTACAGGTCACACACACCATAGGCCCCATAAATGTTTGTTGAATGAATAAATGATTGAAAAAGCAGACAAGCGGTCCATAGCTGTCTCTCTCCATTCCCTCTGTGGTTACTGGGCTGCCACAGGGATTGACCTCACAACTCCCAGGTCCTCATAGGGGAGCCTGCCTGGGCTCACAGCCCTGCAGCCGCCCACCTTGAGCACCAGTTTGCTGGCAAAGTAGAAAAGGGCGACAACCCGGCCCCAGTTGAAGTTGCCGTCAGAAAACATTTCGGCCGCCACTCGGAAAAAGACCTCTCGGGGGGAATCTGTGTCCACGGCCGCGATCATCCTGCAGGAGAGAGGAGAGCCAGTGCTGGGGAGGGAGGATCAGGCGGAGTATGGAAACTCTGGTGTCCGCCCCATACCAAAGATAAGGAAACTGAGGCCTGAGCCAGGAAGCCATCATGGGGGAGAGCCACAAGGTGGACATTGAGGAAATTGGGGAAAATGACTCCCTGAGGGAGAGTTTCAAGATCCTAGGGCAGGGGAGGGCTGGGAGTCCAGAGTGCTGAGTTGAGTGGTGGGGTCCTGGACCCCTGGGTCTGACGGAAAAGGGGGCTGTGGGCCTGGACTCCAGGCTCCCAGGGGAAGTGGGGGTTGGGAGCTGGGACTCCTGGGTTCTGAGGAGAAGGGGCTCACTGGCTGGACTCCTGGGTCCCAGGGACCACACCTCTGCAGCTCCATGTTACTGTCCAGTTCATCTCCAATGCGCTTGAGACACTCGCTCAGCTTCTTGGTGGATGCATCCTGGGGCGCCTGCTCCAGGCCCAGCTCGGGTGTCTCTCCCCCCATTCGCCCTGCTCGATCCTGGATGAAACTAGAGTGGGAATGGAGTTGCAGGGAATGCGGAATCAGAATGGGGCCTCACTCCTCAAATCTGTTCCGCAATAATCAGACCTCAAACTCACCCCTGAAGCAAAAGGGCCCCTGTCTTCATGATCTGCTCAGAGCTGGTGGGCCCTAGAGGAGAAAGGAGGGAAGAGGTGCCTGGACTCTTGGGTCCTAGGGGGATCCAGGGAACTGGAGTGGTTCATGATCCCTGAGGGAGGACAACGCTAGGGGACCCTGCATTTCTGGGTCCCTGGTAGATAAAGTGACTGGGGGCCCAGGCAACTGAGTCCCTGATGGAGAAAGAGGCAGGAGTCCTGGGCCTGTATCCTTCATTCTTCCGGGGGAGGAGGCTGAGGGAACACTTCATGCAACCAGACCCCTGGCCTGAGGGGACTGAGGGGAGACCCGCCCCTCCCACCAGGAAGTGGTGCCGGCAACAAGCCCGGGCCTGCCCCGGGGGCTTGGATTATGGGGTTTCCCAGCTTCTCGGGGGTCCTAGAGCGCCAGACAGGAAGGGATCCGGACGCAGAGGCCAGGGAACCCGGGACCCCGGGAGTGGGTGGAAGCTGGCAGCGCCGGATCCCGGAGTTTCTGCCCCGGAGTGCTTGGCGATCGCACGGCCCCATACCGGCAGGAGGGATCCTGGGGTCGGCCGGCGAGGGGCTCGCCCTCCTCCCGCCCGTCCACCTCCCGCCTCACCCCCGCCTCTGGGTTGCTCCCCGGACCCGTCCATCACCGCCGCTCCCGCCGCCGCCTCTCGCCGGGTCCGCCCGGGCGGCCGCAGCACGCCCCTGGTCACGTGAGCGCCCCGCTGAGCGTGCGTCATCTCACGTGATCGCCCCGCAAAATGGCCGCCGCTGCCCCGCAGGGCTACCCGGACACAGGACCGCACCTGCCTCACCTGCTCCGGGAAGGCTCGGCCCCCATCACGTGACTGCCCAATCAGCACTTCCCCTTAGGAACTGGTCGTGGCGCCATTCCACCAGGCACGCATTCAATCGCAGCTATAACTTTTATTCATTTATTCATTCCTGCAATATTTTCAAAAGTTTCGGGTGGGACTTGAGCCCTTGCCAGGACAGAAGGAACATCAGAGGCCAAAGGTAGCATTCTTTGAGGCAGGACGTTCCAGATGACTAAAGTCTATGAATGTTTATATGTGTTTCTGTGAAAATAAAAGGAATCTGAAGTTCAAAAAGTGATAGATTGGTGATAGATTGGCAGGGTGAGAACAGAGAGACTCCTGGGGTGTCCGAATGTGCTATATATTTATCTGGGTGGTGATTACTTGGGCGTACACATATTTAAAAATTCACTGAGTTGTACACATAAGACGTGCAGTTTACTGTATGGAAATGATTATATCTCCCTTTCAAAAGAAAATAGTAAGAAGAAAGAATAACTGAGATTAGAAAAATAGGCTGGGGTCGGATGATGAATGGTTTGGGCATATAAGAGAAGGGAATCTATGTCCCAAGGGTGAATGGGAGCCACGGCAATTGAAGATTATAGGTGTCTTAATCCATCAGCCTGACAACACCAGGAATATAGTCTGACAAATTAAAGTTTATTGACCCATTGAGATAATGGAGACCACACAACAGAGAAATCATGGAGCATCTTGACAAAGGAAAAGGTAGAGTTATTATAGGATTTGGAGGAAGAGTGGAGTTTAGGTGATGACTGTATGTTAGGCTCAAAGCCAAGCAGTGTGTGGACTGCAAAAGGAACCAGGGTCCTGTATCCTTGCAAACTACAATATGAATGTAGATGTGTAGTGTTGGGTCCAGAAACCCTTTACTCTGCACCTGGGTTGGAAATTGAGGCTGCTACTATGTATCAAATGACTTGGATCCTACAGGCAAGGGTGGGATGTTTCATTTTTACTGATAGAATTTCCAACAGTGTGAGTAAGAAAGCATGTCCTTGGGAAATAGTGTTTCGTATTAACTTTGAAGTTGACTTTATTTGTGTCTGTTATTCCAGCCCAATGAATTAGCCCTCCCTCCATCCCAGTTACAGAGAAGGAAGAAAGGGCTTTTACTGCAGCCACAGACCTCTAAACAGTACAGCTGTTGAGTAGAGGGGAAAAATCTTTTGAGATAGTTCTGAAGTCAGTATTGTTTACAATAATAAAGATACTATATCAGAACTATGAAGCCCACCTCCAAGATGGGCCCCAGTGATTCTCACCTCCAGGTATTCAGGCCCCTGTGTAGTCTCCTCCCACACTGAATAGGGCTGACAGTGTGACTAATAGGGTATTGTGGAAATGGCAGAGTGTAACTTCCAAGGTTAGGTCATAAAAGTCATTGCAGCTTCTGCCTGACTCTCTCTAGGATCACTCACTTTAGAGGAAGCAGTTGCCACGTTGTGAGGACACTCAAGCAATCATCCGCTGGAGAAACACACGTGTTGAGGAACCAAGTCCTCCAGCCCCAGCGAAGCCTTCAGGTGACAGCTGTCCCCACCAACATCCTGACTGCAACCTCGTGAGAGATCCTAAGCCAGAACCCCACAGCTCAGGCACTCATTGATTTCCAACCCTTAGAAATTGTGTGAGACAATAAACGTTTATTGTTGCTTTAAACGGCTAAGTTTGGGGGCAATTTGTTACACAGCAATAGATAACTAATACATCTAGGATAATTATGGCCTATTTATAGATGCAGAAACCAGAGCCCAGAGAAGGAGATGGATTTGCCAGAATTGTACAGTTCTTGTGGGTGCTGTTAGGTCTCCAGCTTGACCTGTGTCACTTGGACAGGGCTTTCTTACTCAGCCCCAGTCATAGGCCCCAGCCTCCTGTCCGTCCCCTCCAGCCCCTCTTCCACATGAACCTAGATGGGTTTTTCTATATCCAGAGCTGGCCCTGGTCCTCACCTGCTCACAGCCCTCCCATGGCTCACTGGTAATAGTAAATCTCTCTTACACATTATTATAAGACATGAATCTAGTACAATCTGTTATTTATTGTATATCCAAAGGGATAAGAGAGAAAATGATGTTTTAAGACTTTTTTTGGTGGGGGGGGCATGCCGCATGACTCGTGGGATCTTAGTTCCCTGACCAGGGATGGAACCCGTGCCCCCTGCGGTGGAAGCACAGTCTTAACACCTGGACCACCAGGGAAGTAACTTAAGACTCTTCTAACAAAGGAAAATACAGTTTATAGGTGTTTTAAAGTTACCAATGTATATTACAAGATGGACATAATCAGTGGGATCTGGGGGTGGCTTACTTGGGTCCTCTGCTTTGCATTCTCTCACAAGGCTATAAAAAAGGTGTCAGCTGAGGTTCTGGTCTCATCCAATGACTCATCTGGGGAAGGATCCATTTCCAAGCACCCATAAATGATTGTTGGGAAATCCGGTCACATGAGAGATGCTGGACTGAGGGCCAGCATCTTGGTTCCTTGTTGGCTGGAACTCCTTTCTTCGCCATGGGACCTCTTCATAGTGCAGCTCACAACATGGCGGCAAGCTTAATCAAAGTGAGCGGGCAAGACTGAAGTCATAGTCTATTATAACCTATTCTCGGAAGGGACAGCCCATCACTTTTGCCATGAGCGGCAGGTCACTAGGTCCAGCACGGTCACAGGAGAGGGGATTATATGAGGACATGAATACCAGGAGGTGGAGGTCATTGAGAGCCATTTTAGAAACCGATTACCCCAGAGAAAACTCTAATTCGAAGAGACACATGCACCCCTATGCTCATAGCAGCACTATTTACAATAGCTAAGACATGGAAGCAACCTAAATGTCCACCGATAGATGAATGGATAAAGAAGATGTGGTCTATATACACAATGGAATATTAGTCATAAAAAAGAATAAAATAATACCATTTGCAGCAACATGGATGGACCTAGAGATTATCATATTAAGTGAAGTAAGTCAGACAGTGAAAGACAAATATCGTATGATATCATTTATATGTGGAACATAAAAAAATGATACAAATGAACTTATTTACAAACAGAAATACACTCACAGACACAGAAAACAAACTTATGGTTACCAAAGGGGATAGTGCAGGGGTGGGGGGAGGAGAGAATTTAGGAGTTTGGGGTTAACAGATATATGCTACTACATATAAAATAGATAAACAACAGGAACCTACTCTAAAACACAGGGAACTGTAGTCAATATCTTGTGATAACCTATAATGGAAAAGAATATGAAAAAGAATACATATATTCAATATATATATAACTGAATTACTTTGCTGTACACTTGAAAGTAACATGCCATTGTAAATTAACTATACTTCAATTGAAAGAAAGAAAAAGAAAGAAAGGAAGGAAGGAAGGAAGGAAGAAAGAAAGAAAGAAAAAGAAAGA
>NC_041230.1:12110790-12119352 GCF_002837175.3 Physeter macrocephalus
AAGAAAGAAAGAGAAAAAGTGAGAAAGAAAAGAAAGAAAGAAAGAAAGAAACTGGCTACCACTCCAGGAAAGGAAGAACCCTTTGCACATAGAGGAAGGACAGCAAAGCAGAGGGCTAACATGTTGTAGATGCTAAGTTATTCAGGGGAAGAGGACCCTGGTGGCTGATCTAGTGAAGGTTCTGGGGTGGAGAAAAGTGAGTAGGATTTGGGGGTTCCACTTCTGCTTAGACATATTAATAATGAATCCATCTCTCCCACTATAAAAGTTATACCAGATGTTCTGTTTCACTATTGCTGTGTAACAAATCAGCCCAGAGCTTAGTGGCTTAAAACAACAATTATTTTATTATCTTTGATAGGCCTGTGGGTAGTGAGATTGGGAAGGGCTCTCTGGGCAATTCCAGCTTGGGGTCACTCAGTGTCTGCAGTCAGAAGTGGCTGGAACTGGTAGAGCAGGGAGACTGAAGGGTGTCGGGACCTGGTGGAGCATATATTTTCACGGAGCCTCAAGCCTTTCCATGTAGTTTCTTTGTGTGGGATAGCTTGAGCTTCCTTATAGCTTGGTGGCTTCAGCGCAGCTGAACTACTTGCCTGATGGCTGCAGGTTTCAAAAGTGTTTCAGCTAACAAAGAAATTGCACTGCCTTCCCTGATTGACCTCAAAAATCATGCAGCATCACTTCTGCCATGTTGCAACAGCTACATATTAGACATGAGCCCACTCCACTTCAGGGGAAGGGGAACTCGACTCTACTTCTTAATGGGGGAAGTGAGTGGGGACAGGAGATATCTTCGGAAAATGTAAGGTAGCACACCAGTTCAGCTGCTTTAGCAAAGACCATTATAACGATGACTTAAACAACACAGAAGTTTATTTCCCTCTCATGGAACAGTCCAAGAATATCCAACCTTAAGTGATAACAACAGTAAGTAAAGTTCCACAGTATCAGGAACTATGATGGTTAATTTTATATGTCAACTTTACTGGGCCAGCTTGACAGGGTACCCAGATGTTTGGTCTAACATTATTCTGAGTGTTTCTCTCAGGGTGTTTTTGCCTGAGATAGATATTACATCGGGAGACTTAGTAAAGAAGATTGCATAAAAGGCCTGAATAGAACAAAAGGCTGTCTCTCCTCTGAATAAGAAAGAATTCTTTCTGCCTCACTACCTTTGAACTAGGACATGAGGGACTTCCCTGGTGGCACAATGCTTAAGGCTCTGCGCTCCCAATGCAGGGGGCCCAGTTCGATCCCTGGTCAGGGAAATAGATTCTGCATGCTGCAACTAAAGATCCCTCACGCCACAATGAAGATCCTGCATGCTGCAACTAAGACCCGGTACAGCCAAATAAAGAAAGAAATATTTTTTTAAAAAAAAGGAACTAGGACATCAGCTTTCTTCCCACCTTCAGGCTCAAACTGAAACATTGGCTCTTCCTGGGTCTCAAGATGAAACTGCACAATTCAGATGGGACTTGAACCCAAGGGGTGGGACTTAAACCCAGTGTCTTTTTTTTTTTTTTTTTTTTTGACGGCGCCACATGGCATGTGGGATCTTAGTTCCCTGACCAGGGATCGAACCCGCGCTCCCTTCAGTGGAAGCCCGGAGTCTCAACCACTGGCCTGACAGGGAAGTGCCCCCGCCAGTGTCTTTTTAAAATATATATATAAATTTCTTTATTTTAATTTTATTTTTGGCTGCATTGGGTCTTCGTTGCTGCGCGCGGGCTTTCTCTGGTTGTGGTGAGCGGGGGCTACTCTTCATTGTGGTGCGCGGGCTTCTCATTGCGGTGGCTTCTCTTGCTGCAGAGCACGGGCTCTAGGCACACGGGCTTCAGTAGTTGTGGCACGCAGGCTCAGCAGTTGTGGCTCACAGACTCTAGATCGCAGGCTCAGTAGTTGTGGCACACGGCTTAGTTGCTCCGCGGCACGTGGGATCTTCCCAGACCAGGGCCCAATCCTGTGTCCCCTGCAGTGGCAGGTGGATTCTTAACCACTGCGCCACCGGGGAAGTATTCCCCTCACACACTGTCTTTTAACTGAGATCACACACCAGGTCTCAGATCTTAATGAAGCTCAGGTTCTTTACGTCTCATCGCAGAAGGAATTCAGTGAGAGACAAATTGATAGGTAAGAAGTGGATTTATTTAGAGAGAAACACAGTCCACGGAGTGTGGACCATCTCAGAAGGCGAGAGGCCCCGAAATATGGGGTGATTGGTTTTTATGGGTTGGGTAATTTTATAGGCTAACGAGTGGATTATTCCAACTATCTTGGAGAAGCGGTGGAGATTTCCAGGAATTGGGCCATTGCCCACTTTTTGGCCATTTATGGTCAGCCTCGGAACTGCCATGGCACCTGTGGGTGTGTCCTTTAGCATATGCGAATGTATTACAATGAGCATAGAATGAGGCTCAAGGTGTACTGGAAGTCAAATCTTCTGCCATCTTGGACCTAGTAGGTTCTAACCGGTTTTCGTGGTATCCTGTTCTTAATGGTTGTGCCCTGCCCTCTTCCTTCCTGTCTCAATTATAGATTCACTGGGTACTATAACGTAGCCAAATTGACACATAAAATGATTAAGTGGGGATGAAATAGGAAGCATGAGCATCAAGAGCTGTTTAGGAAATAAAATCAACAAAACTTGGAAACTGAGTTATGAAATGGTAGGACAGGGGTGGAAAATTGGGGATAATCTCAAGATTTTTTTCTTGGAAGAGCCACTGGCTGAAATGAGAAATTAAAATAGAAGAGCAGACTTGGATTGGGGCATCTGGTAGAATTGTGCCCAGCTTCTTGTCATTCACATTGAAACAAACATTCTAGGAGAGAGCCCCACCCAGGAGGTGTCAACTACCTAGAGGTCAATTCATTGTATGCAGAAGAACTCAGCTAAACCACTGAGAAGCCACTGTGTCTAGAAAAGTGCCATTACACGTTTTGAATATAAACAGATTAGTAAACTTTCAGCATATAAACTAAGGTTTAAAAAAGAAGTACATAGATAAAATGACAAGAGATTCTCCTCATTGTTTGGGAAGGAGATGAGAAACAAATAACTGCAAAGTTGTTTTTCCCTAAACTGCATACACTTCACTTTAGGCTGTAATGATTATATGACATATGTATTGCATTATTGTGTCTTTGTCAAACAACAAAAACTTGAACTTAGCCCTCTTTTGCTGCAGAAAGTGTCCTTTTAGTGACTTTTAAAAATTGAGTGGCATTTTATAATGAACTTAACAATGTAAAAATGGGATTTGGTTCCCAAGCAATTTTTGTACTTCGCCCTCAAATAACTGACTAGGAAAAAAATAAACTCACTAAAAAGGAACTAGAAGAGTCTTCCACTACCTTAGCTAAAAATGGACTACAAAAGATTTTTCTCAAGGTACAGTGCACAGTTGTTCAGAGTAAAGCACATAGATCCCTTAGCATTGAATGCATTTTCTTTATATCTCTAAAGTTCCTTAAATATTTAACCATATGTATCAGGAAAAGGACACTTGGAGAGTAGAAGTTCAATTGCAGGCTTTTTGTATCAATGACATGTACATAAAAGATTCAGAGATGACCCAGACAGATCTCTGTGTAAGCTGTGTATATATGATAGTGCTACCATATTTCTCATATTTAATGATATTCTACTTTTGGAATTTTAGTGTATGTATACAAAAATGGGTTTAATAACTCAACTGGTTCTGATTTGTCTTATATTAGTCATTTCTTAAAATTCTTGTATGTGCTTTTTACAATAAAAAGTATGTGATGCCAAAAAAAAATAAAAATAAAAAAACAAGGTGTATCTATCTATATCGTAGTGAAATTTACAATGCCACGGATAAAGAGAAGACTCTAAAACCTTCCACAGAGGGAAAAAACCAAGCCATAGTCAAATTACAGGGAATTGAAATGACATTGTATTCTCAAGAGCAACATGGGAAAGTAGAGGACAATGGAGCAAGGCAAAGAAGACAATAGAAAATGCTTTGAATCTTGAATTCTGTGCCTAAACTATCAGGTATGAGAGCAGAGTGGAGAGACCTTTAGTTAATCACTGACTCCACGGCTTAGTTGCTCCACGGCACATGGGATCTTCCCGGACCAGGGCCCAATCCTGTGTCCCCTGCAGTGGCAGGCGGATTCTTAACCACTGCGCCACCGGGGAAGTATTCCCCCCACACACTGTCTTTTAACTGAGATCACACACCAGGTCTCAGATCTTAATGAAGCTCAGGTTCTTTACGTCTCATCGCAGAAGGAATTCAGTGAGAGACAAATTGATAGGTAAGAAGTGGATTTATTTAGAGAGAAACACAGTCCACGGAGTGTGGACCATCTCAGAAGGCGAGAGGCCCCGAAATATGGGGTGATTGGTTTTTATGGGTTGGGTAATTTTATAGGCTAACGAGTGGATTATTCCAACTATCTTGGAGAAGCGGTGGAGATTTCCAGGAATTGGGCCATTGCCCACTTTTTGGCCATTTATGGTCAGCCTCGGAACTGCCATGGCACCTGTGGGTGTGTCCTTTAGCATATGCGAATGTATTACAATGAGCATAGAATGAGGCTCAAGGTGTACTGGAAGTCAAATCTTCTGCCATCTTGGACCTAGTTGGTTCTAACCAGTTTATGTCCTATCCTCAAGGGCTATGTCATTCTTTTAGACGTTGTGCCCTGCCCCCTTCCCTCCTATTTCAGAGCTGCCAGCCTTCAGACAACAACTACACCATCAGCTGTCCTGGTACTCATGCCCTCAAACTTGGACTGGAACTAGACATTGGCTCTCCTGGGTCTCCAGTTTTCCAACTCATCCCGAAGATTTTGGGGCATGTCTACTTCCATAATCAGTCTTTCTTCTAGCCTTCTAGCTTGTTGCCCTACCATTCACAACACAGCACTTCCATCTCATAGTGTAAGATGGACACACAAATGCCCAACACATCCCTACACCAGGAAGGGAGAGACTGAAAGGGATGTCATCCTCCTTGCCTTTTAAGGCTGTATCTCAGATGCTGCAGACATCCCACTGGCCAGAAGCCATTTACATAGCAAGAAACTGGCTGCAGGGGAGCCTGGGAAATGTAGTCTTTAGCTGTGCAGCCATATGTCCAGTGAAACTTCCCTATCAGAGGCGAATAATTATTAAGGGGACATCTAGGCATATCTGCTACACGATCAAATGATTGAAACCGAGCAAGCAGAGGGCTGAATGGTTTCACATTGTGGTGATAGCTGAATGATGTGTAATGGGACTTGCAAACAATAGAAAATTCATTTAACTGACTTCTAATCTTTCAATGTTCTGAAATTTCTACCGAATTGCTTATGTGCTCAGAGTGAGAGTTATTAGTGTCATAAACCCAATATATCCATCTCCATCTTCTGGAATGTGGTAGAATTGAACTTCCCGGACTCTCTGGGGTTCATTCAAGTCACATGACTAGTTTTGGCCAACAAATTCTAAGAGATTATGTATGTCATTTTTGTGTCAGAACATTTAAGTATTGGTACAAGAGCTTCCAGGGTGTTTTCCTTGGCCACACTTGACCGGCAGGACTCCAAATGGTACTGGCTCTGTCAGCCTGGGTCCCAGATATATACAGCCCAGAATCCTCAGTCAATATATAACACAAGTGAGAAAAAAACCTTGTTATGCTAAGCTGAGATTTGGGGTTGTTTGTTACTACAGCATAACCTAACCTATTCTCACTACTATAGAAAAATATGAAAGTTAGATCTTTCCTAGAGCACAGAGTTAACCCTAACTGGTTGGCCAAGCACCCACATATAGCCCCCCTCCAACTGCTTGTAATTTGGGTGGGAATGATCTCCTACCCCTTCCACACAGAGGGGCTTATGACCCGGGCTTTGCCAATAAGGCCACTGAAATACTTGTGAACGTTCCTGTTGAAATGACTCTCTATACCTTAATGGAGGCCTGGAGCTTCTGGAGGCCTGACCTCAAAGTGAAGGGCCACTCAGCTAACATCTATAGAGAACCTGCTGTGTGCTAGGGCCTGTTATATACCATCCCATTTACTCCTCACCAGAGGGTGGATAGTGTGGTATCTCCCCTTTACTGATGAGGAGACAAAGGCAGAGAGAGGCTAAGGGAGGGTGCAGTTAGGGACACCTCTTACCCACATACTGTTCCCTGCCCAAGGTCACACAGGCTGAGGCAGGCAAACTGTGGGTTTGTTCACACACGTCTGCTCCAGGAGCTTGTGGGAAATGTGATCCTGACTGCCCGCCGCCGCACGTCCTTCCGCCCAATTTATGCTCTAGTGACCCGTTGGATGGTGGGCTCTCTCCAGCTCCCATCAAACCACCACTGCCAAGATCTCTGTGGAAAGCATGTTTTTTTAAAATTTTATTATTTTATTTTATTATTATTTTTTGGCCAGGTGATTCCAGTGGCCTTCCTCACCTCCTCAAGGATGTCAGCCAGGAGCTCACTTTCCGCCAGAGGAATCACAGGACTTTCCTTCAGGCCTGGGGGAAAGTGCAGTTAGGGACCAGGCTGCACAGCTTGTGGGCTCTTAGTTCCCCAGCCAGGGATTGAACCCGTGCCCTTGGCAGTGAAAGCGCGGAGCCCTAACCACTGGACAGCCAGGGAATTCCCAGCATGTCTTGATTTGTTCAGGACGTACATCAGTGTTTGTCTTGGGGGAAGGTGATTCCAGTGGCCTTCCTCACCTCCTCAAGGATGTCAGCCAGGAGCTCACTTTCCGCCAGAGGAATCACAGGACTTTCCTTCAGGCCTGGGGGAAAGTGCAGTTAGGGACCCCTCCTACTCACGTCCCGAAGACCAAAGGAACTACAATTCCGAGAATCCCACGAGGCACAGTAATACGTGGTCAGGCATATGGATGCCGCAGGGGTTCCTGGGAGATGTAGTTCTAAACAGTTGCTTGAGTGGCTGAGGGGTGGGGAAGATATCCACCTCCCCTACCCGGCTTGCCCTGCCACCCTGCCACCCCCCAACCCCGTCCTCCACATCCTTACCCTTCTGCAGGCATTCCTGGACGTGCTTGGCCTCATAACTCATGCCCATTCCATTTGTAAAACTGAACTCCTTGCCTGGGGCTGGGGGCAATGGGAACTCCATATGCTCCCCCTTCACCACCAGCTCTGTTGGACACCAGCAGGGGTCGAGGATCTGAGGGGAGATAAGAGGTTGCCCCCTGCCCTCACCAACAGGGCTGCAGGGGCTCCTGCTTGGGGCTGCTCAGGAGCCCCCCTCTCATCAGCTAAGGGCTGATCACCCTCCATCCTCAGGGAGGTTTGGGTCCCCAACCCCAACTCCTGCCCTGGTTGCTGGGGGTTTATTCCTTAGCATCATGGTTGCCACACACTACAAGCCTGTCTTGTCTGTCCATTTCCCCAGGAACAAACCCCTCTTTAAGCCTATGCTCAGGCCTCGTGAAGATGGCTTATCTTTGCATCTGTAGATAGCCTATCTTTGCAACGGAATCCCCATTGCAAGGAGGAGGCTTAGACAACCCATCACCTTCTTATCCGCTAGGAGACTTGTTTTTGTTTTAGCCCTGGGGAAGCCTAAATTATTCCCATACCCAAGTCAAAGTCAAAATGGAAATATAGAGATACAACTGGGGCAAATTCTGCAGTTCAAGTTTGGGGCAAGGTCCAAATTCTTCTGCTGAGAACAGAATTTCTTTCTAGCAACATGGCTCCAGGAAGCCCCATGAAGCCACTCTTTGATAATGCCCATATCCTGTCCTGAAAGCAATTCCAAAGATTAGAGCTGTTCTCAGAGGATGGTTGATAAGAACTGGTTTCTCCTGAGAAAGGACTAAGGACTTTTGACAGTCCAATGGGTTCACCCTCAGGAAGGAGCCTGGAGGTCCAAACCCCATCCCATGGCCTGGTGGTTGAGGATGGATTCTTTAGCAGTGGTGTAGAAAGAGGCTGGTTCAGTCCCTATCCAGCTCCAACAGGCACGACTGGCCTGCTCCTCTTGCTAAGGGCCATGGTTCCCAGTACTTGCATCCCAGCTCGGCCAATCGTGTCTCACCTGGGCCATGCCCTTGGTACCGCTCACACAGACCCTACTGGAGAGCTGGGCAGTGATGCTGCAGGTGAAGCTGCCACGGACCCCTCCTGGGTACTGGAGTAGCACAGTGACAGTGTCGTCCACACCTCGGGGAAGGCACCGGATGGGGGCAAGCGTGGTGTCAAGTCCTGCCTGTGGAACCTTGGGCAAGAGACCTCATCTCTAATATGGCAGTGAAAGAGAGTGAAGCCAGAAGCGGTGATGTGTCCTACCACATGGATGAACACTGAAAACACTCAGGTTAAATGAAAGAAGCCAGACACAAAAGTCACATATTGCAGGATTTCATTTGTGTGAAATGTCTAATATTTGGCAAATCCATAGAGCCAGAAAGTAGATTTGTTGTTGGTTAGGGCCCAGGGAGATGGGAGAATTGGATGTGGGGTTTTGTTTTGTTTTGTTTTGTTTGCGGTACGCGGGCCTCTCACTGCTGTGGCCTCTCCCGTTGCGGAGCGCAGGCTCCGGACGCGCAGGCTCAGCGG
>NC_041230.1:12119464-12130708 GCF_002837175.3 Physeter macrocephalus
CTCACGGGCCCAGCCGCTCCGCGGCATGTGGGATCCTCCCGGACCGGGGCACGAACCCGCGTCCCCTGCATCGGCAGGCGGACTCTCAACCACTGTGCCACCAGGGAAGCCCTGGATGTGGGTTTTGTTTTGTTTTTTTTTTTTTTTGAGTAATGAAAATATTCTAAAATTGATTATGGTTGGGGGAGGGATAAATTGCGAGATTGGGATTGACATATACACACTACTATATATAAAATAGGTAACTAATAAGAACCTACTGTATAGCACAGGGAACTCAATACTCTGTAGTGACCTATATGGGAAAAGAATCTAAAAAAGAATGGATATTTGTATATGTATAACTGAATCACTTTGCTGTACTCCTGAAACTAACACAACATTGTAAATCAACCATACTTCAATAAAAATTAATTAAGAAAAATAAAATTGATTATGGTGACAAATGCACAGCTGTGACTATACTAAGGCCACAGAATTATACCCTTTAAATGAATAAATTGTATGGTATGTGAATTATATCACAGTAAAGCTGTTATCAAAAATAAATAAATAAACAAAAATATGCTAAAAGAAAAAAAAAGAGAGAGAGTGACTTCACCTCTCTGAGCCTCATTTGTAAGAATCAGTTTCCTCATCTCTAAAATGGGGATAATAATAGAACCTGCATCATAGGTCCGTTACCAATATTATATTAAATGACATAAAATGCACAAAGTACTTAGAAGGCTATTTAAATTACAATCAGTGATATGTAATCATTAGTTAAAAATTAAACGCAGCAGGAAAAGTACTAGCCTGGTTCTGGAACACATCAGGCAGGCTATAGATGGAGGAACCTACTGACTCAGCTCTCTTTGATTTCAGATAAGCCCAAATTCTTATCCTGGATCTGCTGTGTAAGCCTGGATAAGTCACTTTCCCTCTCTGCACCTCAGTTTCCTCATCTGTAAAATGGGGACAACCTAAATATATTAGGGAGATCATATCTATAATAACCCTAATGCAGAGGTAGCACATGACAAATGAGATCTGTTATAGCTACTATTTAGTCTAGAAATTGGCCAGATGTTAGACTGAGACAGTTTTTCTTTTCTTTTTTTTGAATTTTATTTAATTTATTTTTTTATACAGCAGGTTCTTATTAGTTATCCATTTTATACATATTAGTGTATATATGTCAATCCCAATCTCCCAATTCATCACACCACCAACCCCACCCCACCACTTCTCCCCACCTCTGCGTGTGGTCCACCCACAGGAGTCTGGCCCTGAGGCCACCTTGGAGCTCTTGGGTCTGCCCCAGTGAGGACAGGGCACAGAGGTGGTATGACTGCTTGGATCATGGGAGCCCCGGTGGCACCAAATGTGCAGGGAAGCCTGTGGCCAAGGGTGCAGGAGATATGGCCCTAGTGAGGGCCTTTTCTGGTGCCCAGCGTAAGGTGCATGAGGCCCAGCCCTGAGGGGGCTTCTCTTATTATCATCAGCAAGCACCGTACCACATCTTCTTTATCCATTCGTCTGTCGATGGGCATTTAGGTTGCTTCCATGACATGGCTATTGTAAATAAAAAGTGCACAATATTTATTAATATTTATAGAACGCCTGTGGTAGCTCAGGCCCCCACCTCCGTGCTGTACTTTCCCCATCCCTAATTTCTCACCACAAACCTGCGAATGAGGTTCTATTTACAGACGTAGAAACTGACCCAGAGAACTGTGCTCGTTTTTTCGAGGTCTCGCAGCTAGGAACGCGAAGACCTTCAGGTTGGCTGCTTCCAGAGAAATCGCCGTACTGCTTTTTAAGAGCCCTGGAGCCAGGCTGAAGGGTTGCAAACCTCTCCTTGCCACTTCTTGGCTGTATTGCTTTGCACAAGGCATTTCCCTATCTGAGCCTCAATTTTCTATTCCGGAAAATGGTGTCACAATAGCATCTACCAAAACAGGGTCCTACTGCATAGCACTATATTCAATATCCTGGGATAAACCATAATGGAAAAGAATACAAAAAAGAACGTATAGGGCTTCCCTGGTGGCACAGTGGTTAAGAATCCGCCTGCCAATGCAAGGGTCACGAGTTTGAGCCCTGGTCTGGGAAGATCCCACATGCCACAGAGCAACTAAGCCCGTGCGCCACAACTACTGAAGCCCGCGTGCCGCAACTACTGAGCCTGCGCGCCTAGAGCCCGTGCTCCGCAACAAGAGAAGCCACGACAATGAGAAGCCCACGCACAGCAATGAAGACCCAAGACAGCCAAAAAACAAAAAAACAGAAAACAACGTATATATGTGTATAACTGAGTCACTTTGCTGTGTGGCAGAAATGAACACAACATTGTAAATCAACTATACTGCAATTTAAAAAAAAAACCACCAGCATCTACCTATATAGAGTTAAAAGGATTAACTGAGCTCTGGGGTCTATTGTGTAAAACATAGCAAATGATTATTGTCTAAGTTAATTGGCAAAAGCCGGCCGACTTCACCCACAGCAAAGTAGTCAATTTCCCTTGTAGACATTTAATTAAGATCGGAGTTTCACACAGGGAATCACACAAACTTCTGAGTAAAAATATTAATGGATTGCACCAAGGACACAACATCACTACCGTGAAGAAAAGGAGAAAAGACATTTTAAAAAATGGGTGCTCCTGGGTATTTATCCTAGAGAGGTAAAAGCTTAACATTCACACAAAGCCTGTACACAGATGCTCATAGCAGCTTTATCTGTAGCAGTTCAAAGCTGAAACAGCCCAAATGTCCTTTCACTGGCCAGATAAGCAAACTGGTATATAGATACAATGAGATGGAATGAGCAATTATAGGAGCAACTACTCAGATGGATCTCAAGGGTATTTTCCTGAGTGAGAAAAGTCCATCTCCAAAGGTTGCATACTGTACGATTCCATTTATGTAAGATTCTCGAAGTGACAACATTATAGTGATGGAGAACAGCCAGGGGTTAGGGTTTGGGGGATGGTGCAATTAAGGGGTAACACGAGAGAGTGTCTTCGTGGGGATGGAACAGTTCTGTATCCTGATTGTGAAGATGGCTATGAGAATCTTGGCATTTGATAAAATTTCATAGAACTCTACACATACAAAAATTTTCAAGTGCGTGTAAATCCGTGTAAAAATTTCAAGTGCTGAAATCTGAATCAGGTCTGTACCTGATTGAATAATGTAACAATATCAGTATCAATAATATAGCGATATCAACTCCTGGTTTCAAGGATGTATAATGGTTACCTATGATATCATCATGGTGTGTAGGTGGAAGCTGGGTGTAGGGTACAAAGGAACTCCCTGTACTATTTGCAACTTCTTAAAGGACTTCAAAATAAAAAGTCATAATTGAAATTTGTTGGCAGTGAGTTCGGGTACCCAGAAGAATCATTTGCAATATCCAGTAAAGTAGAAAATCTGCAGTATTTCGTGGTCTACCGATTTCTATCCTGGGCAGAAGATATAAATCCTTGTGAAACTCTCAACCCTGTGCCTGAAAAGACATGTGTATGAACGTTTATCGCAGCGTTGGGTGTGATCGCTCAAAATTGGGAACAGCCATCAGTGGAAAAATGGATGAAAAAACTGCGGTAAATTCTAACAACAGGATACCATGTAACAAGGAAACTGGATGGAAACTAATTCCACACTGTTTTCATGGAATCTGGAAAACTTAAACTTGGTTAAAAACAAAACAAAAAACAACCAAGTGATGTCACAGGGATATAGTTCTTTCATGTGAACTTTAGAAACATGTATCACAGTACCGTGCATTGTTCATAGGTATATTCCTGTTTCATAAAGAACTGGAAACATTTATGGGAATGAAAAACTCCAACTTCAGGAGCAGTGGTTTTCTCTGAAGTCAGGAAGAGGGTGTGGTTGCGGAAGGGCCATAGGGAGTTTCAGCGCTACCTTTAACATTCTGTGTCGTAAGAAAAGAAATCTGAAGGATTTTGGCAATAGATTAAGGCTTGATGAATCCGGGCAGTGTGTCCAAGGGTGTCTATAATTTTTCTCTAGACTTTTCTCTATGCTTTTATTTGCCTGGGGATCTATTCAGCAAAGCTCTTATGTGGGGTCATCTATGCCTGCCTCTGTTCTAAAGGCTTCCTGAATATTAACTCATATAATCTTCACAACAGCCTTCTGAAGCAGGTCCTGTTATTCTCCCCGTTTTGCAGATGAGGAAACTGAGGCACAGCGGGATCAAGAACCTTGCCGGAAGTCACACGTCTAGCAAGCGGAAGCGCTGGATTGAAGCACGACCAGCGTAGCCCCAGAGTCCACGCACTGAAACTGTGTCCGCTGCATTTGATTTAACCCATAATTAAATAAGGAAAATCACTGACCCGGGACGGGAGTCCTCTGCTCAGTAGATCAGGCACCTTGCATGCCAGGGAGGCAGACCACGGGGGTTAAGCATGTGACAGCAATTCTGGAACCTGAAATGAGAGCCAGGGAATTAACAGAGGGCATAGAACGTGAAGTGGAATTTAGAGGCAGAAGGTCAGTGAATATACAGGAGCCCATTCTCTGGATGTCTCCTGGCAAGGGCTGCTTGACTGGGGCTCAGGTAGCCATGCTGTGGGGCTGTACTCTAAGAAAAGTCCCCCACTGCCTAGCTCTCTTATTCTCTTTAATAGACAAGCAAAACGATGTTGCAAATGTGGCAAATCCACTCCGAGCTTGGGTACTAAATTGCGAGAGTCTGGGTGCCAGCACTCTCCTGGACTTGCTGGCAACACCATTTAGAGACCTTCGAAGGAAATTGAAATCATAGGGAGAGGGGAAGGCCCTGTCCCAGGCAGCCCATAGCCAGGAATTCCAGAAAGAGCTTCCAGGGCCATTCAACAGACAGTCCTCTCCACAGAGCACACATACTTACTGAGCATCTAATCTGTGCCAGATTAGATGGGACACATCTGAAATGGGACAGATGCTTTCTCTGTCCTCATGGAGCTATCAGTCAGCCCAGGGGGGTTGATAGTGTGAGGTACAGCAGCAGAGGGATGGCATAATCAGGGGCTCTGAGGTGGGAAAGAGCTCCCACCTCTTACGTTCTAAGAACTGAAAAAAGGCCAGCATGGCTGAAGAAGAAAGATGGCGGGTGAGTGTGATGGAAGATGGGGCTGGGGAAGTTGGCGGGAGAGATGTCTTGAAGGGCTCGCTCGTAGAGGACCCGAAGGAATGGGGCATCCTCTAATTTAGGCAGCTTCTGGTTGTGGCACTGACCATTCGCATGACTCCTATATTCATTCTGCAGACGTTTCTACTCCTGACAGGGCCATGTGCTGGGCAATGCTGGGAACCAGAGATGAACCTCACTCCACTCCCTGCCCCGCTCTGGTGGGAGAAAGAGACACAGTCTGTGGTAGGCATAATAACGCCCCCTCCCAGGGACTTCCCTGGTGGTCCAGTGGGTAACACTCCGCGCTTCCAATGCAGGGTGCTGGTTCGATCCCTGGTCAGGGAACTAGATCCCACGGGCATGCTGCAACTAAGAAGCCCACTTGCCGCAGCGAAGACCCAGCACAGCCTAAATAAATAAATAAATATTTTTTTTAAAAACCGTCCCCTCCCAAAGATGTCCACTTACTAGTCACCAGAACCTGTGGATATGTGACCTTACGTGGTAAAATGGTCTTAACTGAAGATGCGATTAAGTTAAGGATCTTGAGATGGGGAGATTATCCTGGATTATCTGGCGGGCTCAATATAAATACAAATGTCCTGATGAGAGGGAGTGAGGAAAGGTCAGAATCAGAGAAGGAGATGTGACAAGGAAACAGAGTAAGGGAGAGATTTTTTTTTTTTTTTAGATTAATTATTTGGCTGCGTTGGGACTTCATTGCTGCACGCGGGGTTTCTCTAGTTGCGGTGAGGCTACTCTTCATTGCGGCGTGGGCTTCTCATTGTGGTGGCTTCTCTTGTTGCGGAGCATGAGCTCTAGGCGCGCGGGCTTCAGTAGTTGTGGCACGTGGGCTCAGTAGTTGTGGCACGCGGGCTCAGTAGTTGTGGCTTGTGGGCTCTAGAGCACAGGCTCAGTAGTTGTGGTGCATGGGCTTAGTTGCTACATGGCATGTGGGATCTTCCTAGACCAGGGCTCGAACCCGTGTCCCCTGCATTGGCAGGCTGATTCTTAACCACTGTGCCACCAGGGAAGTCCCAGGGAGAGCCTTTTTTTTTTTTTTTTTTGTGGTACGCGGGCCTCTCGCTGCTGTGGCTTCTTCCGTTGCGGAGCACAGGCTCCGGATGCGCAGGCCCAGCGGCCATGGCTTACGGGCCCAGCCGCTCCACGGCATGTGGGATCCTCCCGGACCGGGGCACGAACCCGTGACCCCTGCATCGGCAGGCGGATTCCCAACCACCGCGCCACCAGGGAAGCCCCAGGCAGAGATTTTTAAACGCTACTCTGCTGGCTTTGATGATGGAGGAAGGGGCCAGGAGCCAAGGAATGCAGGCAGCCTGTAGAAGCTGGAAAAAGCAAGGAAAGAGATTCTCTGCTAGAAGCTCCAGAAGGAATGCAGCCCTGCAGACACCTTGATATTAACCAAACAAGACTATTTTATACTTCTGACCTCCAGAGCTGTAAGATAATACATTTGTGTTTTAAGCCATTAAGTTTATGATACCTCAGTTGTGGCAGCAATTGGAAACTAATACACAGCTCCAAGCGTCTCAGTCCTGGATGATATATGTCATAATGGTGGAAACGCTAGTATAGAGGCCAGGGTGGAGGGTACTCCTAGCCCAACCCGAGGACCAGGGAAGCCTGGGCAGATGAGGTCGTGATTGAACTGCATTTTGAAAGATTCTGATGGAGGTTTTCCAGGTAGAGAAGGAGACATGGCCTTCCAGACAGAAGAAACAACCCACGCAGGAAAAAACTGGATCCAGTTAGAACTGAGAGCTTGGAACCCAGGGTAGAAGGTGGGGGACACATGAAAGATCAATCTAGAGGGAATAACTGGGCCATTTGTGAAGGGGCAAAGAGCTCACCCTGAAGGTGGCAGAGTGTGAAGAAGGGGGGAAAAGAGATGATGACCCGGGTCATATTCAAGTGTGAGAAAAATACCTGTGACATTAAAGATCACACAGAAACTGTCAACCAGGCAAGGAATGGGTGAACAGTGTGCTAGGAAGAGAGCATAGCATTTATTCATTAACTCATTTGTTCATCAGATTTTTTGAGCACAGCTGCAGTACCAAAAAAAATAAAAAATAAAAAAACCCCAAAACCAAAAAAACAGAACAAAACAAACAAACAAACAAAACATTGCATGATACTTCAGAGAGTGGAATTTGGATCCAGCCTGCCGGGGTTGCAATCCGAGCTCTGCCACTTACTAGTTGTGAGACCTCAGGCAAGTGTCTTGGCTTCCCCTAAATGCCTCATCTGTAAAATGTGGTGATCATAGATGTTACCTCTCAGGGCTTTTGTGAGGATGAAATGAATTTTATTTATAATATATAATGTGTTTGAGATAGCACCTGCTACATTCTAAATGCTATGAGGCTGTTACCTACTATGTATTCATATGTACTAGTTTGTCTGCTGCTATAAGAAATTACCCACCGTCAGTGGTAATATTACTGCTTATACTATGAGAGTTCTGGTGGCTGCCCAGAGCTCTGGCCATGAAAGAGGTGAGGAGATAGATGATGGAGAGTTTAGATTGTTGTAGCCTGCAAAGCAGCCCTAGAAGACAGTAAAACAAACAGGCGTGGTCCTGTGCCAATAAAGCTTTATTGACAAATTGGGTGGGTGGGGCAGCCAGACTTGGTCAGAGGGCTGTAACTTGCCCGCCCCTGGGTTAGACTCTACCAGAAACCGGAAGGACTCAGGAGGGTGAGAGATTGACGTGCATGCCCCCTTTGAAAGGTAAACTTCTTTTTCAGTGCTCTGCTGTTCTAACAAATGTTTCTGCTTTAATGTGCACCCTCTGATTGAAATAATGACTGAAGATAATTAGATTCAGTGGAATTCCCCTTTCTTCCCAAACAAGCATTCGGAGACAGCTGATTTCGCCTCAGTTTTCCAGCTCCCATTTCAGAGACAGGGAGCCAGAACAGAAGTTACTCAGACATGTCAAAGAAATGTAGTTAAGTGGGGTTAGGGTGGTGTTCCAGTCATGTAAAATACCCTGGATCACACGCCAACAACAAATGATTTATTAAAAGCTACGAGACAGGGCTTCCCTGGTGGCGCAGTGGTTGAGAGTCCGCCTGCCGATGCAGGGGACGCGGGTTCGTGCCCCGGTCCGGGAAGATCCCACATGCCGCGGAGCGGCTGGGCCCGTGAGCCATGGCCGCTGAGCCTGTGCGTCCGGAGCCTGTGCTCCGCAGCGGGAGAGGCCGCAGCAGTGAGAGGCCCGCGTACCGCAAAAACAAAACAAACAAACAAAAGCTACAAGATAAATATCAATAAGGGCCCAGCCGCTCCACGGCATGTGGGATCCTCCCGGACCGGGGCACGAACCCGTGACCCCTGCATCGGCAGGCGGATTCCCAACCACCGCGCCACCAGGGAAGCCCCAGGCAGAGATTTTTAAACGCTACTCTGCTGGCTTTGATGATGGAGGAAGGGGCCAGGAGCCAAGGAATGCAGGCAGCCTGTAGAAGCTGGAAAAAGCAAGGAAAGAGATTCTCTGCTAGAAGCTCCAGAAGGAATGCAGCCCTGCAGACACCTTGATATTAACCAAACAAGACTATTTTATACTTCTGACCTCCAGAGCTGTAAGATAATACATTTGTGTTTTAAGCCATTAAGTTTATGATACCTCAGTTGTGGCAGCAATTGGAAACTAATACACAGCTCCAAGCGTCTCAGTCCTGGATGATATATGTCATAATGGTGGAAACGCTAGTATAGAGGCCAGGGTGGAGGGTACTCCTAGCCCAACCCGAGGACCAGGGAAGCCTGGGCAGATGAGGTCGTGATTGAACTGCATTTTGAAAGATTCTGATGGAGGTTTTCCAGGTAGAGAAGGAGACATGGCCTTCCAGACAGAAGAAACAACCCACGCAGGAAAAAACTGGATCCAGTTAGAACTGAGAGCTTGGAACCCAGGGTAGAAGGTGGGGGACACATGAAAGATCAATCTAGAGGGAATAACTGGGCCATTTGTGAAGGGGCAAAGAGCTCACCCTGAAGGTGGCAGAGTGTGAAGAAGGGGGGAAAAGAGATGATGACCCGGGTCATATTCAAGTGTGAGAAAAATACCTGTGACATTAAAGATCACACAGAAACTGTCAACCAGGCAAGGAATGGGTGAACAGTGTGCTAGGAAGAGAGCATAGCATTTATTCATTAACTCATTTGTTCATCAGATTTTTTGAGCACAGCTGCAGTACCAAAAAAAATAAAAAATAAAAAAACCCCAAAACCAAAAAAACAGAACAAAACAAACAAACAAACAAAACATTGCATGATACTTCAGAGAGTGGAATTTGGATCCAGCCTGCCGGGGTTGCAATCCGAGCTCTGCCACTTACTAGTTGTGAGACCTCAGGCAAGTGTCTTGGCTTCCCCTAAATGCCTCATCTGTAAAATGTGGTGATCATAGATGTTACCTCTCAGGGCTTTTGTGAGGATGAAATGAATTTTATTTATAATATATAATGTGTTTGAGATAGCACCTGCTACATTCTAAATGCTATGAGGCTGTTACCTACTATGTATTCATATGTACTAGTTTGTCTGCTGCTATAAGAAATTACCCACCGTCAGTGGTAATATTACTGCTTATACTATGAGAGTTCTGGTGGCTGCCCAGAGCTCTGGCCATGAAAGAGGTGAGGAGATAGATGATGGAGAGTTTAGATTGTTGTAGCCTGCAAAGCAGCCCTAGAAGACAGTAAAACAAACAGGCGTGGTCCTGTGCCAATAAAGCTTTATTGACAAATTGGGTGGGTGGGGCAGCCAGACTTGGTCAGAGGGCTGTAACTTGCCCGCCCCTGGGTTAGACTCTACCAGAAACCGGAAGGACTCAGGAGGGTGAGAGATTGACGTGCATGCCCCCTTTGAAAGGTAAACTTCTTTTTCAGTGCTCTGCTGTTCTAACAAATGTTTCTGCTTTAATGTGCACCCTCTGATTGAAATAATGACTGAAGATAATTAGATTCAGTGGAATTCCCCTTTCTTCCCAAACAAGCATTCGGAGACAGCTGATTTCGCCTCAGTTTTCCAGCTCCCATTTCAGAGACAGGGAGCCAGAACAGAAGTTACTCAGACATGTCAAAGAAATGTAGTTAAGTGGGGTTAGGGTGGTGTTCCAGTCATGTAAAATACCCTGGATCACACGCCAACAACAAATGATTTATTAAAAGCTACGAGACAGGGCTTCCCTGGTGGCGCAGTGGTTGAGAGTCCGCCTGCCGATGCAGGGGACGCGGGTTCGTGCCCCGGTCCGGGAAGATCCCACATGCCGCGGAGCGGCTGGGCCCGTGAGCCATGGCCGCTGAGCCTGTGCGTCCGGAGCCTGTGCTCCGCAGCGGGAGAGGCCGCAGCAGTGAGAGGCCCGCGTACCGCAAAAACAAAACAAACAAACAAAAGCTACAAGATAAATATCAATAAAGTCTTCAAATAGAGAGACCCGTGACATGTGCACAGGAGGAGAGAATCAGAAAGATTCATAGGGAAAGAGACAGGCTGCAAATACAGAAAACCTTCTCCACCTGTGGGGAGGATCCCAGGGAAGGCTTTCCCCGTCTGCAAACAGCCTTCGCAGCTACGGTAATAAAATACACTTCTAATAACAAAAAACAAACAAACAATTTTTTTTGAAGTATAGTTTTTTTGAAGTATATTTACAATTTTATGTTATTTTTAAGTACACAGCAAAGTGATTCATATATATACATATATATATATTCTTTTCCATTATAGGTTATTACAAGATATTGAATATAGTTCCCTGGGCCACACAGTAGGTCCTTGTTGTTTATTTTGTATATAGTAGTATGTATCTGTTAATCCCAAACTCCTAATTTATCCTTCCCCTGCCACTTTCCCCTTTGGTAGCCATAAGTTTGTTTTCTATGTCTGTGAATCTATTTCTGTTTTGTGAATAAGTTCATTTGTATCTTTTTTAGATTCCACATATAAGTCATAGCATATGGTATTTGTCTTTCTGTCTGACTTACTTCATTTAGTATGACACTATCTAGGTGCATACATGTTGCTGCAAATGGCATTATTTCATTCTTTTTTATGGCTGAGTAATATTGCATTGTG
>NC_041230.1:12130718-12136296 GCF_002837175.3 Physeter macrocephalus
TAATATATATATACCACATCTTCTTTACCCATTCATCTGTTGATGGACATTTAGATTGCTTCCATGTCTTGGCTATTGCAAATAGTGCTGCAATGGACATTGGGGTGCATATATCTTTTTGAATTAGAGTTTTCATCTTTTCCAGATATATGCCCAGGGGTGGGATTGTTGGATCATATGGTAACTTTAAAAGAACCTCCATACTGTTCTCCACAGTGGCTGCACCAATTGACATTCCCACCAACGGTGTAGGAGGGTTCCCTTTTCTCCACACCCTCTCCAGCATTTATTATTTGTAGACTTTTTGATGATAGAGTGTTTTAATGAATGAAATGAATGAAGACTCAGAGAAGGAAGGTGGGAGGAACAGAGACCTGGAGAGAGGATAAAAACTGTATCAGTTTCCTGCAGCTGCTTTAACAAACTACCACAAACTTAGTGGCTTTAAACAACACAAATATTCTCTTACAGCTCTGGACATGGGAAGTCCAAAATGGGTCTCAGTGTGCTAACATCAAAGAGTCAGCAGGGCTGGTTCCTTCTGAAGACTCTGAGGGAATTTATTTCCCCGCCTTCTTCAGCATTAAGAGTCCACCCATATGTCTTGGCTCATGGCCCTGAGTCACTTTGACCATCTGTGGTCACATCTCCTTCTCTGTCTGTCACCCCCTTGCCCCCCTCTCATGCAGACCCTTGAGATGACACTGGGCCCACCCAGATAACCCAGGATCATCTCCCCATCTCAAGAGCCTTAACTTAATCACATCTGCCAAGTCCCTTTTGCCGCAAAAGGTTCTGAGGATTAGGATATGGCCACTTTTGAGAAGCCATTATTCTGTCCACCATGGAGACCCACAGAAGAGTGTTTAAAAATGCAGGTCTTATTATCTTCAGGTATGGTGAGGCCAGCAAACCAGGAGACAATTGCCATTGAAAAGATAGTTACTCATCGTTTCCAAGAGGAGGGGGCATGCCATGCTACAAAGGGCCACATGAGGAAGCACCAGGGTTGGTCAGAAGACAGGGAATGAGGGGGAAATGTGGGCAAGCGCTTTTATTGTGGTTTCTGTGGGAGGGAATGGGCAGTTCAGGATAAGCAGGTTTAGGACTGGCGAGTCTGAATAATTTCAGCAGGCTCTGGGGTGTAGGGGTTGTCTGAGGTGTCTGGTACCTGGTCCTGGCATGACTAGGGCAGGGAAACATTGCCCAGGACTATGAAGACAGTAGAAGCTCCATAAAGGAGGTGGTTGGAGTCTGGGCTCCGGAGTGGTTGGTTTGCGTAGGAAAGGTGCAGTCACTAGCAGGTGAGTGGTTTACTGTCTCTAGCAACTAGCTAACTCTGGGAGGGGCAGTGCCTCCAGTGTCTGCAAGACCCCAGAATTCAAAACATCAGAATCACATGGTTACTACACAGGGGGACAGAGACCCAGAATATGGGGTGAAGGCAGAGTTGGGATCCCTGGCTCCCCATTTTTGTCTCTTCCCTTTGTGACTCCCAAATCGTCTCTCTGTCAGCTCCGAGTCCTATCTACAGCACAAGCTGCAGCTCCTATGCAGCAGAACATTCCAAAGAGACAGTCGTCATTTTAAAACATTTGTGCACCCAGGTCAAAAGGGAAATCATTTTCAGATTAAACATGAAGGGCCAAAATAACTGTTGATTTAGGACTAGGACGAAAGGTCAGACAGGAGGCAGGGATGGGGGGTGTTGCTCCAGGGCAGAGGTGACTCTGTTCTTGACCATGTATGCAGGGCACTCTGTTGTATAGGGCAATGAACTTGATGTGAACCTCTCCCACTGCTCTTTTTGGAATTTGGCGTCTATTGGAGGAGACAGAGAGTAACCAAGTGGACACACTTCCAAATAAAGGATTACAAAATATAAAAAGCATCCTGGGTGACTAGAATGGGTTTCCTTAGATATGGGAGTCAAGGACAGGCTCCCAGAGACATAAGTTGTATAGACATGTCCATTTAATAGCAATAACGGCTATTACTTGCTAACCTCAAATTTCAGCCCAGAAGCTATGCCACTCATGTGTATTATTATTTTCAGATCCTTCCAAGGATGCTGGAAAGCCGCTACCATTTTATGCCCATTTTCCAGATTGGGTCACTAAGGCCCAGCTCCCAGTTTTCCAAGAGAAGCAGAGAGGCTGTGGCTAATGTTTGCCAAGGTCATTGTTGTTGAGGTTCAGCAGGGGAGAAGGGTGGGCGTGGCATAGGTACCTTCCCAGGAAACTTCCTTGGACATTCCAGGGTCTGGGAATATGTATTGTTAAGGAGCCTCCCAGATAATTTTTTATCGCTGGGGCCTCCTTCACACTTCTTCCTCTGTTTGGACACTAAACTAGACCTGTCTCATGCCAGTGACATGTTGGTAAACAGGCTCTGGGGGGGTAGGAGGAGGCTCTGATTTGTAGCCTCTGCCAATTTCCTTTGTCGGCTGTTAGCGCAGACAGGTGTGACATCCAGAGCAGCTGCAGCCACTTTGGGACAAGAGGAGTACGGCCCCCACACCTCCCACAGCAGGGCTAGGAGATGGGAGAACCTGGTTCCCTGAAGGCTTTGGAGTCACCCTACCTTGGGACTTCTTGTTTTGGGCAATAATACATTTTCCTTTATTGTTTAAGCCTAGGTTTGGGTTTTCTGTCCTTGTGGCTGAAGGGATCCTACTGAAGGTGCGCGTGTGTGCACGCACGTGCGTAGGCAGTGGACCCATCAGGAGAGGACAAAGATGCCAGGACAGAGCCGCTAAGAAATGATGCTTGAATTGATTATTAAAGAATGAGGAGGACTGGGCTTCCCTGGTGGCGCAGTGGTTGAGAGTCTGCCTCTGCTAGTGCAGGGGACATGGGTTCGAGCCCTGGTCTGGGAGGATCCCACATGCCGCGGAGCGACTGGGCCCGTGAGCCACAATTACTGAGCCTGCGCGTCTGGAGCCTGTGCTCCGCAACAAAGAGAGGCCGCGATAGTGAGAGGCCCGCGCACCGCGATGAGGAGTGGCCCCCCGCTTGCCGCAACTGGAGAAAGCCCTCGCACAGAAACGAAGACCCAACACAGCAAAAATAAATAAGTTAATTAATAAACTCCTACCCCCAACATCTTAAAAGAAAAAAAAAAGAATGAGGAGGACTTTGGCAGGTGAAGCATGGATGAAGTTTCAGAAGGAAAAGGATTTACAAAGAAACAGACGCATGGATTTGTTCCAGAAAGTGTATTTGGTTGGAACCAGAGTACAGAGCAGGGCAGGGAGCCATGTGAGATAAGGCCAGAAAGGCTGAGGGGCTGGAACCTGATCCTGGGGTGGAGTCAGCTCTGTGACCCTTCTGGGGTTGTGTGGGGAAGGGGCTAGGGGCCAAGATGTCAGGGCTCCTGGTATGAGAGGTGATCAGCTATGCTGAGGACTCTTCTGGCCCTCACACCAGCCGTGGGGGAGACACTGTTTTTGAGGCATCGCTGGTCCCACAAAAGGTAGAGAAAGGTCTTAAGGGACCACCCAAGCCCCATAAACCAACAGAAGCTGGGCCCAGAGCAGCAGGCAGGATTCCAGTAGCTGTGGGAATGCAGGATTCCAGAGTGGCCACAACCTGGGCATTGAGGCCAAAGCAACTAGAAAGGCAGGCATGGAGCAGACCCTTTTGGGAGGGAGGCTGAGCCAGTGAGCACTTGACTGGACAAGCGAAGGCAGGTCCCTCGGAGGGGGACAGAAAGAAGGGACCACAGACTGGAAGGCTGTGGAAGCTGAGGCAGCAGATACAGGGCTTGGGCAGCAGTATGGAAAGTGCCATCCTGTCCCCGCACCCTACCCCACCCAGCAGGCCACAGGTGTTGCCAGGCCCCCAAAGGAGGTTGATTGTGACACCTCATCCCCCTCCCATCAGCTTCAGTAGGAACCCAGAGTACTGGGGTCCCGGAAGGATCACAGGTGCTGTGACTCCAGCTGGGGCAGCTTGGGGGTCTGTTCTGGAACTTTCTTTTCTGAAGGATCCACATCCTTCTGGTCACCAGCTGGAGCTGGGACAGGTGCATCATCTGGAAATGGAGGAAGAAAATGGTGGTAGCACTAGACGTACCAGGCCCTCCTCCCTCAGACCCAGGAGTCTGGGCCCCCAGCTCCTTCCCTGCCCCCAGGGCCCAGGGGCCAGCACCTGTGTCTGGGTGGAACTTGAGCTGTCCCTCGGGGCCGGGTGCTGGGTTGTTGTGGACTTGCTGCTGCTGTTTCCTCTGTTCCATTTGCAGAACGGCCTGCAGGGGGTGGGGGAGATCACAGAGGCAAGAGGGTATGATGTTGAGTTTCCATGGCAACCTGCTAAGTGGTCATGGACCAGTCCCTTCTCCATGGGCCCCAGTTTTTCTCCCTCATTGAGAGTTGGGCTTAATACTAGTTAAAGATCCAGTTCTCCCTCCCTGGTCATGGCTTGGGTCACACCTTGGGACAGGGAAGCCTCCTCCTCCCTCCTCAGTCTTTCCCCTTTCTCCTGCTTACAACCTCACTGCCCTTATCCAACATGGCAGCCACAGAGCAGCCAGGGATGGGGACAACGTCTGCCCTTACTCAAGATGGCAGCTGCTACCCAAGGATCTACCAGTGATTAACATAGTGGCTGCAAGCCTTCCGCACTTCTGGACACACTAGGACAAGGGCCACCAGGGACTCAGAGGATGGACCCCCTTCCCTGGCCACTCACCTGCTGCAGCTCTCTCTTCTGGGCCTCCAGGCGGCCCTGGGAGCGCCCCAGAGCCTCGGTTTCCTGGCTGAGGCGCTGGGCCTTGGCATTGAGCTCTGCCTCCCGGGCAGCCAGCTCCTCCTCAAAACGCCTCAGCTCGTCCTCCGTGTAGGCAGGGTGCATCTCCACTGTCTGCCGGGGTGAGGACAGGGGCCATCAGCAGGGTGACTCTAGCCCTGGCCCCGCTAATGGAGGAGGTTCAGGGAAGGCTGGGAGGCCTCGGCCATGCGTGTGAATGGAGAGACCTGAGTGGGAGGTGGGAAGGGAGATAAAGGCCCAGAGTGGAGCAGTGGGAGAACAGGGACCCAGACGGGGGAGACAAGGACCCAGGAGGCTGGGGGGACAGAGAGCTGGGGGGCTTGGAGGTCAGAGACCCAGAGAGAAAGAGGAGTGGCCAGAGACCCTGAAAGAAGGGTTAGGTCTGGGAGAGAGAGGTACAGTCAGGATCCAGAGTATCTTCCGTGTCCTCACCTCCCAGCCCTCCCCGGTGTCCCCGAACTCCTTCCTCTGCGTGGATACAAGGAACTCCTCCAGGGTCACGAGGCGGTCCTGGTTGGTGTCCACCTGGGGAGCCAGGTAAGGGTAAGCAACAGAGCTGGACCTCCCTCCACCCCTACCCCCACCCTCACCCACGGCCCGGGGCCCTCCTCTCACATTCTTCATCACGTGCTCCCGCATGCGCAGCCGCTCCTCCTCCATCTCCCGCATGTCATCTTCCTCATTCTTTGGGTCATACACCTTCTCCAGCTGCAGGGTCAAGCAAAAAGCAGGATGTACTGAGAGGTCCAGGGCAAGCTCTTTCCCAGGCTATCCCACCTCCTAACACACACAGACAACTTCAACTCCCA
>NC_041230.1:12136796-12148256 GCF_002837175.3 Physeter macrocephalus
CAACTCCTTAAAAGATAACATTCCTTCTTGATCTCGTAAGGCGTCACATGACCCACCAGGATGACGCTTAGATCTGGATTATGTAAACTGTCAATAACACATCATTTGATGTACAGCCCTCTGTCTCAAAATAACTTAAATAACTGTGCCTTGATTTCTAACCGGTGGAACAGTTCTCAGAGCTTTCTGAGATGCTCTTCCCTGGTTATAATCCTCAAATTTGGCCCAAATAAAATTTTCCATTTCTTTCTTAGGTCCACTGATTAATTTTTCCATCGACACTTCTTTGAAATTGGCTATGACCACATGACTTTCTTCCGTCACTGAAATGTGAGTGGCAAACCTTTTTTTCCTTTGTACTCATTTTTGGAGCTTCCTCCCAATTTTTTTTTTTTTTTTTTTTGTCACACTGTTCATCATGTGGGATCTTAGTTCCCCCACCAGGGCTGGAACCCGTGCCCCCTGCAGTGGAAGCGTGGAGTCTTAACCTCCGGACCACCAGGGAAGTCCCAGCATCTTCCCAGTTCTTAGGGTATTCTTTCATTACCTTTTCTTGAATCAGCTCCCTTACAAATATGGTGGCCGTGTTTGTATTAGGTGACCCGATTGAGCCAATCAGATTATCTTTTTCAGGAATGTCAAACTGTGGCAGAGAGACACGAGGAGTTTCTGTTGGGCCCTTGAAATGAGACTTCTGTTTCACCATTACCTCCGCGGTCCACCATCTCTGCATGCTGGAAATGTTACGGTAGCCTTCTCACTGGTCTCTTTGTCTCCATCCCTGCCCTTACAGCCCTATCTCCACATAGCAGCCAGATATGTCCACACAGCAAATCAGATCATATCACTCCCCTAATTAAAGCCCTCTGATGGCTTCCCATCGGTCTTAGAATAAAACCCAAAGTCCTCATCATGGTCGACAAGGCATTTCATGGTCCCACCCTGCTAACTTCTCCACCTGTATCTGTCTCCATGTGCTCCAGTCACACTGGTCTCATTTCACTCTCATGTATAACTAGACTACCCCCCGCCCCGCCACAGGACCTTTGCACGTGGGATCTCAAGTCAGGTGAGGATGTGCTATTGGCCTACTTCATGCCAAAGTCATCAAAGAATTTGCAGATGCAGACACTAATCTATTTAGTTTGTTATCCAGTTATTTATGGCTGCCTAACAGGTCATCCCAAAACTTAGTGGCATAAAACAATCAGAGTGTTGTGCTCGCAGAATCTGTGAATCAGGAATTCAGGAATTCAGCACCCCGATTTTCTTACTGCAAGCCACCATGTCCTTCAGAGGAAGCTGATCAACTCCCCAGCTGCAGGGGGCAAAGATTTATTGATCTGAAGCTACATCAATCCCAGGGTCTCATTCACCATGCCTTATAAGGGGTCAGGGGGCATGTGACACACTTCTGGTCAGTGAGACATGGGGCCAGTTGCTGGAGGATTTGGAAGGTTTCCCACACTCTTCAGAAGGGACCTAAGATAAGAACAAACCTCTTTTTGCTGCCTTGGGAAAAGGATATCTGTGTGACACCTGAGTATGTGACAGCTTTCTTGGGACCACAGGGAGCATGTGGGAGGTGATTTAAGAGATTATGGCAGCTCAACATGATGGACAGAACTGGAGTCTTTTTTTCTTTTTTTGACTTATTTTTATTTTTAAAAAATTTATTTATTTTATTTATTTACTTTTGGCTGCATTAGGTCTTCGTTGCTGTGCACGGGCTTTCTCTGGTTGCGGTGAGCAGGGGCTACTCTTTGCTGTCACGCGTGGGCTTCTCATTGCGGTGGCTTCTTCTCTTGAGGAGCACGGGCTCTAGGCGCGCGGGCTTCAGTAGCTGTGGCTCGCGGGCTCTAGAGCGCAGGCTCAGTAGCTGTGGCTCGCGGGCTCTAGAGCGCAGGCTCAGTAGTTGTGGCGCGCTGGCTTAGCTGCTCCAGCAGCATGTGGATTTTCCCGGACCAGGGCTCGAACCCGTGTCCCCTGCATTGGCAGGCAGACTCCTAACCACTGCGCCACCAGGGAAGTCCCAGAACTGGGGTCTTGTTGAGCTGCTAAATCAACCCTGGAGATGTGCCACCTCTGGTCCTGTTGTGTGAGACACATGAACGTGTTATTTAAACAAGTTAGTTGGGACTTCTGTTACTTGCAGCCTGAAGCATTATGGTACAAGAAGGAAGTGTTCTGGAACATGTGATAATGTGCTCCTCATACCTTGGAACAGATCCTGGGGGAGCCAGAAAAGGAGAATGCAGTGCTGAGTTCCAGCTAACCTCAGTGCTTGAGGAGTGGGGACAGGTCTGCTGCGATCCCAATCCACTCTGGCAGGAAGGCTGCCTCTGGCTTAAAGACTTTGAGGAAGGGAGAGTCTGGGAGGGTATAGTTGGCCAGGTAGATGGTCTCTCCACCTGCGAGGTAGGCGGCCCAAATCCCAAACGTTCCAATGGTCATGATGGTGTGATTACACTGCGTGAGCAATGCAAAATCCTTGGCGGGTGAGCCCTCAATGCCATTGCCGGCGAAGACCACATCCCCGCGGGAGGCCTCGATGTTTTCCCGGCACCACGCCATGCCGTTGCTGGTGACCACGAAGACGGGGGAGCGGTAGCGAGCCCGGAACCAGTCCAGGGCCTGCTCCAGGTATCGCCGGTCGGCCACCACGCCCTTCCACACGTTGGGCATAACGTGGACGTAGTCCCCCCGGCGCACGTGGACCCCTACGTAGGTGCTCGGCCGGCTCCCATTCACCTGCAGACCCCGCAGGAAATTCTGGGCCTCCTCGCGCACGTGGTCGTGCAGGGTGAACTCCTGGAGGATCTCGGCGCGGAGGTGGTGGTAGAAGGTCCAAGAGCAGGGGTAGCCGGTGAGGCGCACGTACTCGCCCGGGATGTGTCGGTACCGGTCCTCCATCCAGTCGTTCAGGGGGTAGTTCTGCCAGGGGATCCTGCTGGCCGTGGTGTCGTGCAGGACGGGGAGGGTGATTCTGAAGATGGGGGCCAGCGTGCTGTGCATCTGGGGTGGAATGAAGGCCGGCCGCCCGTTCATCCTGGCCAGGGCGTACAGGGTGGCGTACTCGCCCATCTGGTTCCCCAGGCGGCCTATGGCATTGATTGTCCACATGCCCTTCAGCTGGGGGCTCCACTGGGGGCTCGAGGGAGATTCCTTGGCTGCTGGCTTCGGCGTCTGTAACTCCCATGTGGGCTGAATCTTCGCTAGCCTCTGCTGAAGGTGAAATACGGTGGAAGCCGTGAAGACAAAGAAGATGAAGGGGGCCTTGGGGAAGAAGAAAGGTGCCTGTGTGCTGAGCATGGCTGTTAGGAGAGGGAGAGCAGGAAACGGTTAGCTCAGGGGACGGAGGCCCTGGGGTAGCGCACGAAGCTGGCAGAGCGGTTGTCCGTGCAGACATTGCGCGGATGTACGTACGTGTGGATGTACTCTGCGTGTGCATGGAAATGGGTGTGAGTACTCGGGTGACACGTGTGCAGGTACAGCTCTGGAGTGTGTTATGTGGCTGGGTCTCCACTGGACTCATATGTGCATGTTTACATGTGTATATGCACTGCATGTATATAGACACCCATGGCATGTGCGTTGTATGAGTATATACGGGTATCTATGTGTTGTGTACATATGTGTGTGGAATTGTGTGCAGGTGAATGGACATGTGTACATTGTATTGTACGGCTGTGTATATACAGGCACACGTGATTCTATTGCACTCTGCAGATACTGCATTTTTTTACAAATTGAAGGTTTGTGGCAAGTCTGCATTTTCAGATGACGGTTAGCATTTTTTAGCAATCAGGCGTTTTTTAAAATTTTTATTTCACACATAAAGTAGGCAGATCTCAAGTGTCTAGACTGATGAAGTTTTGTTTTTGTTTTTTAATCTTTTGGCCACAGTGCGTGGCATGTGCGATCTTACTTCCCTCACCAGGGATGGAACCCGCGCCCCCCGCAGTGGCAGCACAGTCTTAACCACTGGACCACCAGGGAAGTCCCACAATCAGGTTTTTTGTTGTTGTTGTTGTTGTTTTTAACTCTAATACAGTATTTATTTTTCATTCACCAGGTCTTTTTTTTTTTTTAAATCAGGTGTTTTTAATTAAGGTATGTACATTGGGTTTTTTTAGGTATAAAGCTATTGCACATTTAATAGACTACAATAGAGGGTAAACACAACTTTTATATGCACTGGGAAACCAAAAAAAATTGTGTGACTTTGTTGTAATATTCGCTGTATTGTGGTGGTCTGAAACCAAACTCAAAATATCTCTGAGTGATATTTGTGTTATGTACACATAGGGGTGTGTACTATATATATGGTGTGCAGGTGGCTGTGAACAAATAGCACGTCTGTATGTGTGACGCTATGCATACATTACGTGTATACACATTGTATGTTGAAATGTGGGTGTTTATAGACTGTAAGTATACATGTGTGGCTGTCTATATATAATGAGTTCAAGTGTACGAACCTACTATTTACTGGGGATCCAGTTTCTTTTTTTAATAAATTTATTTATTTGTTTTTATTTTTTTGGCTGTGTTGGGTCTTCGTTGCTGTGCACAGGCTTTCCCTAGTTGCAGTGAGCGGGGGCTACTCTTCATTGCGGCACGCGGGCTTCTCGTTGCGGTGGCTTCTCTTGCTGTGGAGCACGGGCTCTAGGCGCGCGGGCTTCAGTACTTGTGGCGCGCAGGCTTCAGTAGTCGTGGCGCTCTGGCTTAGTTGCTCTGCGGCATGTGGGCTCTTCCCAGACCAGCGATCGAACCCGTGTCCCCTGCATTGGCAGGCGGATTCTCAACCACTGCACCACCAGGGAAGCCTGTGATCCAGTTTCTAGAGATGTCCATCTCTGCATGCCCAGCCTATCTATATCCCTTTTTTTTTGCAGTACGCGGGCCTCTCACTGCTGTGGCCTCTCCGGTTGCGGAGCACAGGCTCCGGACGCGCAGGCTCAGCGGCCACGGCTCACCGGCCCAGCTACTCCGCGGCACGTGGGATCCTCCCGGACCGGGGCACGAGCCCGTGTCCCCTGCATCGGCAGGCGGACTCCCAACCACTGCGCCACCAGGGAAGCCCTACCTATATCCCCTTTGATGGGAAATTGCCCTGCCCATCAAGAGCTTGACCTGCCCACCCTCCTGGCCAGAGATGACTGAACTTGAGACAGATGCCTGGCTCCACAGTGGCTTCTCCTTTCCTTGGTTAAGGTCTTAACAAGTGTAGGCTGGCTCTAAAAGACGAGTTGGCCAATTCACTCTTTTGAGTATTTTTATTAAAAGGCTCAGAAGGCAGTTGGTAGGTGAGAGTTTTTTCCTCCTGATGCTATTCGGGTGTCCAACAATTCAAGTCAAATCTGACACTGTCTTCGTGGACTTAGCATCAGATCCCACAAGTGAAACAGTTCAGCTCCTGAAGACTGCCCCCAACTTCAGACACCAGTCTCAAGTCCAGGGCCATTTATACTCTGACTGACCAGTCATGGATCAGGGATTCCCATGACCAGGAAACTACCAGGCTTGATAATTTGCTAGAATGGCTCACAGAACTCAGGAAGACACTTTACTTATGTTTACTAGTTAATTATAAGGGAGACAAATGAGTAGTCAGAAGAAGAGGTCCATAGGAGGAGGTCCAGAAGGGTCCTGAGAACAGGGCTTCTGTCCCCTTCGAGTTGGGGTAGACCACCCTCCTGGCTCATGTTTGCTAACTCAGAGGCTTCCTGAAACCCATTGTTTAGGGTTTTTATGGAGGTATCATTATGTGGGCGCGATTGATTAAATCATTTGGCCACTGGTGATTTGCTCAATCTCTGGTCCGTCTCCCCTCCTCAGAGCTGAAAAGTGCCAATCTTCTAATGAAGGCTTGGTCTTTCTGTTGACCAGCTTCCATCCTGAAGCCATCTAGAGGGCTGGCAAGAGTTGCCTCATCAAGTCCTATCACTCATCCATGACAAAATGCCAAGGATATTAGGTGCTATGTACCAGGAACTGGGGACAAAGACCAAAGATCATTCTATGAAACCACAGCAGGTAATCTTGAAAGGGAGAGTAAGGGGTAGATGTGGCTGGGACGTATCAGTTGCAGGCTGAAGCAGAGGAAGCCAGTAACCAGAAGATACCTGAAGAGACGTGCAGACACCTCAAAGGAACTTCAACTACTGGTCAAGAAATCCCAGAAAATCTGCTTATATTTGAACAAGTACAACCTGTTCCTTTCAACTCTGGTTACAACAGAAGCTAGTTCCAGGAGTTAGGGTGGTTGCATAGAACAGACCTCCTGAAAACACATGGGACTCACTATGGTATTGAGACGGCAGGGAAGGGGGCAGGGCACACCCTTAAAGAATGACACAGCCTTTGAGAAAAACAGGGTGTGACAAAAACTGGTTAGAACCAGTTAGGTCCAAGATGGCGGAAGAGTCGACTTCCAGTAGACGCTGAGCCTCATTCTATGCTCATTGTAATACATTAGCATATGCTAAATGACACACCCACAGGGGCCATGACAGTTCCAAGGCTGACCATAAAAGCCCCAAAAGTGGGCGATGGTCCAGTTCCTGGAAATCTCTGTCCCTTCTCCAAAATAGGTGGAATAACCTCCCACTTCTTAGCCTGTGAAATTTCCCAGCCCATAAAAACTAACCACCCCATATCTTGGGCCCACTCTCACCTTCTGAGATGGTCTGCGTTCTGCCTATGGAATGTGTATCTCTCTAAATAAACTTGCTTTCACTTTACTATGGCCTCCTCTTGAATTCTTTCCTGTGCAAAGCCAAGCACCCTCACTTGGTGGCCCGTCCCAGAGCCTCACCCGAGACCTGGGACGTGACAATCCTCTCAACACCACATTCTCCTGCGACATCATTATAGGAGGCCCAGGGCATTGAGGATTCCCCATCTTGGGTCATAAATCTTGACCCAGTGGTCTGTAGAGTGAAGCAGTTAATTAAGCTATTGGCTGAGATGGTTGAGAACATATCATAGGCCGGAAAGGATGAGATTGCTGAACATAAGTAAAGAAAAGCAGGAAATGAATGGCTTCTGACTCCCCGTTACGTGGTTAGAAGCCAGCAAGGAAAAGCAGAAAAATCCGTACTTAACCTCATCACAGTTAACACCTTATTGTTGCTAAGATCCCATCTAGAAATGACTGATGGTCTTTGTCCTTCTGCAGTCTAGGCTGGACCGACACGTGTTGCCGCAGGGAAAGGGCAGGTCTGGCCACTGACTGAGAAAGCTCGGACTCTTGAGTGAATGGGAAGGCCGATATCTGGGAGGAGTCCCAGGAAACATGGCTTTCTGTTCTCTCAGCTCTTCCAAAGACTTCCCTCCTCCTTCTCTGTGAATATGAGGCTCCCACCCAGGTTAAAAAAAAATCCCTTCCTCCTGAGCAGGCTTTAATCGCAGCATATTCTGGAAGCTCTGCACCAAAGTAGGTTAGAGATAAAGGTTTCTATTTGATTTGGTCTAGGGCTTGTGTTCCTGGTCAAACTGTTGAACCAAATGGCCATGAAGAAGAGAACACTGGGGCTACATCAAGCTAGGTGTGACCTGATTGAAGCTGGGAAGCTTCCAGAAGCTATGCCGGTGTGGTCCTTTAGGGTTCATTATGGCTGAGAAAAGTTAGCACAAGACCTAATGTAGCAACATCCCTGCTTCTGATTTATGAGTCTCTGAAACCCTCTGAGTCCATTAAGATCACAGGAGCGGGGGCTTCCCTGGTGGCGCAGTGGTTAAGAGTCCGTCTGCCGATGCAGGGGACACGGGTTCAAGCCCCGGTCCGGGAAGATCCCACATGCCGCGCGAGCCATGGCCGCTGCGCCTGCGCGTCCGGAGCCTGTGCTCCGCAACGGGAGAGGCCACAACAGTGAGAGGCCCGCATACCGCAAAAAAAAAAAAAAAAAAAAAAAGGATCACAGGAGGGTTCTCTTTTCAGAAGAGACTCAGGCTTGTCAACTAGATGGCCGGATTGGAATTGAACCAACTCAGCTGGGGGTGTGGGACCTTTGGGTGTCCCCAGGTGTTGAACACAACCAGAAATAGACTTCTGGGTGGTACAACCTCCTCTAGCCCGTTCCGCATTGAAAGATAGGAGCCAGGGAGGCTGGGTTTGCTGAGTAAGGTTTATTTCAAAGCTCAGTTTTGGCTCACAAAAGTCTCAGCCTTATTGCCCACAAGCTCCAGATAAGGCCACTTTCTCAAGGCCACTGAAAGTGAAGCCTCCACTCACTCAGCCCTGCGTGGAATGTACTTGACTTGGTGACCTGGAGAGGACACATCTCTCTGGGGTTAAGCGCACACCCTCGTGCTGTGGACTGGATTTTGGCTCCTATAGTCATTAGCTGTGTGATTCTGGACAAGTGACGTCACCTTTCTGAGGATTAAAACAGTGCCCAGCCCACACACACATGCAGTAAATTTTTGATATTATCACATACAAAGCAAAAGGTGCTGTTCTGTATGGGCTCTGGGCCAGGGACCAGTGGGTTTCCACTTTTCCTGTTGGGTGTATGGGTAATGGTCAAATCTAGCATTTAGACCTCAGATCATAGTATTGGGATGATCCTCCTCTAGGTCCTCTAGGGCAGACCTGGAGGAGGAATCAATTTCATGAGAGGCTGTGAATCCTGAGACCAACTAAAGTAGCTCCGTACCAGAAGCAGATACAATAGATAGAGCTGACTTTGGGGATTATCCTTCTGGGGAGTGAGTGAGTGTGTCTGTGATTCACCTGCCATGATTGCAATTTGATCTTTTTTTTTTTTTTTTAAATAGAGTTGATGGGAATTCCCTGGCGGTCCAGTGGTTAGGGGTTCAATCCCTGGTTGGGGAACTAAGGTCCCGCAAGCCGTGTGGGTAGCAAAAAAAAAATATATAGAGTTGAAGGCATGAGATAAAGAATATGGGTGATGGGTGATCAAGAGTTGCACTGCACTAAGGAAGTACATTGTTGCTTGTGCAACCCATAGACCTTGTTACAGCCTGTTATGGGTTGAATTGTGGCCCTCTAGAAGAGAGATATTGAAATCCTAACCCCTGGTACCTCAGAATGTGACCTTACTTGGAGACAGGGTCTTTACAGAGGTGACCAAGTTATAATGAGGTCATCCTAAGGTGGGCTCTAATCCAGTAGGATGGGTGTCTTTATGAAAAACGCAAACACAGCCCACAGTGCATCATAGGCTGTTGGCCAAAGGGTGGCCCATCCATTGGCCAATCTGTGATGTGTGCAGGTGGGTGCTGGCTCAAGAGGATAAGTTGTACCAAGCAGGTTCTCTCCCTTGGGAATTTGAAGTTAGAAGCACAGAGAGGGTGGCCAGTTGATTGTGAGCTTGGCAGTGGAAGGGCCTCTTAGGGCCCAGCTAGTGCAGTATGTTAAGCCATATCTAGGATGAACTGGAGAAATCCCAGAGCGAGTGAATTCAGCCCTGAGAATAAAAATCAATAAAGATCCTATGGAGAGGTGAAAGTATCACTGTGCTCCAGGTGCCTTCCTGGTTCCTGTTTCCCTCAAGGCCATGCAGCACTTTCATTCAGGTCCAGATCCCTCAGACTCTGCCCCTGACCGGGGGGAGGAACCCTCTGAGGACTGGAAAGCTGGAGGAAGGAAGAGGAAGCATCAACGGAGGAGGAGGAAAGCTCCCTGTGGAGTGGACGCTGCCTTTTTTCCACCACGGTTTTCTCTTCCTTCCCCCAGCTTGAAGGGCAAGGAGTAGGCTCGGAGCTTCTGTCTGGCTCCAGATTTGCCGAGCTCGGGACACGGAACAATGGGAGCCAAGGGGGATGCTTGTAGGAAGACAGAAGGATGGAGGGAAGGAAGGGAGAGAGAGAGAGATGGAAAAAGACAGGAAAAGAGAAAGAGGGAAGTAGAAAGGGAGAAAAAGACAGGGACAGAGAGAGAGAGAGAGACAAAAAGAGACTGAGACAGAGAAAGATGGAGGCAGGGAAAGAGAAACACAGAGAAAGAAACAGACAGAGACAGGACTAGAATGACAACAGAAGAGACAGAGGGAGAGGCAGAGAGGGAGAGAGAAAAAGGCCGCCGGGCAGGATGGATCTTCCTCCACTGGGTCCCACCTCCAGCCCCTGCTCTCCCCCAACTCTCTCTCTCTCTCTCTCTCTCTCTCTCTCTAGGTCAGTCCCTTTTGAGATCTCTCAGTCTCAGTGTCTTTATTACACACTTCCTCCTGTGAAGGAAGGGACAGTGTCCATCTTGTCCCCTGTGTGTCCCCTACAGCCCTCAGAAGCTGGGCTCGGCACATAGCAGCTGCTCAGGAAATACACGCAAGAAGAATGCAGTCCCTGTCTGGCCCCATTTTTTTTTTTCTCCCTCCTCTCAGTGAGTCTCTGCCAGCATCTCCCTGCCTCATTCATTTTCCAATATCCACCCCCCGCTTTTTTGGGGGTCTCCATTTCCCAGCACCTAATAGGTTAAAAAAAATGAATATTAGAAGCACAGACCTTCACAATCCAACCTCTTCAATTCTGGACCTGCAGCGGGCGCCCCTGAATGTTCCTTCGAAAAAATTTGTTTACAGCAGTCAGAAAGACAAGGTCAAAGGAACAGCAGAATGTTCTAGAACAATGTCTCTCAGTCTTCCTGGTTGCTTCTCCCCTCCGCACCCAGGAAGGGGGATTGGCCACTGCTGAGGAGCCTCACTGGCCTCCAGACCTCGACCCCATGACCTTGACCGAGGCTTCGGGGAGAAGAGGAAGAGGTGGGGAGAGCCTCACAGGGTGAAACCCAGTGTCTGGGAGTAGGGGGCCACGCTGCGAGGTTTTGAAAGATTTAGGTTTGGAGAGAAGCTCTATGGGGTGTGGCAAGAGTCTCTGATTAGCTGTGTGACCTTGACCAAGGGCCTCTCAGTGCCGTCATCCAAAAAGTGGGGGTGATAATAACAGCACCTCTCTGCAGGGCTGTGGAGTGAATGCTGGACCACGCGGGCTGTTCCTTTCATCTGGAGCGGGGTTAATACCCCAAACTCACATTATGTCATCGAACCAAACGTCCTGTCTGTGTCATCGTGCTCCCCTTCCTCCCCGTTCTCACAGCTTTATCTTGCTGAATTTTAACAACCATCTTGCGATCATACACACACCAATTTAAAAGCTGAGGAAACTGAGGCTCAGAGACCGGTCAGAGAGCGGGTGAGTGGCAGGCTTGGGGAAAGGCCAGGGCTGCGGGGGCGGGGAGGGGGTGGACTGGGGAGGGGTGGAGACCTGGAAATCAGCACCCCCTGACATCATCGGGGTCACTGGAGGTGAGCTCTTGGGGAAAGCCGACAGCTGCAGTCAGAATCTAAGGCTGACGCAAGAGGGAAGAGATATGGGAACATATGTATATGTATAACTGATTCACTTTGTTGTAAAGCAGAAACTAACACACCATTGTAAAGCAATTATACTCCAGTAAAGATGTTTAAAAAAAAAAAAAAAAAAAAAAAAAGAGGG
>NC_041230.1:12148745-12149404 GCF_002837175.3 Physeter macrocephalus
GAGCCTGTGCTCCGCAACGGGAGAGGCCACAACAGTGAGAGGCCCGCGTACCGCAAAAAAAAAACAAAAACAAAAAAAAAAAAAAAGAGAGAATCTAAGGCTGCACAGCTTCTGGCAAAGGGGAAGAGTCTGCCTTTCCCTTCAGTCCTCTGAGGTCAGGAAGTTCATCTCCCTATCTGCCCTCAGTCCTTATAGCTGCATCACACCCTTCAGGGAGGGGCGAGAGGAGGAGTCAAGGTCCTTTGCTCCCCCCCCCCCCCCCCCCCCGTCCCCTGGGAGTCATCCCGCGAGGGGTTGCCCTAACTTGGCAGGGCGATTCTGCCTCCAAGTCCCTCAGAAAAGTGGGGCCGGGACTTCCCTGGTGGCGCAGTGGTTGAGAATCCGCCTGCCAATGCAGGGGACACGGGTTCGAGCCCTGGTCCGGGAAGATCCCACGTGCCGCGGGGCTACTAAGCCGGCGCGCCTAGGGCCCGCGCTCCGCAACGAAGAGTGGCCCCCGCTCACCGCACCTAGAGAAAGCCCGCGCGCAGCAACGAAGACGCAACACAGCCAAAAATAAACAAATAAAATAGATAAATTAAGGGGGCTTCCCTGGTGGCGCAGTGGTTGAGAGTCCGCCTGCCGATGCGGGGGACGCGGGTTCGTGCCCCGGTCCGGGA
>NC_041230.1:12151622-12156984 GCF_002837175.3 Physeter macrocephalus
CCCCCACCCCCCCCCCGCGTCCCCTGGGAGTCATCCCGCGAGGGGTTGCCCTAACTTGGCAGGGCGATTCTGCCTCCAAGTCCCTCAGAAAAGTGGGGCCGGGACTTCCCTGGTGGCGCAGTGGTTGAGAATCCGCCTGCCAATGCAGGGGACACGGGTTCGAGCCCTGGTCCGGGAAGATCCCACGTGCCGCGGGGCTACTAAGCCGGCGCGCCTAGGGCCCGCGCTCCGCAACGAAGAGTGGCCCCCGCTCACCGCACCTAGAGAAAGCCCGCGCGCAGCAACGAAGACGCAACACAGCCAAAAATAAACAAATAAAATAGATAAATTAAGGGGGCTTCCCTGGTGGCGCAGTGGTTGAGAGTCCGCCTGCCGATGCGGGGGACGCGGGTTCGTGCCCCGGTCCGGGAGGATCCCACGTGCCGCGGAGCGGCTGGGCCCGTGAGCCATGGCCGCTGGGCCTGCGCGTCCGGAGCCTGTGCTCCGCAACGGGAGAGGCCACAGCGGTGAGAGGCTCGCGTACCGCAAAAAAAAAAAAAAAAAAAAAAAAAAAGTGGGGCCACCCAAGTCTGCTGGTAGCTTCTTTCAGACGTTCTCGTTCTCGTCCGCTTCCCTCTGTCCCAGGCCCGGCCTCATCCCCTCCCCTCCCGGAGTCTGGCCGAGCCTCCGTGCCTCCCCTCCTCCCCCGCATCTGTCCCCACGTCAGAGCTCGCCCTACCGGCTGCTCTGCTCAAAACCCGGACTCTCCCCAACCTGAAGCCCAGTCCCATCACACCCTGGCATCTGCGTGTCGGATTCCTTGAGCTCAGTCCCTGCCCAGCTGCAGGATCCCCGCCACGCCCACGCCGCCGGGCACGGGCGGGTTTGCCCCGTCCATCCCTGTCCCCGAGATTCACCCTGTAATCGCGACGCTGGGGAAGAGCTCAGGACAAGAGTGCGAGGCTACCGCTCTGAAACCCCCAGCGTCCTGCTCGGCCTAGAACGGAAATGGTGACCTAGGACAGGATCGAGGGCGTCAGGGATCCGCTCACCTCCCCGGGGGGCTTGCCTAGGGCTGGGCCTGCAGCCCCGGCTCTGGGACCAGGGTCCTGCCGCCCGTCCCTCGGAGGTCGGGGAGCAGCCTACCGTGTGCGACCAGAACACTCCAGTTACCGCGGGCCCCATCCTGGCCTTTCGTTCTCAGTTCGCCTCGGTTCCGGGGAACCGGGTGACAGGAGGGAGGGAGGGAGCCGGTGGCCTTGGGTGGGGGAGGGGAGAGGGGTGGTGGGGGAGGGGAGGAGGGTGAGGTCAAGTAATAGATTTGCCAGGAAGGAAGGTGATGGGAGCCGAGGAGGGCGGCTGGCTTGGGGGCTGACGGCGAGGTCAGGTGGCCGGTGTGCTGGGGGCGCAGAGGCGGTGGGCGCCCGGGCTGGGAGGGGTGGACCCTCTGCTTCCGGAGACCCCCGGCGGCGCTGCAGCCCAGAGTGGGTCAGAGGTCACAGGAGTGGACAACTGAGTCTGCACTTGCCGCTGAATCCCTGGGATCAAGTCTCTTCCCAGCTCTCCGTCGTGCGTGTGTGTGTGTGTGTGTGTAAACACAAGCGTGCTGCGGGTGCAGGGAGAACTCCCAGTCGCCATCTCTCACCTGGTTCTGGCTGGACGACAAAGTGGCTCGGCGAGCAGCTCAGTGCGTTCCGTTCCCTCGGGTTGACTTCTCAATCAGAATCTCCCGAAACCTTCCAGCACCTGTGGCGGAAAACCCGCCCAGGATCTACCCGGAGCCCGAGGGAGGCGGGCTGGCTGAGAAGCTGGAGCCAGGTGAGCCCGGAGCCCCTCCCTCTCCCCTGGGCGCTGCCAGGACGCTGGCCCGGAAGGCTGCCTGGAGGAGGGGGGACACGGTCCTGCTGGGCTCGGCTCTTTCCGGCTCAGTCCGCTCAGCGTCCTACATTTATTTAGCTTGGCAAACAACTGTTAGCACTTACCTGGCCAACCAACCTCATCCCATCTTCACAACAATTCCTCGAGAGGGGCAGGGCTCATGGTACAGCGAGGAAAACCCGAGACACAGAGAGGTGAAGTAACTTGCCCAAGGCCACACGGCTCGAAAGTTGGAGAAGCTGGAATACGAAACCAGGCAGGACAGAATCTTGGAACACACCTGGCAAGTAGCAACGCCTCTCAGTTTCCCTTACTTCAACAAAGATTCCCTTAGGAAATGACCATTTTGCATCTCTTAATGTTTTGCTATGGGTCCAGGTGTGAGCATTTTGCAGGAAACTACCCTCAGCCCCTTTCCCTCTCGCTTTACTTATTTATTTTAATTTATCTTTTTTTTTTTTTTTTTTTTTTTGCTGGGGGCGCAGAGGCGGTGGGCGCCCGGGCTGGGAGGGGTGGACCCTCTGCTTCCGGAGACCCCCGGCGGCGCTGCAGCCCAGAGTGGGTCAGAGGTCACAGGAGTGGACAACTGAGTCTGCACTTGCCGCTGAATCCCTGGGATCAAGTCTCTTCCCAGCTCTCCGTCGTGCGTGTGTGTGTGTGTGTGTGTGTGTAAACACAAGCGTGCTGCGGGTGCAGGGAGAACTCCCAGTCGCCATCTCTCACCTGGTTCTGGCTGGACGACAAAGTGGCTCGGCGAGCAGCTCAGTGCGTTCCGTTCCCTCGGGTTGACTTCTCAATCAGAATCTCCCGAAACCTTCCAGCACCTGTGGCGGAAAACCCGCCCAGGATCTACCCGGAGCCCGAGGGAGGCGGGCTGGCTGAGAAGCTGGAGCCAGGTGAGCCCGGAGCCCCTCCCTCTCCCCTGGGCGCTGCCAGGACGCTGGCCCGGAAGGCTGCCTGGAGGAGGGGGGACACGGTCCTGCTGGGCTCGGCTCTTTCCGGCTCAGTCCGCTCAGCGTCCTACATTTATTTAGCTTGGCAAACAACTGTTAGCACTTACCTGGCCAACCAACCTCATCCCATCTTCACAACAATTCCTCGAGAGGGGCAGGGCTCATGGTACAGCGAGGAAAACCCGAGACACAGAGAGGTGAAGTAACTTGCCCAAGGCCACACGGCTCGAAAGTTGGAGAAGCTGGAATACGAAACCAGGCAGGACAGAATCTTGGAACACACCTGGCAAGTAGCAACGCTTCTCAGTTTCCCTTACTTCAACAAAGATTCCCTTAGGAAATGACCATTTTGCATCTCTTAATGTTTTGCTATGGGTCCAGGTGTGAGCATTTTGCAGGAAACTACCCTCAGCCCCTTTCCCTCTCGCTTTACTTATTTATTTTAATTTATCTTTTTTTTTTTTTTTTTTTTTTTTTTTGCGCTACGCGGGCCTCTCACTGTCGTGGCCTCTCCCGTTGCGGAGCACAGGCTCCGGACGCGCAGGCTCAGCGGCCATGGCTCACGGGCCCAGCCGCTCCGCGGCACGTGGGATCTTCCCGGACCGGGGCACGAACCCGCGTCCCCCGCATCGGCAGGCGGACTCTCAACCACTGCGCCACCAGGGAAGCCCCCTTAATTTATCTATTTTATTTATTTATTTTTGGCTGTGTTCTGTCTTCGTTGCTGGGCGTGAGCTTTCTCTACGTGCGGTGAGCGGGGGCTACTCTTCGTTCCGGTGTGCGGGCTTCTATTGCGGTGGCTTCCCTTGTTGCGGAGCACGGGCTCTAGGCGCGCGGGCTTCAGTAGCTGTGGCACGCAGGCTCAGTAGTTGTGGCGCACGGGCTTAGTTGCTCCGCGGCATGTGGGATCTTCCCGGACCAGGGCTCGAACCCGTGTCCCCTGCATTGGCAGGCGGATTCTTAACCACTGCGCCACCAGGGAAGCCCTTCCCTGTCACTTTAGCAAAGCTATATTATAATTAATTTTTTATAACCATTTCTGCTGATAATAAATGCTCAGAAGTTTGTGTTGACAGTGTTCACTGCAGCACTATTTACAATAGGCAGGACATGGAAGCGACCTAAATGTCCATCAACAGATGAATGGGTAAAGAAGATGTGGCACACATATGCAATGGAATATTACTCAGCCATAAAATGGAACGAAATTGAGTTATCTGCTGTGAGGTGGATGGACCTAGAATCTGTCAAACAGAGTGAAGTAAGTCAGAAAGAGAAAAACAAATACCGTATACTAACGCATACATATGGAATTTTAAAAAGAGGTACTGATGAACCTAGTGGCAGGACAGGAATAAAGACACAGACATAGAGAACGGACTTGAGGACACGTCGGGGGCGGGAGGGGAAGCTGGGACAAAATGAGAGAATAGCACTGACATACCTACACTACCAAATGTAAAATAGATAGCTAGTGGGAAGCTGCCGCATAGCACAGGGAGACCAGCTCTGTGCTTTGTGACCGCCTAGAGGGGTGGATGGGAGCCGAGGAGGGCGGCTGGCTTGGGGGCTGACGGCGAGGTCAGGTGGCCGGTGTGCTGGGGGCGCAGAGGCGGTGGGCGCCCGGGCTGGGAGGGGTGGACCCTCTGCTTCCGGAGACCCCCGGCGGCGCTGCAGCCCAGAGTGGGTCAGAGGTCACAGGAGTGGACAACTGAGTCTGCACTTGCCGCTGAATCCCTGGGATCAAGTCTCTTCCCAGCTCTCCGTCGTGCGTGTGTGTGTGTGTGTGTGTGTGTAAACACAAGCGTGCTGCGGGTGCAGGGAGAACTCCCAGTCGCCATCTCTCACCTGGTTCTGGCTGGACGACAAAGTGGCTCGGCGAGCAGCTCAGTGCGTTCCGTTCCCTCGGGTTGACTTCTCAATCAGAATCTCCCGAAACCTTCCAGCACCTGTGGCGGAAAACCCGCCCAGGATCTACCCGGAGCCCGAGGGAGGCGGGCTGGCTGAGAAGCTGGAGCCAGGTGAGCCCGGAGCCCCTCCCTCTCCCCTGGGCGCTGCCAGGACGCTGGCCCGGAAGGCTGCCTGGAGGAGGGGGGACACGGTCCTGCTGGGCTCGGCTCTTTCCGGCTCAGTCCGCTCAGCGTCCTACATTTATTTAGCTTGGCAAACAACTGTTAGCACTTACCTGGCCAACCAACCTCATCCCATCTTCACAACAATTCCTCGAGAGGGGCAGGGCTCATGGTACAGCGAGGAAAACCCGAGACACAGAGAGGTGAAGTAACTTGCCCAAGGCCACACGGCTCGAAAGTTGGAGAAGCTGGAATACGAAACCAGGCAGGACAGAATCTTGGAACACACCTGGCAAGTAGCAACGCCTCTCAGTTTCCCTTACTTCAACAAAGATTCCCTTAGGAAATGACCATTTTGCATCTCTTAATGTTTTGCTATGGGTCCAGGTGTGAGCATTTTGCAGGAAACTACCCTCAGCCCCTTTCCCTCTCGCTTTACTTATTTATTTTAATTTATCTTTTTTTTTTTTTTTTTTTTTT
>NC_041230.1:12157741-12161796 GCF_002837175.3 Physeter macrocephalus
GTAGTTGTGGCGCACGGGCTTAGTTGCTCCGCGGCATGTGGGATCTTCCCGGACCAGGGCTCGAACCCGTGTCCCCTGCATTGGCAGGCGGATTCTTAACCACTGCGCCACCAGGGAAGCCCTTCCCTGTCACTTTAGCAAAGCTATATTATAATTAATTTTTTATAACCATTTCTGCTGATAATAAATGCTCAGAAGTTTGTGTTGACAGTGTTCACTGCAGCACTATTTACAATAGGCACGACATGGAAGCGACCTAAATGTCCATCAACAGATGAATGGGTAAAGAAGATGTGGCACACATATGCAATGGAATATTACTCAGCCATAAAATGGAACGAAATTGAGTTATCTGCTGTGAGGTGGATGGACCTAGAATCTGTCAAACAGAGTGAAGTAAGTCAGAAAGAGAAAAACAAATACCGTATGCTAACGCATACATATGGAATTTTAAAAAGAGGTACTGATGAACCTAGTGGCAGGACAGGAATAAAGACACAGACATAGAGAACGGACTTGAGGACACGTCGGGGGCGGGAGGGGAAGCTGGGACAAAATGAGAGAATAGCACTGACATACCTACACTACCAAATGTAAAATAGATAGCTAGTGGGAAGCTGCCGCATAGCACAGGGAGACCAGCTCTGTGCTTTGTGACCGCCTAGAGGGGTGGGATAGGGAGGCTGGGAGGGAGACGCAAGAGGGAGGAGATATGGGGATATATGTTTATGTATAGCCGATTCACTTTGTTACACAGCAGAAACTAACGCAACATGGTAAAGCAATTATACTGCAATAAAGATGTGAAAAAATAAAATAAAATAAAACTCAAAAAAAAAGGTTGTGTTGAGTAAATACAGGGGTGCCCAACGCCTACGTAGTGAGCGCTCTTGTGAACCTCTTGCCCTTAGAGATAGAGAAACCTTAGAGATAGAGAAACCCTTAGAGATAGAGAAACCGAGATAAAGAATTATAAAATAAAACTCAAAAAAAAAAGGTTGTGTTGAGTAAATACAGGGGTGCCCAACGCCTACGTAGTGAGCGCTCTTGTGAACCTCTTGCCCTTAGAGATAGAGAAACCTTAGAGATAGAGAAACCCTTAGAGATAGAGAAACCGAGATAAAGAATTCACGCCCTTCCTGGGAGCCCACAGCTGAGGTGTGCAGAGGGCGATTGGAACCCAGGACGTGATGTTCAGGGACCCTGGCCCCTTGCCGTCCTTCAATCCAACCCCTACTTAACAAACCTGAAAGTGGCCGTCGCCTGCGTGGGGCTAGCTGCACAGAAGTGGGAAGCAGTACAGAAGAGGGGCACACTGGGTGTCACGGGCCCAGGTTGGAAGCCTGACTCTGCCACATGTAAGCTCGGGGACTCTGGGTGAGAGACTGACTTTCCCCAGCCTGTAAAATAGCCTGGCACCTGCTTCAGAAGATTACTGTGGATAAGCAGTGAGGCCCCATGGGAGAGGTACCAGCAGGTGGACCATTACTAGTAAGCAGTGGCTGTGACTCTAACCCCCTCTGCAACGGTACTGACCCTAAACAAGGTCCTGCACAGACACCTTCTGCATTTCCTCAAACACTGATCCGTGTTCTCTTGAAATGCAGCCGCCATGCTGTGAGGAAGCCCACCTATCCTTCAGGAGAGAGGCCACATGGAGGGGACCCAAGTGTCCCAGCCAAGCTCCCCACTGAAGGCAGCTGCATGAGAGACCTCAGATGACCTCACATGGAGAGAAGAACCACCCAGTCAATCCCTATAACTTAGAAGCCATACATCCTGCAGTTGAAGCCATTCTGTTTCAGGGTGGTTTGTAGCATTAAGGTGGCAGTTCCCTGAGAGCTGGAAGCATGTCTGTTTTGCCCCCTACTGTGTCCTCACTGCCAAGGACATTTCTTGGTAGATAGTAGGTGCTCTATACATATTTGTTGAAGGAAGGGAGGGAGGGAGGGAGGGAGGAAGGAAAGGATTTTCAGAACTTCGTGTCCTGGACTGATGTCCATGAGATGTAAGGGAAGCCGGTAACTACCCACCAGCCTCTATGTATGTATCTATAGCGCGTGTTTAGGTGGCGGCTGTACATATGTACACAGACACCCCTTGGAAATATGGAGGGTTTGGTTCGAGACCACTGAAGTAAAGCGACTTTTGCAATAAGTCAAGTCACACAAGTTTTTTGGTGTCCAAGTGCATGTAAAATCATGTTTACACTATACTGTAGTCTATTTCTTAAGTGTGCAATAGCATTATGTCTTAAAAAATGTACGTAGCTCAATTAAAAATACTTTAGTGCTGGGGCTTTCCTGGTGGTCCAGTGGGCAAGACTCTGCGCTCCCAACGCAGGGGGCCCAGGTTTGACCTGTGGTCAGGGAACTAGATCCCGCATGCATGCCGCAACTAAGGGTCCACAGGCCGCAACTAAGAGTCCACAGGCCGCAACTAAGAAGTCCATGTGCTGCAGCTAAAAAAGGTCCCACATGCCGCAACGAAGATCCCGCGTGCCGCAGCTAAGACCTGGCGCAGCCAAAATAAATAAACAAATAAAATATTGAAAAAGAAAAAACTTTAGTGCTAAAAGATGTTAACCATCATCTGAGGCTTCAGCGAGTTATAATCTTCTTGTAATAATAACATCAAAGATCAGTGATCACAGATCACCGTAACAAATATAATAATAATGAAAAAGGTTGAAATATGGCGCGAACTACCAAAATGTGACACAGAGACATGAAGTGAGCAAATGCGATTGGAAAAATGGCGCTGATGGACTTGCCGGATGCAGAGTTGCCACACTTGTAAAAATCGCAGTATCTGCCGAAGCACAATAAAGCAAAGCACAATAAAACGAGGTCTGCCTGTAGATACTACTATCTCATTTCATAACCAGGGCCTGGGATGCCAGAAGTTTCTCGATGGAGGATTGTCCCGCAACCCCGTGACTTTTGAACTTTTTTTTTTTTTTTTTTGCGGTACGCGGGCCTCTCACTGCCGTGGCCTCTCCCTTTGCGGAGCACAGGCTCCGGACGCGCAGGCGCAGCGGCCACGGCTCACGGGCCCAGCCGCTCCGCGGCACGTGGGATCCTCCCCGACCGGGGCACGAACCCGTGTCCCCTGCATCGGCAGGCGGACTCTCAACCACTGCGCCACCAGGGAAGCCCACTTTTGAACATTTTGCCAGACACGCATGTAGCTGTAAAACTTGTTTATAGGTAGCTGAGCCCAGGACATGTTTTGCTTATTAACCGTGGAGTTGGAGGTTGCACGTGGAGCCCAAGGAGTTGGAGCCCAAGGCTGCATATTGGTATGTGGACAGGATGCTCCCTTGTGACCACAGGGAAGGTGCATGGGTATCTAGAGCTGAGGGTGAAACGCTGGAAACTCCCTGGATGCCCCGCCATCCGCGGGCTCTGCATTGCGCAGGAGATACTCAACATAAACTAAAGGAACCACTTTCAACATCCTTCCGGCCTCTATCACCAAGGTTACCTGTGGCCTCTGCCATCAGACTGAGAGCCCTATGGCGTGGGGACTGAGGCCGGGTCACTCCTAAGCTGGTCCCCTGGCACAAAAAAGGAGCCTTGGTAAATTTTTAAACGCTGTATTATGGAATTTAAATTTAACAACATGCAGAAAAGTAGACAGACTGGTACAATAAAGGCCCGTATACCCATTGCTGTTTTCAACGCTTTACCAGTCTTGGGCATCTATACCTCACCTAGGCTTCCTCATTCAATCTGTAAACATTTCATCGTGCTCCTCCGACTGATGAGAATAATTTAAAATATATAACAAACACCATGCTGTTACTAGATCTAAATATTAACAGTAATCTCTGAATATCACATAATACCCAGCCTAAATTATAATTTCCTGGATAGTCTTAAAGCTGTGTTTTTTCTTTGAACCTCGACCAACACATCCTCATGTAAAAGTGAAGATCCACTGCTCCGTGCCCCAGAGCCCACACATAGCAGCACCCTTTGCTTTGGGTTGTTGTTGTTTCTTTTTTTTTTTTTTTTTAGACACACCACGTGGCACGCAGGATCTTAGTTCCC
>NC_041230.1:12162296-12163493 GCF_002837175.3 Physeter macrocephalus
GCTCTCCCTCGGAGGCTGCCTCCGGCCTGGCTCTCTGGGGCGCTGGCTCCGGCCTCGTCGGCTGTGCTTCCAGCGGCGGTGGAGGCGGCTGTGGCCTCGTGCTGTCGACCCATCCGGCCTTTGCGTCCACGCCGCTTCCGAGGCCGCCGCCGGGGGCCATCCCCATGCCCACTGGGGCTCGGACCCCACTCCCGAGGTCCAGCCTCCCAGCCCCGGGGGCTCTCGGTGCCCCCCCAGTCTCGGGGGCTCTCCTCTCGGTCCCGGGTTCCGGCACCCCGCTCCTGGGGGCTGGGCCAATGGGGCCAGGGGCTGTCTCCCCGCCGTTCAGGGCCAAGGCCACTGCGCCAGGTGCCAGGGCTCTCTCCAGCGAGGTCTCTGGGGCTGGCTCCCCGTTCATGGGGGCTGGAGCCCCACTCTCGGGCATCTTCTCCCAGGGCCCTGGGGCTCTCCAAAGCCCAGTCTCTGGCAGCCTCTCCGGGTTCCTGGGGAGTCTCAGGCCCCCATTCTCTGACACCTCCTCGATCTTTGACGGTGTCAGTCCCCCATTCACCAGCACTTGCTCTTCTCTCGCCGGGGACCCCAGGCCCCCATTCTCCAGCACTTTCTCCTCCCTCCTTGGGGGTGGCAGCTCCCCATTCGCCAGCACTTGCTCTTCTCTCTCTGGGGACCCCGGGCTCCCGTTCTCCGCCACCTTCTCCTCGACGCCCAGGGCTCTCTGTTCCCCGTTCTCCAGCACTGTCACCCCGTTCACGGGGAGGCTCAGGCCCTCGTGTGGGCTTGGGGCTTGCTTCCCGCTGTCCAGGACTGTGGGGCCCCTGCTTGGGCCCGGGGCTTTCTCTCGGTTCCCGGGGCCTCTCGCCGCCCTCCTGGGCCCTGTCTCGCGGGCGGCTGCCCCCTTCTCCCCCAGGAGCTTCCTTGTCACGTCCTCCCGCAGGGACATCAGCAACTGCTCGGTGCTCACTTGAACTACGAAGGTCGGCTTCTCCCGGGCCCCCGGGAGCGGGAGGGGACCCGGGTCTGGGGGTGGCCGGGGCGCTCCCGGGTCGGGGGGCTCGGGGGGAGCCCGTGGTCGAGGGACCCCTTCCTCCTCTGCTGCCCCCCCACCGGGGAAGGCTCCCTCGGGGGAAAAAGGGGTCTCGGTCTCGTAGCCGCTGTCGCCCGGTTTGGGGCCCGGAGACGACAGGCCTGAGCCGGGAC
>NC_041230.1:12164705-12169834 GCF_002837175.3 Physeter macrocephalus
GGGGGGGTCACTGGGGGTGGGCAGAGACCAGGAGAAAGTGGGGGGCAGAGACCCAGGGAGAAGAGGATCAAGACCCAGAGAGGGGGGGAACAGAAACCAGAGAGAGGGAGACAGAGACCTAGAAGAAGAGAGGACAGCAGGGCGCATGTGCGGAAATGACGGTTAAGGTGGCCTTCCCGTTGGGGTTACAAGTTTTGGAATCAGAGACAAGCAAGCAGCAGGGGTCTTCTAGGGCTGGAGAAACAAGGTTCAAACACCAGCTGTCACTCCATGCCTCAGTTTCCCTGCTCCAAGTAGCAGATGCTGGCGGAAGGGGTGGGGACGTCCCCACTCCATTCTAGGGCTGGCAGCAAGTGGTGCAGTTGTGGAGGGGGGAGAGTGTGAAATGAGGCGGGGGATTCTGGGATCATCCTGGGGTGGGAGGTGGAAGGTCAGGGGTCCGGGGTCAGGCCCCGCCCTCACCAGTAGTCCCCGTAGGGCAGCTTGAGCCTCGGCCTGGCCAGCTTGACGTGCTGCTGACGGACGACGAAGGCGAGGACCTCCTCGTCGGATAGGTGGCGGTAGGGCTGTGCCCCAAACTCAAACAGCTCCCATAGTGTCACCCCTAGGGACCTGCGGGGAGCAGAGGACAGAGGAAGGTCAGAGCCCTGCCCTGACGGGCCAGGGGGCGCCCCTCCAGGCCTCAGTTTCCCCAGCCGTAGAACCTGTGACCCCTCCGCCTTCCTTGCCCTCCTCGGCCGCCCCCCCCGGCCCGGGCCCCTCACCAGATGTTGCTCTCGCGGCTCTGGTCCACCACCATGAAGGTCCCGTGCAGCTCCCCGAGGAGCTCGGGCGCTGCCCAGCGCAGCGGGATCCACAGGCGCTCGGGGGTCAGGTAGTAGTCCTCCTGGGTGTGGGCGGCACGGGGCGCGGTCAAGCAGGCCGGGGCGCCCCCCCACCCCCTCGCAGCTCTGATGGAGGCCAGCCCTCACCTTGTAGTTGCTGTGCGCCAGCCCGTAGTCTCCGATGCGCACGGTGAGGTCGGAGGTCAGCAGGCAGTTGCGCAGGGCCAGGTCGCTGGGGGCGGGCGAGGGGGGCGAGGTAAGAAGGCGGTAGCTTGGGGAAGCCCGCCCCCCCTTCCTAGACCCCGCCCACTTTCCCGCACTGCTCCCCTTCCCTCTTCTTTTCCTCCCTCCTCCTCTCCTACCTTGACTCCTCCCCCTCCCCTGACTCCTCCCTCTCTTCTGTGACCCCTCCTCCCTCCCTGACTCCTCCCCTACTCTCCTGACTCCGCCTCTTCCCCCTGACCCTCCTGGGCTTTCCCCCCTTTTTGAGTCTCCCACTCAGGCCTCCTTCCATCCTTAACCCCCTCCCCTGTGGCCTCACCTCCCACCCCGGTAGCCTGGCCTCTTTCCCCTAAGTAGTCCCCTCCCCCCCCAGTTCCTCCCGGTGGCTCCCGGGCTGCCACCTGTGCACGTAGTTGTGGGAGTGGAGATGTGCCAGCCCGCGGGCGATCTCCAGGCCCATCCTCTGCAGTGTCCGCAGGTCTCGAGGGGGCAGCTCAGGGGACAGGCCCTCGGGGGGCCGCTGGGCCCGGAGGTAACGCTTCAGGTCCCCCTGGGAGAGAGGGCAGGGAGGGGTCAGCACGACCGCCCCCTCCCAGGCACCCACACCAGCCAATCCGGGGCAAGGATGGGACGACCTCTGCCCTCAGTGGGCAGCCCCCTCTGGGCCTCAGTTTCCCCTGCGGCTTAGAAGCACACAGGAGCAGCACCCACCCACCTCATGCGCTAGTTCAGGGCGCACCACCTGGGAGCGAGTGCTCATCTACAGAGAGGGCAGTGCTTGTCACAGGTGTTGCTATGATGATGATGATGGTGTCATTGCTGCAGATCCCTAGGAACTGCCCCGAGCCCTCACCCCGCCCAGCTCCCGCTCTGCCTCCCCCGCCCCAGACCCTCACCAGTTGACAGAACTCCATAATCAGCAGAAAGGGCAGTGTCTCCACGCAGACGCCCAGGCACTGGAGGACGTTGGGGTGCTGCAGGCTCCTGCGAGGGGAAGGGGGTTGCCTGGGTCAGGAAACAGCCCCTTCCATCCCACCCCAGCCCTCTGTCCCACCCCAACCTCCCAACAAAACCAAACTGTTGCTTCAACCTCTTTGGTCTCAGTTTCCTTACTCCTTCCCCACATCCCCACCTCAGGACCACCCCACTGTCTCCCAGTCCCTGGGCCAGACCCCCAGGCACCTCCCTGCCCCTCCTTCTGGCTCACCACCCCCTCAAAAAAAAAAAAAAGAAAAGCATGCTATTCCCAGTCTCTTCGCACCCAACAACACCGACCACTGCCCCCTCCCCCCGCCGCCGCCTCAGATCCTCTGAGGCATCTTAGTTGCTCATCCCCTGTCATTTTCATGCTGCCCAGGGTCTTTCCTGACACAGCTGGTTGCAAACTCCCCACAACAACCTTGAGGAAGTGGTAGTGTTCTAATGCCGTGGGTTTGAGGAAGGAAGGTTCTGTGCTCAGTCCCCTTCCTGACCTTTCCCTCTTGAGCCTCAGGCTCCTCTGGCAAACAGAGATAATAACCCTTCCCTCAAGTGTGGCTGTGAGGTTGCCAATATAAAGGAGGCCCAGTCATTTATAACTTTCATACCAGTATTTAAGGAGATCAGACCTCTGGATGATTCCAGTGGAACCACAGTCCCTATGTCCACATCTAAACAGGGGCTGTTTATTATACTCTCCATTTATCTTCTCTTAAATTGTCCCCTCTCTATGACAAACTATTTCCTGTGTTCCTATCAAAACTCAGTTTCCAGAAAAGGCCTTTCTACTAGGCTTTCAAGCCACCAGTACTGCGGTGGGCAGGGCAGGGTCTGAGGCTCCCTGGGTCTCAGCCCTGGACAGCTCAGGGCCTGGCGCACAGGAGGCCTGGCACAATGAATAGATGCCTCAGCTTGTTGGAAAATTTAAACCAGAGATCACGCACTGGCAGCCCAGCCCGCAGAAAGGCTTCTTTTGAATTGGTTTCAACCATTCAAACACCCAGAACTCTGGCTTAAAGGGGGAAAGCAGCAGATTTGGCAACACCAGGTGGCCATTCCTGAATGGAGCTGAGAAGTGGCTGCATTTCCTCCCCAACTCCTACCCCACGTCTCCCAGCTCTCATTCATTCATTCATTCCCACCTGTCATTCATTCCCTTATATTGTCTGACCCCCTGTGGGCATCTGAGTTTGCAACCTCTAGTTGACGTGAATTGTGATATAACAGCAGGTGCTTAGAAGTGCCAGGCATTGGACCAAAGGCTTTGGAAGTCTTAACTCATTTAACCCTCACAATCCTATTAGGTAGGCGCTATCCTTGTCATCCGTTTTTGGCAGATGGGGAAACTGAGGCACAGAGAAGGTCATCTGTCCAAGATCACAGCTAGGAAGGGGCAAAGCCAGGATTTGAGCCCAGGGAGTGTGGCTCTAGGGTCTGCACTTGTCACCATCAGGCTGACCTGTCTGGTACCTGGGAGCCTGAGCTTCTCAACTGCACCCTACATCTTGGAAGGAGCTGGGCCTCGGCCCCCAACCGCGCTCCCGTGCTCCCAGCAGCCTCCTCACCTTTGATCTGCTCGCTGTTCCCCTGAGGGGGTCCCAAGTCCAAGAACAGTCGTGGCATCTCGGGGCCCTTCCTCTCGGGCTTGGGGGGGTCCCCGTCTTCGTTGGGTGCTGTGTCTCCGCCGGCTCTGCTGTCTGGGACCCCGGGCTCTCCCTCGGAGGCTGCCTCCGGCCTGGCTCTCTGGGGCGCTGGCTCCGGCCTCGTCGGCTGTGCTTCCAGCGGCGGTGGAGGCGGCTGTGGCCTCGTGCTGTCGACCCATCCGGCCTTTGCGTCCACGCCGCTTCCGAGGCCGCCGCCGGGGGCCATCCCCATGCCCACTGGGGCTCGGACCCCACTCCCGAGGTCCAGCCTCCCAGCCCCGGGGGCTCTCGGTGCCCCCCCAGTCTCGGGGGCTCTCCTCTCGGTCCCGGGTTCCGGCACCCCGCTCCTGGGGGCTGGGCCAATGGGGCCAGGGGCTGTCTCCCCGCCGTTCAGGGCCAAGGCCACTGCGCCAGGTGCCAGGGCTCTCTCCAGCGAGGTCTCTGGGGCTGGCTCCCCGTTCATGGGGGCTGGAGCCCCACTCTCGGGCATCTTCTCCCAGGGCCCTGGGGCTCTCCAAAGCCCAGTCTCTGGCAGCCTCTCCGGGTTCCTGGGGAGTCTCAGGCCCCCATTCTCTGACACCTCCTCGATCTTTGACGGTGTCAGTCCCCCATTCACCAGCACTTGCTCTTCTCTCGCCGGGGACCCCAGGCCCCCATTCTCCAGCACTTTCTCCTCCCTCCTTGGAGGTGGCAGCTCCCCATTCGCCAGCACTTGCTCTTCTCTCTCTGGGGACCCCGGGCTCCCGTTCTCCGCCACCTTCTCCTCGACGCCCAGGGCTCTCTGTTCCCCGTTCTCCAGCACTGTCACCCCGTTCACGGGGAGGCTCAGGCCCTCGTGTGGGCTTGGGGCTTGCTTCCCGCTGTCCAGGACTGTGGGGCCCCTGCTTGGGCCCGGGGCTTTCTCTCGGTTCCCGGGGCCTCTCGCCGCCCTCCTGGGCCCTGTCTCGCGGGCGGCTGCCCCCTTCTCCCCCAGGAGCTTCCTTGTCACGTCCTCCCGCAGGGACATCAGCAACTGCTCGGTGCTCACTTGAACTACGAAGGTCGGCTTCTCCCGGGCCCCCGGGAGCGGGAGGGGACCCGGGTCTGGGGGTGGCCGGGGCGCTCCCGGGTCGGGGGGCTCGGGGGGAGCCCGTGGTCGAGGGACCCCTTCCTCCTCTGCTGCCCCCCCACCGGGGAAGGCTCCCTCGGGGGAAAAAGGGGTCTCGGTCTCGTAGCCGCTGTCGCCCGGTTTGGGGCCCGGAGACGACAGGCCTGAGCCGGGACTGGCCACGGCCGAGGGGGGGTCGGGGGACACGGCCGGGTCCGCGGGGGCCCGAGGAGGTGGCGGCGGCGGGGGGGGAGCGGGAGGGGGCCCCCGCCCGGGGTACTGGGGCGCCGCCGCCCCCATGAGGGGGTCCAGAAACTCGGGGGGGGCCGAGGCGGGGGGGTTCAGGGGCAGGTCGGCCAGGGAGCCCCGCTCCGG
>NC_041230.1:12170937-12174059 GCF_002837175.3 Physeter macrocephalus
GGGGGGGTCACTGGGGGTGGGCAGAGACCAGGAGAAAGTGGGGGGCAGAGACCCAGGGAGAAGAGGATCAAGACCCAGAGAGGGGGGGAACAGAAACCAGAGAGAGGGAGACAGAGACCTAGAAGAAGAGAGGACAGCAGGGCGCATGTGCGGAAATGACGGTTAAGGTGGCCTTCCCGTTGGGGTTACAAGTTTTGGAATCAGAGACAAGCAAGCAGCAGGGGTCTTCTAGGGCTGGAGAAACAAGGTTCAAACACCAGCTGTCACTCCATGCCTCAGTTTCCCTGCTCCAAGTAGCAGATGCTGGCGGAAGGGGTGGGGACGTCCCCACTCCATTCTAGGGCTGGCAGCAAGTGGTGCAGTTGTGGAGGGGGGAGAGTGTGAAATGAGGCGGGGGATTCTGGGATCATCCTGGGGTGGGAGGTGGAAGGTCAGGGGTCCGGGGTCAGGCCCCGCCCTCACCAGTAGTCCCCGTAGGGCAGCTTGAGCCTCGGCCTGGCCAGCTTGACGTGCTGCTGACGGACGACGAAGGCGAGGACCTCCTCGTCGGATAGGTGGCGGTAGGGCTGTGCCCCAAACTCAAACAGCTCCCATAGTGTCACCCCTAGGGACCTGCGGGGAGCAGAGGACAGAGGAAGGTCAGAGCCCTGCCCTGACGGGCCAGGGGGCGCCCCTCCAGGCCTCAGTTTCCCCAGCCGTAGAACCTGTGACCCCTCCGCCTTCCTTGCCCTCCTCGGCCGCCCCCCCCGGCCCGGGCCCCTCACCAGATGTTGCTCTCGCGGCTCTGGTCCACCACCATGAAGGTCCCGTGCAGCTCCCCGAGGAGCTCGGGCGCTGCCCAGCGCAGCGGGATCCACAGGCGCTCGGGGGTCAGGTAGTAGTCCTCCTGGGTGTGGGCGGCACGGGGCGCGGTCAAGCAGGCCGGGGCGCCCCCCCACCCCCTCGCAGCTCTGATGGAGGCCAGCCCTCACCTTGTAGTTGCTGTGCGCCAGCCCGTAGTCTCCGATGCGCACGGTGAGGTCGGAGGTCAGCAGGCAGTTGCGCAGGGCCAGGTCGCTGGGGGCGGGCGAGGGGGGCGAGGTAAGAAGGCGGTAGCTTGGGGAAGCCCGCCCCCCCTTCCTAGACCCCGCCCACTTTCCCGCACTGCTCCCCTTCCCTCTTCTTTTCCTCCCTCCTCCTCTCCTACCTTGACTCCTCCCCCTCCCCTGACTCCTCCCTCTCTTCTGTGACCCCTCCTCCCTCCCTGACTCCTCCCCTACTCTCCTGACTCCGCCTCTTCCCCCTGACCCTCCTGGGCTTTCCCCCCTTTTTGAGTCTCCCACTCAGGCCTCCTTCCATCCTTAACCCCCTCCCCTGTGGCCTCACCTCCCACCCCGGTAGCCTGGCCTCTTTCCCCTAAGTAGTCCCCTCCCCCCCCAGTTCCTCCCGGTGGCTCCCGGGCTGCCACCTGTGCACGTAGTTGTGGGAGTGGAGATGTGCCAGCCCGCGGGCGATCTCCAGGCCCATCCTCTGCAGTGTCCGCAGGTCTCGAGGGGGCAGCTCAGGGGACAGGCCCTCGGGGGGCCGCTGGGCCCGGAGGTAACGCTTCAGGTCCCCCTGGGAGAGAGGGCAGGGAGGGGTCAGCACGACCGCCCCCTCCCAGGCACCCACACCAGCCAATCCGGGGCAAGGATGGGACGACCTCTGCCCTCAGTGGGCAGCCCCCTCTGGGCCTCAGTTTCCCCTGCGGCTTAGAAGCACACAGGAGCAGCACCCACCCACCTCATGCGCTAGTTCAGGGCGCACCACCTGGGAGCGAGTGCTCATCTACAGAGAGGGCAGTGCTTGTCACAGGTGTTGCTATGATGATGATGATGGTGTCATTGCTGCAGATCCCTAGGAACTGCCCCGAGCCCTCACCCCGCCCAGCTCCCGCTCTGCCTCCCCCGCCCCAGACCCTCACCAGTTGACAGAACTCCATAATCAGCAGAAAGGGCAGTGTCTCCACGCAGACGCCCAGGCACTGGAGGACGTTGGGGTGCTGCAGGCTCCTGCGAGGGGAAGGGGGTTGCCTGGGTCAGGAAACAGCCCCTTCCATCCCACCCCAGCCCTCTGTCCCACCCCAACCTCCCAACAAAACCAAACTGTTGCTTCAACCTCTTTGGTCTCAGTTTCCTTACTCCTTCCCCACATCCCCACCTCAGGACCACCCCACTGTCTCCCAGTCCCTGGGCCAGACCCCCAGGCACCTCCCTGCCCCTCCTTCTGGCTCACCACCCCCTCAGCCTTTCTTCCTGCCCCCTGACTCTTCCCCCTCCCCTGCCGTCCCTACAGCCCCAGCTCAAGCCTCCTCCTCACCTCCTGGACTCTCTTCTCAGCCTCCTGCCGGCCTCCCTGCCTCCAGTCTCTCCCTTCCAGTCTGTCCCTGACCTGATGCCCACCTGCTCACGACCCTCCATGGCTCCCCGGTACTCTGGGACAGAGCCTGGCTCACTCCTCGGTCTTTCCCGCCCCTCTGCCTTCCCCAGCATCATTCTTCACGCCCGTGTACCTCTCTCCAAACTCACAGGTGCCTGCTTAGGCTCCAAGCCTTTTGCATGTACACTTCTCTCTGTGGAGAACACTCTCCTCTCATCAAAGTCCTCCTCATCCCTTAGTTTCAACATCATTTCCTCAAGAAATGTCACTGTCCCCTCCAACACTGGGGGATACCCCTCTTTTATCCTCACATTGTGGGTAAGAGTCAGGCTTGGGGGTCTGAATCCTGTCTCCATCTTTCCCAAGTGTGTAACCTCACAGAAGTCATTTCACCTCTAGATCTGATCTAACAAGGGAGCCACCGGCCATATGTGACAACTGAGCTCTCGAAATGTGGCAGAGGTAGCTGAGGAAAGACATTTTGAACTTGATTGCATTTTATTTAAGACGAATTTAAATAGCCATATGTGGGCCTAGAGAGAGACAGGCAAGGAAGCAAGTAAAAGGATGAAATAATGACAAACTAGGATATGTGTTACGCAGAAAATACACAAGTTGATGTGATGGAGCATCCCAGGGTCCTCCTTAGGTGGGGGAGGGAGAGAGAAACAGAGAGAGAGAGAGAGAGCGTGTGTGTGTGTGTGTGTGTGTGTGTGTGTGTGTGT
>NC_041230.1:12175805-12183569 GCF_002837175.3 Physeter macrocephalus
CGCCCCCATGAGGGGGTCCAGAAACTCGGGGGGGGCCGAGGCGGGGGGGTTCAGGGGCAGGTCGGCCAGGGAGCCCCGCTCCGCCCGCAGGGACGAGTCGTCCTCGGGGGGATGGGGGCAGCCCAGGGCAGGATGGCCGCCCCAGCCGGCGACGGCGTCCCCTCGCTCCAGGGGCAGGCAGGAGCAGGCCCCCTCGCGGCTGCACAGGGGACACGGGAGGGGGCCCCGGCGGCTGGGGCCCCCCCCAAGGCTGCTGCTGTCTTCCCCCGGGGAGCTGCCCTCCTCCTCCTCCTCTTCCTCTTCGGCCCACGGGGTGGCCCCCCGCTCCCCCAGCACCTCGGCGGGGTCTCCTGCCAGGGTCTCCCCGGCGCCCCGGCCCTCGGGGTCCCAGCCGCTCAGGAGGAAGCTGCCGGAGGCTGAGGACTGGGCCGGGAAGGGCCGGGCCGCCGGGAAGAGGGGGGAGGCCCAGGTCTCGGACACCAGCTGGGGGACCTCGGGGGGGGCCTGGGGGGCCTGGGGGGCAGGCACTCCTGGGTCCAGGGGGTCCCAGTCATTGGGGAAGAGGGGCTCAGGCGGGGAGCCGTGCTCCTCGAGGCGGATGTAGTATTCGCTGCTCACGGAGGGGCTGCGGGCGCTGATGACCGGAAGCACGCTGGGCGTGGACAGCGCCTCGTAGAAGGGGTTGGAGGGGTTGGCGTGCGGGGCCGGGGGCGCGGACGCCGGCTGCCAGGTGGGTGCGCCCCCGCCCCGACCGGCCCCCCGCCGCGCCTTCTCCCACAGGCACTCAAGGTTGAGGCCGCGGCTACTCTCGGTGACCGTGAGCACGTCGTCCGGGTCAGCCCCAGGGAAGCCATCCAGAAGGGGGAACGGAGAGGACAGGGTCCCCGGGCGGGGCACGCTGTGCTGCGGGGGCCAGGGCCAGGGGAAGGGGCCATCTCGGGGGGGCGGCGGCGGCGGCGGGGGCCTTGGGGGCCGCTCAGAGAGCAGGTAGGTGAGCTGCAGCTGCAGATCAGAGGCCGAGGGGCGCTGGGCAGGCGGCCGCCAGCAGGACTGCAGGATGTCGTACCTGGGGGAGGGGGAGGAGGCATGCGTGAGTAGGGCAGAGTCCTGGGGGGAGGGGGGGTCACTGGGGGTGGGCAGAGACCAGGAGAAAGTGGGGGGCAGAGACCCAGGGAGAAGAGGATCAAGACCCAGAGAGGGGGGGAACAGAAACCAGAGAGAGGGAGACAGAGACCTAGAAGAAGAGAGGACAGCAGGGCGCATGTGCGGAAATGACGGTTAAGGTGGCCTTCCCGTTGGGGTTACAAGTTTTGGAATCAGAGACAAGCAAGCAGCAGGGGTCTTCTAGGGCTGGAGAAACAAGGTTCAAACACCAGCTGTCACTCCATGCCTCAGTTTCCCTGCTCCAAGTAGCAGATGCTGGCGGAAGGGGTGGGGACGTCCCCACTCCATTCTAGGGCTGGCAGCAAGTGGTGCAGTTGTGGAGGGGGGAGAGTGTGAAATGAGGCGGGGGATTCTGGGATCATCCTGGGGTGGGAGGTGGAAGGTCAGGGGTCCGGGGTCAGGCCCCGCCCTCACCAGTAGTCCCCGTAGGGCAGCTTGAGCCTCGGCCTGGCCAGCTTGACGTGCTGCTGACGGACGACGAAGGCGAGGACCTCCTCGTCGGATAGGTGGCGGTAGGGCTGTGCCCCAAACTCAAACAGCTCCCATAGTGTCACCCCTAGGGACCTGCGGGGAGCAGAGGACAGAGGAAGGTCAGAGCCCTGCCCTGACGGGCCAGGGGGCGCCCCTCCAGGCCTCAGTTTCCCCAGCCGTAGAACCTGTGACCCCTCCGCCTTCCTTGCCCTCCTCGGCCGCCCCCCCCGGCCCGGGCCCCTCACCAGATGTTGCTCTCGCGGCTCTGGTCCACCACCATGAAGGTCCCGTGCAGCTCCCCGAGGAGCTCGGGCGCTGCCCAGCGCAGCGGGATCCACAGGCGCTCGGGGGTCAGGTAGTAGTCCTCCTGGGTGTGGGCGGCACGGGGCGCGGTCAAGCAGGCCGGGGCGCCCCCCCACCCCCTCGCAGCTCTGATGGAGGCCAGCCCTCACCTTGTAGTTGCTGTGCGCCAGCCCGTAGTCTCCGATGCGCACGGTGAGGTCGGAGGTCAGCAGGCAGTTGCGCAGGGCCAGGTCGCTGGGGGCGGGCGAGGGGGGCGAGGTAAGAAGGCGGTAGCTTGGGGAAGCCCGCCCCCCCTTCCTAGACCCCGCCCACTTTCCCGCACTGCTCCCCTTCCCTCTTCTTTTCCTCCCTCCTCCTCTCCTACCTTGACTCCTCCCCCTCCCCTGACTCCTCCCTCTCTTCTGTGACCCCTCCTCCCTCCCTGACTCCTCCCCTACTCTCCTGACTCCGCCTCTTCCCCCTGACCCTCCTGGGCTTTCCCCCCTTTTTGAGTCTCCCACTCAGGCCTCCTTCCATCCTTAACCCCCTCCCCTGTGGCCTCACCTCCCACCCCGGTAGCCTGGCCTCTTTCCCCTAAGTAGTCCCCTCCCCCCCCAGTTCCTCCCGGTGGCTCCCGGGCTGCCACCTGTGCACGTAGTTGTGGGAGTGGAGATGTGCCAGCCCGCGGGCGATCTCCAGGCCCATCCTCTGCAGTGTCCGCAGGTCTCGAGGGGGCAGCTCAGGGGACAGGCCCTCGGGGGGCCGCTGGGCCCGGAGGTAACGCTTCAGGTCCCCCTGGGAGAGAGGGCAGGGAGGGGTCAGCACGACCGCCCCCTCCCAGGCACCCACACCAGCCAATCCGGGGCAAGGATGGGACGACCTCTGCCCTCAGTGGGCAGCCCCCTCTGGGCCTCAGTTTCCCCTGCGGCTTAGAAGCACACAGGAGCAGCACCCACCCACCTCATGCGCTAGTTCAGGGCGCACCACCTGGGAGCGAGTGCTCATCTACAGAGAGGGCAGTGCTTGTCACAGGTGTTGCTATGATGATGATGATGGTGTCATTGCTGCAGATCCCTAGGAACTGCCCCGAGCCCTCACCCCGCCCAGCTCCCGCTCTGCCTCCCCCGCCCCAGACCCTCACCAGTTGACAGAACTCCATAATCAGCAGAAAGGGCAGTGTCTCCACGCAGACGCCCAGGCACTGGAGGACGTTGGGGTGCTGCAGGCTCCTGCGAGGGGAAGGGGGTTGCCTGGGTCAGGAAACAGCCCCTTCCATCCCACCCCAGCCCTCTGTCCCACCCCAACCTCCCAACAAAACCAAACTGTTGCTTCAACCTCTTTGGTCTCAGTTTCCTTACTCCTTCCCCACATCCCCACCTCAGGACCACCCCACTGTCTCCCAGTCCCTGGGCCAGACCCCCAGGCACCTCCCTGCCCCTCCTTCTGGCTCACCACCCCCTCAGCCTTTCTTCCTGCCCCCTGACTCTTCCCCCTCCCCTGCCGTCCCTACAGCCCCAGCTCAAGCCTCCTCCTCACCTCCTGGACTCTCTTCTCAGCCTCCTGCCGGCCTCCCTGCCTCCAGTCTCTCCCTTCCAGTCTGTCCCTGACCTGATGCCCACCTGCTCACGACCCTCCATGGCTCCCCGGTACTCTGGGACAGAGCCTGGCTCACTCCTCGGTCTTTCCCGCCCCTCTGCCTTCCCCAGCATCATTCTTCACGCCCGTGTACCTCTCTCCAAACTCACAGGTGCCTGCTTAGGCTCCAAGCCTTTTGCATGTACACTTCTCTCTGTGGAGAACACTCTCCTCTCATCAAAGTCCTCCTCATCCCTTAGTTTCAACATCATTTCCTCAAGAAATGTCACTGTCCCCTCCAACACTGGGGGATACCCCTCTTTTATCCTCACATTGTGGGTAAGAGTCAGGCTTGGGGGTCTGAATCCTGTCTCCATCTTTCCCAAGTGTGTAACCTCACAGAAGTCATTTCACCTCTAGATCTGATCTAACAAGGGAGCCACCGGCCATATGTGACAACTGAGCTCTCGAAATGTGGCAGAGGTAGCTGAGGAAAGACATTTTGAACTTGATTGCATTTTATTTAAGACGAATTTAAATAGCCATATGTGGGCCTAGAGAGAGACAGGCAAGGAAGCAAGTAAAAGGATGAAATAATGACAAACTAGGATATGTGTTACGCAGAAAATACACAAGTTGATGTGATGGAGCATCCCAGGGTCCTCCTTAGGTGGGGGAGGGAGAGAGAAACAGAGAGAGAGAGAGAGAGCGTGTGTGTGTGTGTGTGTGTGTGTGTGTGTGTGTGTGTGTGTGAGTGTGTATGTGTAAGGGAAGGCCTTTCTGATCTGAGACCCAGGAAGGGCAAGGGTTCCCACCATCTGAAACTGGGGCTGGGTGAGGCAGGAATGATATTCTAGACAGAGGGAACAGCAAGGACGGCGGTCCTGCGGCAGGAAAGAAGCTGGCACGTGGGAGGGTCAGTGGGGAGACCGGGTGGTAGGGGGTGAGAGGGCTGGTGGCAGGAAGGGAACAGGGCTTGTGGGCCGTAGGGACCAGTGGGACTTTGTCCTGCGGGCCACAGAAAACCATGGGAGGTTTCAGAGGAAGAGGCTAATAAAACCTCTGGGCAAAGCTCACTTTTACAACCCTCTGATAAGAGGTCCCCGTGTATGCACCCTTTCCATGACAGGGCACTCACTACCGCACAGGGCATTCATGTAACAAATGTTTATTTAATTCTTGTCTAGAAGCCCTTAGAGTGGAGGGGAGACCAGGCAGGGGAGGGACAGGGTCCTGCCTTCCCAGACCTCCCAGTCCATTGGGGGCAGGGGATGGGAGGACCCTGGTCTGTGACTCTGATTCTGTCCTTCCTCACGCACAAGCAGGGGCCTGAGGAAGGCAACCGCCATGAGGTACCCAGTGCCTAACACAGGGTCATCTGGCATCCTCTCAGCCGCCCTCGACATGAGGCTGCTCGGACTTCCTGGACCCACTTTCCAGATGAAAATACTGAGGTTCGGAGTGGAGAGGGGCAGGTCTCCAGCTCAGCTTCTGTGCTGTCCCCTCGCCTTCATCACACTGCCTTCATTTCCCTGGCTCTGTCCCAAGGAAGAACCTGAGGCTCAGGGAGGGAAACTCTCTGGACTGAGTGACACAGCCAGGAAAAGGTAGATGGAGGGTTCGAATCCAGATCTGACCCCACGCTGCATTCCTCCCACTTCCAGATGTTGTCTCCCTGAGGCACAAACTCAGATATTTGGGCCTTGCAAGCCCCACGTCCGCCGAGAAGTCCCCATACCTGTACGGCTGTGCTTCTGAGATGAACTTGCGCTGCTCCAAGGGCCCTGCGCTGGCTCGGAGCTCCTTTACCACCACCTGGGCTGGGGTGTAGTCCGAGAAAACCTCTCCCAGGATCACCTGATCAAGGGGGACCCAGGAGGCAGCGCCTGTGGTTTCCCCAGCCCCATCCCAGGGACCACCGTCCACCCCACCGTGTGGCTCCCATCTTCCCCCTCTTTCCAGCCTCTTCCTTCAAATCCCACCGCCCTCGTACCCCCACCAGACGCGGGGATAGAGACTCACAGGCCCAGAGTCCGATGGACGCAGGGACGGGTGGAAGGATGGACAGACGGACGCGTGGAGAGCCGGATGGCGAGGCGGAGTGGTCAATGGAGTGAGGAGGGAGGCGCTGACCGACAGGTGGCGGGGGGATGGAGTGGACGGGAGGGGGTGAGAGGTGAACAGAGGGGCGGGCAGTGGGTGGGCTGAGGGGGGCAGGGGGGACGAGGCAGGGGGCAGATGAGAAGTGGTGGGAGCAGGGGGGATGGACACAGAACAGGCGCATCGCCCTGGATGGTACGCACCCTCCACCGCCCACCCCCAGCCCCACTTACTTACCTTCCCGAACCAGCCACTCCCAATCTCCTGCAGGTAGCTGAGGTGCTGGCGGCTAAGGCCCAGGGGGGTGGTCATGTCTGGTGGGGGGCAAAAGGGAGAGGCACCTGAGCCTCTCTCCCCTCCCAAGTGCCATCAACATCCCTCAATCCAGTGGGGACTGGGGCCAAAGCAGACACAGCAGATCTGTTTTCATTGGCTGCCCCAACATTCCACAATGGGATCTCTGCCTCCTCATTGGCTGCCCACAAGGTTCCAACGTCCAATCTGTCCTTCCCTTTGGCGTCCCGAGATCCTATGACATGACTTCAGCCTGCCATTGGCTACCCCTGCCATTAAGATCTAGGCTGACCTTACCATGGACTTCCCCACAAGAATCCCCAAATCTGGTTGTGGATGAAGCAATGGCTTCTACCAAGATGTTCTCTGACTTCCTTCAGGCTGCTTCCAAGATTCCGGGGCTCCCACCTCTGCCTTTCCCCTTGGCTGCCTTGGGCCTCTGCTCCCTGTTCCCTGAGGGAAAACCCTCAGGGCCTTCCACCCTGTCCCGTGGGGCCAGGAGGCCCTAGTCAGGGTGCGGGGCAGTACCTGAGTGTGATGGCTGCGGGGCAGGCATCGGCAGGGAGACCTCGGCCAGAGGGAGAATGTAGACGTCAGGCAGTGACTGTGAAGAGGAGGTCTCTTCGGCGGGGGGAGTGTACTCCCCGGAGCAATCCTCCCCTTCTGGGTTCTCAAACTCCTGGGGCCGGGAGGGGTGAGGGGTGGGAGAACACAGGGCTCAGACAAGCCATGGTCCTTCTCGCCAATACTATCCCCATCTTTCTCATAACTGTCCCCCAGTCCCAGTCCAATTCCCATCCCACGGCTCTGGACCTTGCCATAACTTCAGGCCTGAAGGGCTCTCAGACTCACTACGCCGCTCCCCCTCCTACCACCTGGACTGAGGGGAAAAGGACTTGCTGGCGTCTTCCTCCCGACCTTGAATCCCCTCATGCACCTCACCTTGAAGCCGACATCGCCCCGTTTGCAGCACAGACAGGTCAGGAGGAGGAAGATGAAGGCCAGCAGGCCAGAGCAGGAAATGAGGACCACGGCATAGGGAGGAGCCAGAGGGGCCCGGCCCAGGGCGAATCCATCTGTGGGCACAGGACTGGGCTGGGGTCCCGGCTTCCAAGGACCTGGCTCCCGGATTCCTTGCCCCTCCTTGTCCAGCTAGTCTTCACTACAACTCCCATGACGCTCGTGGGGGGCAGAGACCCAGGGAGAAGAGGATCAAGACCCAGAGAGGGGGGGAACAGAAACCAGAGAGAGGGAGACAGAGACCTAGAAGAAGAGAGGACAGCAGGGCGCATGTGCGGAAATGACGGTTAAGGTGGCCTTCCCGTTGGGGTTACAAGTTTTGGAATCAGAGACAAGCAAGCAGCAGGGGTCTTCTAGGGCTGGAGAAACAAGGTTCAAACACCAGCTGTCACTCCATGCCTCAGTTTCCCTGCTCCAAGTAGCAGATGCTGGCGGAAGGGGTGGGGACGTCCCCACTCCATTCTAGGGCTGGCAGCAAGTGGTGCAGTTGTGGAGGGGGGAGAGTGTGAAATGAGGCGGGGGATTCTGGGATCATCCTGGGGTGGGAGGTGGAAGGTCAGGGGTCCGGGGTCAGGCCCCGCCCTCACCAGTAGTCCCCGTAGGGCAGCTTGAGCCTCGGCCTGGCCAGCTTGACGTGCTGCTGACGGACGACGAAGGCGAGGACCTCCTCGTCGGATAGGTGGCGGTAGGGCTGTGCCCCAAACTCAAACAGCTCCCATAGTGTCACCCCTAGGGACCTGCGGGGAGCAGAGGACAGAGGAAGGTCAGAGCCCTGCCCTGACGGGCCAGGGGGCGCCCCTCCAGGCCTCAGTTTCCCCAGCCGTAGAACCTGTGACCCCTCCGCCTTCCTTGCCCTCC
>NC_041230.1:12186248-12189250 GCF_002837175.3 Physeter macrocephalus
GTGTGTGTGTGTGTGTGTGTGTGTGTGTGTGTGTGTGTGTGTGAGTGTGTATGTGTAAGGGAAGGCCTTTCTGATCTGAGACCCAGGAAGGGCAAGGGTTCCCACCATCTGAAACTGGGGCTGGGTGAGGCAGGAATGATATTCTAGACAGAGGGAACAGCAAGGACGGCGGTCCTGCGGCAGGAAAGAAGCTGGCACGTGGGAGGGTCAGTGGGGAGACCGGGTGGTAGGGGGTGAGAGGGCTGGTGGCAGGAAGGGAACAGGGCTTGTGGGCCGTAGGGACCAGTGGGACTTTGTCCTGCGGGCCACAGAAAACCATGGGAGGTTTCAGAGGAAGAGGCTAATAAAACCTCTGGGCAAAGCTCACTTTTACAACCCTCTGATAAGAGGTCCCCGTGTATGCACCCTTTCCATGACAGGGCACTCACTACCGCACAGGGCATTCATGTAACAAATGTTTATTTAATTCTTGTCTAGAAGCCCTTAGAGTGGAGGGGAGACCAGGCAGGGGAGGGACAGGGTCCTGCCTTCCCAGACCTCCCAGTCCATTGGGGGCAGGGGATGGGAGGACCCTGGTCTGTGACTCTGATTCTGTCCTTCCTCACGCACAAGCAGGGGCCTGAGGAAGGCAACCGCCATGAGGTACCCAGTGCCTAACACAGGGTCATCTGGCATCCTCTCAGCCGCCCTCGACATGAGGCTGCTCGGACTTCCTGGACCCACTTTCCAGATGAAAATACTGAGGTTCGGAGTGGAGAGGGGCAGGTCTCCAGCTCAGCTTCTGTGCTGTCCCCTCGCCTTCATCACACTGCCTTCATTTCCCTGGCTCTGTCCCAAGGAAGAACCTGAGGCTCAGGGAGGGAAACTCTCTGGACTGAGTGACACAGCCAGGAAAAGGTAGATGGAGGGTTCGAATCCAGATCTGACCCCACGCTGCATTCCTCCCACTTCCAGATGTTGTCTCCCTGAGGCACAAACTCAGATATTTGGGCCTTGCAAGCCCCACGTCCGCCGAGAAGTCCCCATACCTGTACGGCTGTGCTTCTGAGATGAACTTGCGCTGCTCCAAGGGCCCTGCGCTGGCTCGGAGCTCCTTTACCACCACCTGGGCTGGGGTGTAGTCCGAGAAAACCTCTCCCAGGATCACCTGATCAAGGGGGACCCAGGAGGCAGCGCCTGTGGTTTCCCCAGCCCCATCCCAGGGACCACCGTCCACCCCACCGTGTGGCTCCCATCTTCCCCCTCTTTCCAGCCTCTTCCTTCAAATCCCACCGCCCTCGTACCCCCACCAGACGCGGGGATAGAGACTCACAGGCCCAGAGTCCGATGGACGCAGGGACGGGTGGAAGGATGGACAGACGGACGCGTGGAGAGCCGGATGGCGAGGCGGAGTGGTCAATGGAGTGAGGAGGGAGGCGCTGACCGACAGGTGGCGGGGGGATGGAGTGGACGGGAGGGGGTGAGAGGTGAACAGAGGGGCGGGCAGTGGGTGGGCTGAGGGGGGCAGGGGGGACGAGGCAGGGGGCAGATGAGAAGTGGTGGGAGCAGGGGGGATGGACACAGAACAGGCGCATCGCCCTGGATGGTACGCACCCTCCACCGCCCACCCCCAGCCCCACTTACTTACCTTCCCGAACCAGCCACTCCCAATCTCCTGCAGGTAGCTGAGGTGCTGGCGGCTAAGGCCCAGGGGGGTGGTCATGTCTGGTGGGGGGCAAAAGGGAGAGGCACCTGAGCCTCTCTCCCCTCCCAAGTGTCATCAACACCCCTCAATCCAGTGGGGACTGGGGCCAAAGCAGACACAGCAGATCTGTTTTCATTGGCTGCCCCAACATTCCACAATGGGATCTCTGCCTCCTCATTGGCTGCCCACAAGGTTCCAACGTCCAATCTGTCCTTCCCTTTGGCGTCCCGAGATCCTATGACATGACTTCAGCCTGCCATTGGCTACCCCTGCCATTAAGATCTAGGCTGACCTTACCATGGACTTCCCCACAAGAATCCCCAAATCTGGTTGTGGATGAAGCAATGGCTTCTACCAAGATGTTCTCTGACTTCCTTCAGGCTGCTTCCAAGATTCCGGGGCTCCCACCTCTGCCTTTCCCCTTGGCTGCCTTGGGCCTTTGCTCCCTGTTCCCTGAGGGAAAACCCTCAGGGCCTTCCACCCTGTCCCGTGGGGCCAGGAGGCCCTAGTCAGGGTGCGGGGCAGTACCTGAGTGTGATGGCTGCGGGGCAGGCATCGGCAGGGAGACCTCGGCCAGAGGGAGAATGTAGACGTCAGGCAGTGACTGTGAAGAGGAGGTCTCTTCGGCGGGGGGAGTGTACTCCCCGGAGCAATCCTCCCCTTCTGGGTTCTCAAACTCCTGGGGCCGGGAGGGGTGAGGGGTGGGAGAACACAGGGCTCAGACAAGCCATGGTCCTTCTCGCCAATACTATCCCCATCTTTCTCATAACTGTCCCCCAGTCCCAGTCCAATTCCCATCCCACGGCTCTGGACCTTGCCATAACTTCAGGCCTGAAGGGCTCTCAGACTCACTACGCCGCTCCCCCTCCTACCACCTGGACTGAGGGGAAAAGGACTTGCTGGCGTCTTCCTCCCGACCTTGAATCCCCTCATGCACCTCACCTTGAAGCCGACATCGCCCCGTTTGCAGCACAGACAGGTCAGGAGGAGGAAGATGAAGGCCAGCAGGCCAGAGCAGGAAATGAGGACCACGGCATAGGGAGGAGCCAGAGGGGCCCGGCCCAGGGCGAATCCATCTGTGGGCACAGGACTGGGCTGGGGTCCCGGCTTCCAAGGACCTGGCTCCCGGATTCCTTGCCCCTCCTCGTCCAGCTAGTCTTCACTACAACTCCCATGACGCTCTGCAACCAGGGGCCCCTTGGCAGAGGAGCCGGATGCCCCAGGGCATTGTGGGAGTTGTAGTTTGGGGCCTTCTCAAGTGGTTGGGTTGGGGGTGGGGTCCCTCCTCTTGCCCCAAGCTGGGACCCCCCCCCCCCCC
>NC_041230.1:12189500-12217519 GCF_002837175.3 Physeter macrocephalus
CCCCCCTCCCCCCCGCCCCATCACCTCACCCCCAGGCTTGGATGAATTTCAGTGAGGGTTGAGGGAAGGAGGAGTAATAGTGGAGCCTGGAGCTCTCAGAATTTAAAATACGCTCCCACGACAGCCTTCTTACCCCCTGTTTGGGGAAGAGGATGAGCCCCCAGCTGCAGGCTGGGAGAAGATTCTTGCCCCATGCTGGAACCTCCTAGTTACGGGGGTTGAGGCTTGTCTCTTTTAGGGACGCTCGGAGCACACACATGTCCTCTGTTCCCAGCCCAAGCCCCTGAGAAGGGAGCTCCGCAAGCCTTGGGTCTCCCCCAAAGCTAGAGAGAGCCTCCAATGCTGTGTCCCCCTTATAAACAGTATTCCTCCTCTCTGTCCCCAATTCTCCCAGAGGCCCTGTCCTTCCCCGGCTCCCTGCACACACCTGCACACACACATGCGTGTGCACACACACATGTTGCCCGAACGGACCCCCTCCCCACCCAGCCCCCAGCCTTCCTCCCACAGGCCCTGCTAACACAGGCACCGTCCCCGCGGCTCCCCCAGGCCCTGGGCTCGCTGCGGGAAGACGCCACACAGGTGATGGAGCCGGAGCCCCGCAGACAGACCTCCAGGGCAGGCCAGGGTGGGGGTGGGGGCCGCTGGACAGCCGGATGGCCGGACAGACTTACCTGGGTGGGCCGGGGACGCCAGGCAGCCGGAGGTGGAGACGGCCGCGAGGAGGATGAGGGCGCCGGGGGCAGGCATCTTGTCGAGGATGGAAGGGAGGTGGAGGTGGTGGCGGCTGGGGAGGAGGGGGGGGCGGGCCCTCAGCCCCCAGCCATGGGGACCCGCGCGACCCTGGCCTCCCCCCAGCCCAGGAGAGGGGCAGGAGACTCAGGACAGGGGGAGGGAGGGGCTGCTTACTGGCTCAGGTACCCCCCTCCCCCTCTTTGAAGGGACAGACAGATGAAGGGATGGAGAGGCGGACAGAGGAGAGGAGCTGGGGAGCCGGGGTTGCTGGGGGGGAGAGGGTAGGATGGGGGGGAGAATGAGGGCCCCGCCCCCGAGGGCAGCCGGGATTGGGGGAGCAGAGAGCCTGTCAGAGGAAGGGTGGGAGGAGGGAGGATGGAGGGAGGATGGAGCGTCGTCATGGCAACTGGCTCCCCAGTAGCATTGGCTGCCAGGAGGGAGGGGAGGGGGAGGGACAGACAGGGACCAGCAGACCCTTGTGTGGGGGGGACACAGGGCCCACAGTGCCTGGCCCGGACACTGCTGTGACATGCTACCAGCAGGGACACGTGTGCTCCGCGCCACGATGCAGATGTCAGGCAGGCACACGCAGCCCACACATGGCTGACACACGTCGCAGAGACCCTCATAGACAAGCACATCACATACAAAGGTGGACAGCTATCGGCAGACGGGGACACGTACACGTCACACACAAAGACGCAGGGATGATAGGCTGCACTAAGAACGCACAGGCAGGCCGGCCCCCTGCACAGATGCACCCGGCCACGCAGGAACGTCAAATGCATCACAAAGACCCACACATGCCACAGACAAAGTAAAGCCCCAAATCCACAGACACACACACGCCACAGACAAAGATCCACACAGACACCACGGTGACGTGTCAAGGCACAAAGTCACGAACACAGACATTCCACAGACAAATGGGCAACAAAGAAGACCCACAGACACACGCATCACATACACAGATAAACACAGACATGCACATCATACAAATACGCAGACATCACTTGCACGGAGACATACACATGACACACACTAACACAGACACAAGTATACCATGCACAAATATACACAGACACACAGCAGATACACGGAGAGACCCGCACATCACATATGCAACTACATACACACAACACACACACATATATAGATACAGATACATCAAAGATACACACATGTCTCACACAGACCCATTTCACTCACATGAATACACAGGGACACATGTCACACACCCAGATACACATGTACAAGCACAACTCACACATGGATATAGAGGCACGACACATTCAAAGACTCTACAAAGCTACAAAAGTCACCTACAAAAATACACATAAATATATTACACTGATACATACATATTACACACACATATACACAGTCACATGCATTTTACATAGAAGAAACACGCAGACACACAACACAAGCACACACATTGAACACACAGATACACACATTGCATACCTAAACATACCTGGGCACACACATCACAGATGTACACACATTTCACACAAGGTTACAAAGACACAGTACCCCACCGTAGTCACCTATCACATACACAAATACACACAGGCATACAGAACACATACAAAGATACACACAGACACACGCATCACAAATACCCACACTTCCTATGAGGTTACATAGCCATTACACAACATAGGCACTTGCCTCATACAAAAGATACGTGATCATAGTTTATTCATTTATTTTATGAGCATTTACTGCGCGCCAGGCATTGTTCTCAGCGCTTTACACATATTACTTTTAAATCCTGACATCTGCCTCCGAGACAGGTTCTTTTATCATTCCCATCGTACAGATGAGCAAACAGGCACAGCGAGGAGCAGACATCTGCCCCAAGGCACACAGCCGGGAAGTGGCAGACTGGGGACTGGAACTCGGTCCATCAGGGACACAGACAAAACAGACAAGGACGCACAGATCACGTGCCAGGCCGCCGCCGTCTCGGGGTCACCCTCCCCCACCCCCGCCCCCGCACAGCACCCCGAGCTGCAGACACACCGGAAGCACGGACGCCCACCCTGCGCGCGGACGTCTCTGTAGTCAGTGAGCCCCTGCGATGCGTCGCTCCCGGCTGAGGCTGGGCGGGAGCTGCGCATCTCAGGCGCAGTCTCACTACACACAGCGGAGGCGACCCAGACACCCCCTCCCCAGAAGGCCCACCCCCGCCCCCCGCCCCCCAGTAGGGGTCGAGGACCCACCAGGTCCAAAACGCGCAGCCGGCGCGCTCGGAACAGGCGACCCGAGGGGAGGGGGAGGGAGAGAGCTTCAGTGAGGCTCATTGGAGAAACTGAGGCAGGTTCATCAATCCAGGAGGGGTGGTAGGGAGGGGGTGCCGGGACCAGGGCTGCAGGGTGGACTGACCATATGCAGGTAGAGAGTACGGAATTGGGGGCTGGGGGACGAGGAAAGATGCAATTATCTGCCAGGGTGGCTGAAGGGCACAGACCCTGGAGAAAGCAGAGGCTCACGGGAAATGTAGTCCCAGCCCTGAGACTTGTGGGAAATGGAGTTCTGGTTCATCCAGAAGGGAGGCTCGGGTTAATCGTCACCTTCCCCCGCCCGCGCCCCCATCCCGAGGAAGCGGCGGGTGGGTGAAGGTAGCAGGAGGCGGGGCACAGCTGCCTGAGTCTTTGGAAATGACGTGGGCAGAACTCTTGAGTCCTAGGGAGCGGCACAGGTGGGGTTGCTGTCCTAACTCTGTCCCTGGTTTGCTGTTAGTTCATTTATTCACTCAACAGACGTTCATTAAACCCACTGTGCTCAGCCAGGCCCTATGCCAGAATTTGGGGGCGCAGCACGGAACAAGTCAACCCCTTCCCTGCGTTGACTTTGTGTGTGGGTAGGTGCAGGTCACAGGGACTTGTAGAAAGTCCTCTAGAGTTTTTCAAACTAAGAACAGTGAGCCATTACTGAGGGCTGCAATCAAGCTTTTGGGTTGTGACCAGAGTTTTCTGAAAAATAAAATAGAATAATCTAGAACATCCGGAGGAAATATATATATATTCCTCCCGCCCCCCCTCCCCCCGCCCCTCCATGCGTCACAGTAAAAGAAACAAGAGAGTACACGGTAATAGCTGAAATACCATCTGAGAGAAAGTGACGTGAAACTGAGGCCCGTGGGAATGAGCCAGAGAAAAGGAGAGGGAACAGTGTGTTTGGGCGGAGGGAACTGCACGTGCAAAGAGGAAGGTAGGAGGTGGCTGTTGGGGAGGCGGAGGAATGAGCACAAATATTTAGTTTGTTCTCATTGCCGGCCAGGCACTGAGGCACACCCACCCTCACCGGCCCCTTCCTGAGATGGAGGCAGCCATTGGGCAAACTGGAACACAGACATGCAACTTCTAACGGTGCTAAATGCAATAAGAAAGAGGATGGGAAGGGTGTAATTTAGGTTGGGGGAGGAGTCAGGGGAGGCTTTCCTTGAAAGGTGACAGTAAAGCCCAGATCTGTGAGGGGAAGGAAAGAGGTAGGAGGAGAGCAAGGCAAAGAGTACTAGGGCAGAGGGAATAGCACTGGGGGTGGCTCTGAGGCTGGACAGCCCTTGGGGCCTCAGGAAGTGAATAGGAGGCTGGTGTGTTTGGGTCTGAATGGGCAGGAAGTGGGGACATGAGTAATGTCACTGGAGAGAGAGATGGGCCAAGCCTGATGAGGAATTTGAATTTATTCTCAGCCAGTGAGGGTGAGGAGCTATCCAAGAGTTCTAAGCTGGGGAGGGATGGGATCTTCCCTTGGTGCTAACAGGCTCTCTCTGCCTGTGGTGTGGGCAGAGACTGAGGGCGGAAGCTGGGAGTCCAGGGAGGAGGTGACTTCCACGGTCCAGGTAAGAGATGGAGGTGGAGGCAGAGAGGAGCAAATTGCTTCAGGACAATAGCAAGTGTTGACAAGGATGTGGAGAACTCAGAACCGTTATACACTGCTGGTGGGAAAAGTGCGGGCACCTTAGAAAACAGTCTGGCACTTCCTTAAACAGGTAAACACAGAATTACCATGTGGCTCAGGAATTCTGCTCCTAGGTATCTCCTCAAAGAAATGAAAACACATGTTCACACAAACATCTGTACGTGAATGTGCATAGCAGTCTTGTTCATAATAACCAACACGTGGGAGCAACCCAAATGTCCGTCAACTGACGAATGGATAAACAAAACAGGCTACATTCATACGGTGGAATATTATTCAGCTACCAAAAGGCATGAATTAGTGATAGATGCCACAACATGGATGAACTCAGCTTGTGGGATCTTAGTTCCCCGAACCCTAACCCTAACCCGACCGGGGATTGAACCCGGGCCCTTGGCAGTGAGAGTGCAGAGTCCTAACCACTGGACCACCAGAGAATTCCCTGAACTGTACAATTTATTTACTTATTTTTATTTTTTTAATTTTTAAATTTTTTATAAATTTATTTATTTAGTTTTGGCTGCGTTCGGTCTTTGTTGCTGCGCGCGGGCTTTCTCTAGTTGTGGTGAGTGGGGGGCTACTCTTCGTTGTGGTTCACGGGCTTCTCATTGCGGTGGCTTCTCTTGCTGCGGAGCACGGGCTCCAGGCGCGCGGGCTTCAGTAGTTGTGGCGGGCAGGCTTCAGTAGTTGTGGCACGCGGGCTTAGTTGCTCCGCGGCATGTGGGATCTTCCCGGACCAGGACTCGAACCCGTGTCCCCTACATTGGCAGGCGGATTCTTAATCACTGCGCCACCAGGGAAGTCCATGAACTCTACAGTTTAAATGGGTGAATTGCATGGTATGTGAATTTTGTCTCAATAAAGCTGTTGAAAATTGCTTCAGAAAAAGAAAAAAAAAAATAAACTGCTTCAGGATGTTTTAGTGGGAGACTGTACCAATCTTGGTATTGGTCTGGGCTGAGAGAAAGGGAAGGGTCTAGAATGCTCATGAGAGTGGCTTAGACATCTGGACTATGGGCCTTCTGTCAACATCACTTACACAAACTTTTCACGTTTCCTGGTCAGTAGGAAGTGGTGAACACACGTCAATTATTATTGTTATTATTATGGTGATGCTGTTGAAAGTTGAATCAGATCCATTCACTCTGCTGCTCAGAACTCTTCCGTGGCTCCCACATCTCACTTGGAGTAAAAGTGAAGTCCTCTCCATGGCCCCCAACGTCCTGCCAGAATGTCCCCTCCCCCTCCATTCTCTCTCTGGATCTCAGCTTCAACCCTCTCTACCCTCTATTCATCAGCTCTGGCCATATTGACCTCCAAGTTCCTCCCATATTCTAAGCACAGTCCTACCTCAGGGTCTTTGCACTTGCTGTTTGCTCTTTCTCAATAGCCACATGGCTCCTCCCTCACCTCCTTTAGGTCGATGCTCAAATGTCACCTCCTTAGTGAATCCGTGAAACTTCCCTGATCACCTTACGAATAACTGCACCCTCCACCCCATCTCACAAATGGAATCCCACTTTTTTCTCCATCACCATCACCACGTGACACACTAGATCTTTCACTGCTTTGCTTGGGTGATTGTCATCTCTTGTTGCAGAGACCCATTAGGGCAGAGATCTTCCTCTCCTGTTCCCTGCTTGCTTCTCAGCGCCTATTAGAGTCCCTGGCCCAAGACGCTGAATGAAGGAAAGAATTCAAGATCATTTCCTTTTGATGCATTTGCTGCAGGGTTAAAGCCATGGCCCCTCTCCAGTCACTCAAGTGTCGCCTATTTGGTGCTCAAGTTGCTGGCAAATAAACTCTGATCATTCGTTTGGGAAAAGAAGAGCAGGGTGCCGTGGGATGCAGGAGGCCACACCGTGCTGAGCCAAGGTCACTTAGAAAGAAGCTTCCAGAGAGGGTGACATTTGGGCTTAGCTGTGATGACAGCGGGGGCGAGGCTGAGGCTGGGGGTGGGAAGTGGAGAAGGGACAGTGTTCCAGGCTCGGAGGATGGAGTGCACAAAGGCCTGGAGGTGTGAAACGGGTTGGGACATTCAGGAAACTTCCACCTGCCTCCCCAGCTCAGTGGCGCAGGCCCCAAACCTCACAGTCATCACTGACTCCTGTCTTTTTTTGTGTGTGTGGTACACGGGCCTCCACTGTTGCGGCCTCTCCCATTGCGGAGCACAGGCTCCGGACGCGCAGGCTCAGCGTCCATGGCTCACGGGCCCAGCTGCCCCGCGGCCTGTGGGGTCCTCCCGGACCGGGGCACGAACCCGTGTCCGCTGCATCGGCAGGCGGACTCTCAACCACTGCGCCATCAGGGAAGCCCCTTTTCTTCACTTTTAATTGTGCTATATATATATTTTTTTGGTCACTCGGCATGCAGGATCTTAGCTCCCCAACCAGGGATCTAACCCACGCCTGTTGCAGTGGAAGCACGGAGTCTTTTTTTTTTAATTTATTTACTTACTTGGTTATGCCACGTATTAGTTGAAGCATGTGAGTTCCTTAGTTGTGCATGTGAGCTCTTAGTTGCGGCATGCGTGTGGGATCTAGTTCCCTGACCAGGGATCAAACTCAGGCCCCCTGCATTGGGAGCACGGAGTCTTAACCACTGCACCAAGTGAGATGGGAGCCATGGGAGTGTTGGGAGCAGAGGTGGGATGTGAGCTGAGTTAGGTGTTAACAGGTTTCCTGGGCAAGAAGAACCTGTGGAGGAGGGGGGAGGGCCAAAATAAGAAGCCCGTTGCGGAGGCTACTGCAATAGTCCAAGCAAACTGTGATGGTAGTTGCACAGGTGGCGAGAGGTGGCCAGGCCCTGGGAATATTTTGAAAGCAGAGCCAGCTGATGGATCGGACATGGGGGTGTTAGAAAAAGACAGGAGTCAGTGATGACTGTGAGGTTTGGGGCCTGAGCCACTGAGCTGGGGAGGCAGGTGGAAGTTTCCTGAATGTCCCAACCCGTTTCACACCTCCAGGCCTTTGTGCACTCCATCCTCCGAGCCTGGAACACTGTCCCTTCTCCACTTCCCACCCCCAGCCTCAGCCTCGCCCCCGCTGTCATCACAGCTAAGCCCAAATGTCACCCTCTCTGGAAGCTTCTTTCTAAGTGACCTTGGCTCAGCACGGTGTGGCCTCCTGCATCCCACGGCACCCTGCTCTTCTTTTCCCAAACGAATGATCAGAGTTTATTTGCCAGCAACTTGAGCACCAAATAGGCGACACTTGAGGGGCAGGGCATGTGCATCCTTAAGAGAAGCAAAGGAGATGACATTTGACCTGGGCTTTGAGGAGCCAAGAGTTTGCCACGTAGATGTGAGGGCAGATGGGGAGAGCTTTCCAGGAGGAGGGCTCAACAGGTGCAAAGGTAAGGAAGTGTGAGAGGGCAGGGAGCAGTTTGGAGCACCTTGGAGTACAAGATGCAGGTGTGAGTGTGTGCATTGTGGAGAGTGAGGGAGAAAATGAAACAATAAGAGAGGTGCCTCAGTTAGGAATTGTGTAGCTACTGGTAGCCCAGAAATAACGGTGGCTTAAATAAGATAGATGTTGATTTCTTACTCACATTAAAGAAGTCTGGAAGACAGCAGTCTAGGGATGATCTGGGGAGTCCACAATGCCATCAGGACAAGCCTCTTCTAACTTTCTGCTTTACCATCTTATGCATGTGACTGCCATCATCAAGATTGCCTCATGGTCCAAGGTGGCTGCTGCAGCTCCAGCCTTCATGTCTATATTCCAGGCAGAAAGAAGGAGGTGGTGGTGTTGGCAGAGGGCAGGGAAAAGGGAAAATGCCAGATTTCTGTGCCCTTTCCAAGGAGCTTTCCTAGAAGTTCCACCCTACAACTTCCACTTATATCTCATTGACCACCAGTTGCAAGGGAGTTTGGGTAATGAAGTCTTTTAAGTGGGCATATTTCTGCCTCACATAAAATTGGGGTTCTATGACTAAGGAAGGAGAGAATTGATGTTGGGCAACAAGTCTCTGCATTTTAACTTAAGCCCAGTCAGGAAAGATGTTGAATGCTGGGCTCAGTTCGTTGGCCTGTATCCTTTGGGCAGTAGGGAGCTATGGGAGAGTTTGGAGCAAGGCAGGATATGTAGAACCCCTCCCCCCAGCAGTCACTGTTTAGAAATGCCTGGGGTCCAGGGACCCTCAAAATGTTTGTAGATAGAATTCATGGGATCTGTAAACTTGGGTAAGAAAAAGAAATTGCATCTTTATTTTCACTAACCTCCAATTAAAATCTAGCATTTTGTTCCATTTTTGTGACTGCCTGAATTCAAAGATGACCTCAACAGTATCTCCCATTCCACATGATCTTCCAGATCTTGCCACTTCCCCATTAAAAGATGAAGTCTGTGTCTCTACCCCTTGAACCTGGTTGACTACCTTGCCCAATAAGGTTCAATAGAAGTGATGCTGTGTGAGTTCTGAGGCTATATCATTAAAATGCCATGGACTTCTGCCTTGTTCTCTTAGGACAAACTCGTAGAACTCAGCCTCCATGCTGTGAGGAAGCCCAAGAGTCCATGAGGAGGCTCACATGGAGAGGACTTGAGGTCCCCAAATCCTCAGCCCCGGCTGAGCTGCTGGCCAACAGCCAGCACGAACTTGCCAGCCAGGTGAATGAGCCATCTTGAAAGTGGGTTCCCCAACTCCCAGAGGAGCTGTCTCAGCTGTTGCCTCATGGATCAAAGATGAGATATCTCCACTCAGCGCCACCTCCATTGCAGATTCAAGAGCAAAATAAAAGACTGCTATTGTTTTAAGCCACTAAGTTTTGCAGAGGTTTGCTCCACATCGATGGATAACTCATACAGTTACGAATGTGGGTAACAAACCACAGTAGTATTAGCAATACTTGTGACTTTGTTTATTCTGGAATCTCTTATTCTAGTGATAGAAATCACAGCTATTTCCAAACCACATCACAGCTGTTGCAGATATTTAAAATACTGTTTCATTTCCACTTTGAAATTACAGCAGTTACTAAACCAGCTGCTAGTTCTTGTCATTTAATATATTAATAAAGAAGCATGTATATTATATCAAAACTGAATCTTTTAAATATTTTGATAACTGTGTTTTAGTTGGTTCCTCTTGTAATCCTTTGGATTTCCTTTATGCATTTAATCATTATTTAGAAGGTATTGTCAAAGGATAATTTTCAAAAAACAGTTAAAAACATGATCCCTACAAATGTATTGTAAGCACATGTCAAAAATTGATGTAACCCATTAATGAGAAAATCAGAAGAATGACAGATTGTTTAAGAGAGGCTGTGAGAGACTGATGGGTCGATAGTCAATGAAAGAGAGAATTCCAGGGAATTCCCTGGAGGTCCATTGTTTAGGACTCCACACTTTCACTGCTGAGAGCTACACGGGGAGGCCAAAAAAAAAAAGAGAGAGAGAGCGAGAGAGAGAGAGAAAATCCAGAATGAAATAATGGAGTTAGAGACAAAAATAGTTAATGACCTAAAGGGCAATAACTTTGGGGATTGTCTTTCTACTTGAAAAACCATCATTTCAATCTATTGATTTCAAACCAGTTAACATCTAACTTTACAGATAGGGACCCAAAATCAGTAATAAATAGTAAGTCAAGGGATTAACAGATACACACCACTATATATAAAATAAACAACAAGGACCTATTGTATAGCACAGGGAACTATATTCAATACCTTGTAATAATCTATAATGAAGAAGAATCTGAAAAATAATATATATATAATATATATAAACTGAATCACTTTGCTGTACACCTGAAACTAGCACAACATTGTAAATCAACTATACTTCAATAAAAAATAAAAAATAGGGACTTCCCTGGTGGCGCAGTGGTTAAGAATCTGCCTGCCAGTGCAGGGGACACGGGTTCGATCCCTGGTCCGAGAAGATCACAGAGCGACTAAGCCCGTGCGCCACAACTACTGAGCCTGCGCTCTAGAGCCGGCGAGGCACAGCTACTGAGCCCACGTGCTTAGAGCCCGTGGTCCACAACAAGAGAAGCCACCGCAATGAGAAGCCCTCACACTGCAAGAAAGAGTAGCCCCTGCTCACAGCAACTAGAGAAAGCCCGCGCACGGCAACGGAGACCCAACGCAGCCAAAAATAAATAAATAAATAAATTAATTAATTTAAAAAAAATAAAAATAAAAAATAAAATAAAATTAGAAGCCTGAAAAATAATATAAATAATAAAATATAACTATAGAAATTTTAAATCTTAAGAATCATAGAGTAATTATATAAAATCCATCAATAATACTCACCAAAAGAAAAAGAAGTCAAAGATACATTCCCCTAGAAGAGAGGTTAGCAAATAGCAACCCGCTGGCCAAATCCAGCCCACTGACCTATTTTTATCTTTTATTATTATTTATTTATTTATTTATTATTTAAAAAATTTATTTGGCTGCATGGGGTCTTAGTTGCTGCATGCAGGATCTTTGCTGAGGCACAGGGGATCTTCCATTGTGGCGGGCGTGAGGGTTCTTCCTTGCAGCGGGGTAGGCTTCTCTCTAGTTGTGGCACATGGGCTGTAGAGCGTGGGCTCAGTAGTTGTGGCGTGCAAGCTCAGTTGCCCCCCACAGCCCAACCCCAGCATGTGGGACACTAGTTTCCCGACCAGGGATCGAACCAGCGTCCCCTGCATTGGAAGGCAGATTCTTAACCACTGGACCACCGGGGAAGTCCTTTTTTATAAATAAAGTTTTATTGAAACACAGCCACGTCCATTCCTTTATGTATCGTCTATGGCTCTTTTTTTTCTTTCTTTTTTAATAGAAGTATAGTTAATTTACAATGTTGTGTAACTATATGCATATATATATATATTTTTTTGTACATATGTACATATATATATTCTTTTTCAAATTCTTTTCCATTACAGTTTACAAGATATTGAGTATAGTTCCCTGTGCTATACAGTAGTTCCTTGTTTATCTATTTTACATAGAAGTATAGTTAATTTACAATGTTGTGTAACTATATGCATATATATATATATTTTTGTACATATGTACATATATATTCTTTTTCAAATTCTTTTCCATTACAGTTTACAAGATATTGAGTATAGTTCCCTGTGCTATACAGTAGTTCCTTGTTTATCTATTTTACATACAGTAGTGTGTATATGTTAATCCCAAACTCCTAATTTATCTCCCCCCCCACCCCCCCCACCCCGCCCCATGGCTCTTCTTGCACTGCAAGAGCAGAGCTGAGTGGTAGTAATACAGACCATATGGCCGCAAAACCTAAAATATTTATCTGACCCTTTACAGAAAAAAATTTGCCTCCCTAGCCCTAGAATGTCAGGAGACCCTTAGGTGGGCTTCTTAGTGCCCTAGGGCTGCACTGTCCACTATGGTTGCCTCCAGTCACTTAGTCGTTTAAATGTAATGTAGTTGTGTAGGAACACCAGGGACGGGGATTCTTGGGGGCCGTCCTGGAGGCTGCCTGCTGCAATCTGGGACCAATATCACATGGGGTGCAAAAGACTGAATATGATCCAGCCCTGTTTGTCTGTGACACTCAGCTTTCAGACCTATGGCCAGTGACACTCCTGATAACCCCCGGGGGACTTGCTCTTTTCCCGTGACCTTGATGCCCTTTCTACATCCATCTGGCTGTCCCCATGTCATCTGGCTTTGAGCTTGTGTGTTTTCACGTCTGCTATTACTTTAAATGAGGCAGAGTCTACCCTCTGAATGCAGAGAATGAAAAGTTGTGGGTTTTACCTTACCTTTAGTATAAAGGGAAAAGAGTGCCTGCCTACAATGCCCCATTGGTTTGACAAAGGCATCTCATCAAGTATGCCTTTCAGGAATTCAGAGCTGGCAGTTAAAACATGATTAGCAGCAGATAGGAGAATTCATGGGCATGATTACATTGCTGGGTGGCGCTGCAGGGCCAAAGGGCCCCGGTTTTGTTTTGTTCTGTTTAGATCTGGTGCTAGATAATTGGTGTGTGTACTTAGAATTAATTCATGAAACTGTTCACTTCTGAAATGTGTTCTCTTACATATGTACTTGGTAGTCCAAACTTTATAAAAGATTTTATTGCCAGGGAAGCAAATTATCGAATAAGATAACTCATTAGTGTCTCAACCTTTTTAGAAACAGAAGTGCCTGGTGGTTATGTGAAGCAATTATACTCCAATAAAGATGTTTTTAAAAAAAAAAAGTGCCTGGTGGTTAAGAGCCTGGGCTGTCTGCCTTTGAATCCCTGCTGTGTCACCAAGGCTGTGTGGCTTTGGGCAAGTTGCTTAACCTCTCTGACCCTTAATTTACACATCTATAAAATGAAGATAATGCCTTTCGGGCAAAATTGCCTGAGATAAAGAGAAGAAAGCATTTAGTAGAATAGCTGTCACAGAGCAGATGTTGAATACACGATACCACTGTTGTGTTTGTCATAGTTGTGATAAACGGGTAAAGAGATGGAAAATGCAGAACCACTATGCCAGTAAAAAATGGTCAAAGGACATGAACGGAAAAGTCACAAGGCAGAAATACAGTGGATTACAAGCCTGTGGAAAAGCATTTGCCCTCAGTATTAATTGTCTTAATGGTACGTATCGCTTTCTGAAATGCCCTATCCACTTAGTTATTTACTTATTTACTGTTCATTCATCTCCCCTCCCTTCATCCACTAGAACGAGTGTGTTTTGTTCATTGCTGCCTCTCCAATGCCCAGAACTGTGCCAGCCTTGTAGCAAGTGGTCAATAAATATTTACTGACTCAATGAATGAATAAAGAAATGAAAGCAAGATTTAACTTTCTCTGACCAGTAGTCAAGCTCTAATAGAATTATAACATTCAATAGGGAGGATGTGGTGACACAAACTCTGCCTTACTGTGCTTATTGTAAACAAGTGGAAATTATTTTACTCTTTCTAGAAACTGAGTTGGCACTCGTACCCAGTAATTCCGTTTCTGGGACTCTGTGGGAAGGAAATAATGTAAGATCTGCACAAGAGTTTGTGCACAAAGATTTTCTCTGTCGCATTATTTGTATCAGTAAAAAAAATCAGGTACAAAAGATATTTATAATAAGTTTATATATTTATAATAAAATAAGCTTCAGAGGAAAGGCTCTGTGAATCATGGAATAGCAATGTTATGGAATATTATGCAGTCATTTTAAATGAAAGGGAAACATGTTTTTGTGATATATTAAGTAAAAATAAGCAGAAAGTGGAAGTGCTGTGTAATGTATTCTCAACAAAAAATGGAAGAAAACGTTTCCGTTTTAAATTATTGGAAGTCTCCATAGCCAATAATGGGGTCAGAATCACCAGTGGTTTTGCTTTTCCATCTTTTGCTTATCTGTAGTTTCCAAATTTTCTACGCAAACATGGATGCGATTTTTTTGGTAACCACAAAGAAAGAAAATCATTTTCAGAGAGAAGTCTTTACTTCCTCTGACCAGTCAGGGATTCAGTTCTGGTGAGGGTGGAAGGGATTCAAAATGCAGAAACAGCGCTGGGCAAAAACATAATTATCCCAGAGAAAACCTGGCAAGGAACCAAATGTGCAACAAGAGGGAATTGAGGAAGTAAATCATAATCCACCCCAGAGAAACCTAGGCAGCCATGAAAAGTTATGTTTATGAAGAGCCTGAAGCACCATGGCAAATATCTGTGTTGAAAATCATGTGTAAAATAGCAAGATATAAAAGGACACATGCAAAAAAGAAAAAAGAAAAAAATGACATACGTAGTATCATCCCCTCTGTGTATGTTTGTATATACACTTATGTGTGTACACATATATATATATATACATATACCCACACACACGTATACATACAGAGCGTATTTTTTATATATATACACACATATGTAACATAGAGGCACAGACGGGATTTTATATACATACATACAGAGGGGAATGAACATATATATATAATGTATATATATATTGTAAACATAAATGTATATACATTTATATTATAATTTTATATTATAAATTTATATTATATTATTATCGTACAAATTTATATTATAAATTTATATTAAATTTTTGTAAATTTATATTAAAATATTATCAATTTTATATTTATATAAAATATTCATATGTATATATGAAATTAGGAGACAAAAACATGACGTTAACAATATAATTTTACAAAGATAAAAGTTTTACAAATAAATATGTCAGAAAACGACTCCTGGTTATTTCTCGGTGGAGGACCCCTGGGGGTTAATCTTGCCTCTTCAACTTTATAGAGAAGGTCTCTTGGCCACTCCACGTCTTTCCTGTCTTTCCTGGGGGACCAACTCTTTTTTAAAAAAATAATAAATTTATTTATTTTTGGCTGCGTTGAGTCTTCGTTGCTGCCCCCGGGCTTTCTCTAGTTGCGGCGAGGCCCCCGTTGCGCGGGCTTCTCACTGTGGTGGCTTCTCCTGTTGCGGAGCATGGGCCCTAGGCGCACAAGCTTCAGTAGTCGTGGCTCGTGGGCTCAGGAGTTGTGGATCACGGGCGTGGCTGTTCCGCGGCACGTGGGATCTTCCCAGACCAGGGCTTGAACCCATGTCCGCTGCATTGGCAGGGGGTTTCTTAACCCCTGCGCCACCGGGGAAGTCCCTCCAGGGGGACTAATTCTTGTCTGTAGGACCAACCGTCTCCTCACGCTTTTTTTTCCCCTAGGTATTTCCCCACATGTTTAAATCTTCATAAATATACATTTTTGTAGGGTTTTTTTCACCTAAACATTGTATAGCGTCCTGGATGAATTGTCCTGCAACTTGCTTTTACCACTTAATAAGCCTCAGAGAACTTAATCTATCACCAGCACCATCTTGCGATTTTAACCTGCCGCACCTCATTTCACAGAAGGGCGAGTCTCGTTTTATTTGATTTTGCCCTTATTGGCAGCACCTAGGTGGTTTCAAATGCTTTTGCCGTGACCGACAACAGTGCAGTGAACATACTTGCACGTCCTGCTGTGGGTTAATGTTCAGGTGCATCTCTAGGGAGATTCCAAGAAATGAAAATGCAGGTTGAAGAGGACACATGAAAAGGTTCAGGGGCCATACCAGCGGCCCTCCAGGAACGCTGCCCTTTCCTCTTCCTCTTTTTTTGTAATTGTCCGATTTTCCACTTCGAGGCTGTGTTTTCATGGACACAAAAATAAGGTGTGATTTGGAAGAATGCAATTTGCACTCCATTGCCTGGGAAGCAGTCGAGGACACTCCCTAGACTGATGGACAAAGCTCCTCTGTCCCCCTCTGCTGAGTCCCCCAGTGTGTTGCGTGTGATCTGGTCCTGTCTCAGGTCTGAGGAGGGGGATTCGGGTCCCAGACACGCTGCGCCTACTCTGCCCACAGAGAGGCTCAGAGCAGAGTCTCAGGAAACTGAGATGCGGCTGGGGCTGTGTCTCTCCTTAGGTTCCAGGACTGGAGTCCCTCAGCCCCATTGCAGAGGGGCGGTAGGTGAGGGGACAGGACTCTTGATTCCAGAGTCTGGGAATATCATAATTAAGCTTGGTCTCCCCAACCCATCACTGGTTCCCTGCTTCTCCCTCAATCCTGAAAAAGACCAGCTGTACTAATTTCCTATTCCTGCTGTAACAAATCATCTCACACTAAGTGACTTAAAACAACACACATCTATTCTCTTAAGAGTTCTGGAGGCCAGAACCTGAGGAGAGGGTCATGGGAACCCCTGATTTATAGCTGGCTGGTTGGAAGTACAGGTGACAACCGGGGACTTGTGACTGGTGTCTGAAGTCAGGCCAGTCTTGTGGGACTGAGCCCTTAACCTGTGGGGTCTGTGCTGACTCTGGGTAGTTGGTGTCAGAATTTAATTGAATTGTTGAACACCCAGTTGGTGTCTGTAGAATTGGTTGGTGTGGGGGTGGGGGTAGGAATATATATTTGGTGTCAGAAGTATGAGTAGGGAACGTTTTCCTTTACCCCTTTTTCACTCACATTAATATAAAATATTTCAAACTCAGAAAAATCAAAAGGATTATACACTGAATATTCCATACCCACCCTTTATATTCATTGTAGAATTTTCACTCCATTTGCTTTGTGGCTTATCTTTCCACCCACCTTTTTTTTTTTTAATTTATTTTTGGCTGCTTTGGGTTCTTCATTGCTGTGCGCGGGCTTTCTCTAGTTGCAGTGAGCGGGGGCTACTCTTTGCTGCAGTGCATGGGCTTCTCATTGCGGCGAGGCCCCCGTTGCGCGGGCTTCTCACTGTGGTGGCTTCTCCTGTTGCGGAGCATGGGCCCTAGGCGCACAAGCTTCAGTAGTCGTGGCTCGTGGGCTCAGGAGTTGTGGATCACGGGCGTGGCTGTTCCGCGGCACGTGGGATCTTCCCAGACCAGGGCTTGAACCCATGTCCGCTGCATTGGCAGGGGGTTTCTTAACCCCTGCGCCACCGGGGAAGTCCCTCCAGGGGGACTAATTCTTGTCTGTAGGACCAACCGTCTCCTCACGCTTTTTTTTCCCCTAGGTATTTCCCCACATATTTAAATCTTCATAAATATACATTTTTGTAGGGTTTTTTTCACCTAAACATTGTATAGCGTCCTGGATGAATTGTCCTGCAACTTGCTTTTACCACTTAATAAGCCTCAGAGAACTTAATCTATCACCAGCACCATCTTGCGATTTTAACCTGCCGCACCTCATTTCACAGAAGGGCGAGTCTCGTTTTATTTGATTTTGCCCTTATTGGCAGCACCTAGGTGGTTTCAAATGCTTTTGCCGTGACCGACAACAGTGCAGTGAACATACTTGCACGTCCTGCTGTGGGTTAATGTTCAGGTGCATCTCTAGGGAGATTCCAAGAAATGAAAATGCAGGTTGAAGAGGACACATGAAAAGGTTCAGGGGCCATACCAGCGGCCCTCCAGGAACGCTGCCCTTTCCTCTTCCTCTTTTTTTGTAATTGTCCGATTTTCCACTTCGAGGCTGTGTTTTCATGGACACAAAAATAAGGTGTGATTTGGAAGAATGCAATTTGCACTCCATTGCCTGGGAAGCAGTCGAGGACACTCCCTAGACTGATGGACAAAGCTCCTCTGTCCCCCTCTGCTGAGTCCCCCAGTGTGTTGCGTGTGATCTGGTCCTGTCTCAGGTCTGAGGAGGGGGATTCGGGTCCCAGACACGCTGCGCCTACTCTGCCCACAGAGAGGCTCAGAGCAGAGTCTCAGGAAACTGAGATGCGGCTGGGGCTGTGTCTCTCCTTAGGTTCCAGGACTGGAGTCCCTCAGCCCCATTGCAGAGGGGCGGTAGGTGAGGGGACAGGACTCTTGATTCCAGAGTCTGGGAATATCATAATTAAGCTTGGTCTCCCCAACCCATCACTGGTTCCCTGCTTCTCCCTCAATCCTGAAAAAGACCAGCTGTACTAATTTCCTATTCCTGCTGTAACAAATCTTCTCACACTAAGTGACTTAAAACAACACACATCTATTCTCTTAAGAGTTCTGGAGGCCAGAACCTGAGGAGAGGGTCATGGGAACCCCTGATTTATAGCTGGCTGGTTGGAAGTACAGGTGACAACCGGGGACTTGTGACTGGTGTCTGAAGTCAGGCCAGTCTTGTGGGACTGAGCCCTTAACCTGTGGGGTCTGTGCTGACTCTGGGTAGTTGGTGTCAGAATTTAATTGAATTGTTGAACACCCAGTTGGTGTCTGTAGAATTGGTTGGTGTGGGGGTGGGGGTAGGAATATATATTTGGTGTCAGAAGTATGAGTAGGGAACGTTTTCCTTTACCCCTTTTTTACTCACATTAATATAAAATATTTCAAACTCAGAAAAATCAAAAGGATTATACACTGAATATTCCATACCCACCCTTTATATTCATTGTAGAATTTTCACTCCATTTGCTTTGTGGCTTATCTTTCCACCCACCTTTTTTTTTTTTAATTTATTTTTGGCTGCTTTGGGTTCTTCATTGCTGTGCGCGGGCTTTCTCTAGTTGCAGTGAGCGGGGGCTACTCTTTGCTGCAGTGCATGGGCTTCTCATCGCGGTGGCTTCTCTTGTTGTGGAGCACGGGCTCTAGGCACGTGGGCTTCAGTAGCTGTGGCACACGGGCTCAGTAGTTGTAGCTCTTGGGCTCTAGAGCTCAGGCTCAGTAGTTGTGGCACACGGGCTTTGTTGCTCCGTGGCATGTGGGACCTACCCAGACCAGGGATCGAACCTGTGTCTCCTGCATTGGCAGGGAGATTCTTAACCACTACACCATCAGGAAAGTCCCTCCATCCACTTTTTAAAAAATTAATTAGTTTATTTATTTATTTATTTAGTTTTGGCTGCGTTGGGTCTTCACTGCTGCGCACGGGCTTTCTCTAGTTGCGGCGAGCGGGGGCTACTCTTGGTTGCGGTGCGCGGGCTTCTCATTTTCGTGGCTTCTCTTGTTGCGGAACATGGGCTCTAGGCGTGCAGGCTTCAGTAGTTGTGGCACGTGGCCTCACTAGTTGTGGCTCGCGGGCTCTAGAGCTCAGGCTCAGTAGCTGTGGCGCACGAGCTTAGTTGCTCCACGGCACGTGGGATCTTCCCAGGCCAGGGCTCCAACCCGTGTCCCCTGCACTGGCAGGCGGATTCTTAACCACTGCGCCACCAGGGAAGCCCCCTCCATCCACTATTTAAACTGAGATATAATTGACATATAACATCGTGTAAGTTAAGGTGTACAATATGATGATTTGATACATTTATATGTTGCAATATGATTACCACTGTAGTGCTAGCTAACATCTCTATCATGTCACTTGATTATCATTTCTTTTTTGTGGTGGGAACAATTAAAATCCAGTCTCTTAGCAGCTTTGAAGTTGAAAATCCAGTATAGTTGTCTGCAGTCACTATGCTCTACATTAGAGCTCCAGGACTTATTTATCTACTAGTTGTAATCATTTGTTTCAAGTCAGATTTATTGAGGTATAATTTACATAATAATCATACAATTCCATACAATAAAACACACCCTCATAAATTACATGGTTAAACTCTTAAAGTATACAGTTGCACGAGTTCGTTTCCATTTATTTACTTACAGCTTAATCGATGTATAATTAACATACAGTAAACTGCACATATTTGAAAGCGCACAATCTGGTAAGTCTTGACGTATGTGTACCCCTGTGAAGCCATCACCACAAGCAAGAGAGCGAACACATCATCACCCCAAAAGTTTCCTGTGCCCCCTTGTAATTCCTCCTTCCCACCCCCCCCCATTGCCAGGCACCCATTGACCCGCTTCCTGTCACTGTAGATTAGCCTGCATTTTCTAGACTTCTATATAAATGGAATCATACAGAACGTTCTATTTTTTGTCTGGCTTTTTTCACTCAGCAGAATTATTTTGAGGTTTGTCCACATTTTTGTGCGCTTCAGAAGTTCATTCCTTTTCACCGTTGAGCAGTTTCCATGGTCTGGCTGTGCTACACTTTGCTCGTTTGTTTGCCTGTTGATGAACATTTGGATTGCTTCTCGTATTTGTTTATAATAAATAAAGCTGCTATGACCATTCACGTCTGGGTCTTCCTATGGACATGTGCTTTTATTTGTCTTGGGTAAAGACCTAGGAGTGTAATTGCTGGGTCATATGATAAATGTAAATTTAACTTAATAGGGAGGAAAAAAATTTCCTCCATCCTAGGTTCGTTTGGCTGGTCCAATAATGAAATTCAATGAACACAAATCAGCAGGAGAAAAACAAATTTAATTCTGTGTGTACGGGAGCCTCACATAGACATGACAGACTCAAAGGCAGTCAGGCAACTGAGGCTTATATGCCATCCTGAGCTAAGGAGAAGCGGGTAGGGGCCTGAGGCTTCAAAGGGAAGGAAGATAATCCACAGGAAGATGGGAGATGTTTGGTTAACATGTTTGGAAAGACAATGGGATACAGAGAGGAATTTGAACAAACAGGCCCTGGCCAGCTCCCCCCCAGCTTCCACACTTACTCTTTGTAGTTATCTCTGGTGATAGTTTTCTTCCTGGACCAGGCTCCCTATCTGAATTCTTTCAGACAGTTAAGGAAGAGGTAAAAAGCATGTCTTGGGTCTGTTGGGCCTTGATTTTCTTCAGCTTAAAATAATCTACACACCAAAGTGGCACATTCTGGGACAGCCTGCCCTGAAACCCATCAGTCCCCTCCTCTGAAACGTCCTTGGAAATTTCACATACTAAAAGCTGAACTGGTAGCTCATTCCATCATTTCACTGAATTAATCTTTTAGTCTTGAAAATAGGTCAGTTCAGTTAAACAGTTGTATCTCGTTTTTAGGAGGTGGTGGTACAGCTGGGCTCCCAAAGTTAGGCCTCTACTGCGTGAGAAATTGGGTATTTAATAAGGCGTTTCTATGGAAACAAAAGAAAAACCATGGTTAATGATTGGAGAAGATCATAATCCCTGTTTATGAGTTCTGAAGTCAGACAGTTGAGAAGATTTCTACATGTTGGGCTCAAAGCATCTTCAGATGGAGTGGGGCCAGGCCTTGGCAATCTGACAGGTTTTCTGGTTTGTAGTTTGGATGTCTCTGGTGATCTTCCTGTGTGGTCACATTGCAACAGGCCTGAAGAGTGTCCATACATGAGCTGCTGTGGTTTTTATATCAAGTTGTCCAACTTTAGTTTGCACGGCTTTGGGAAAAGGACAGTTTTAATCTTCAGTGATTCCAAGTCAGAAGGGTGGGAAGAAAATTGGAAACGTTAGTGTGGAGAGTAGTCAAATATTGGAGGAAACCAGATGAGTTCAGGCTCTAGTTCAGTGTACAGGTAGAAAACAAAATATCAAAGACAATTAACAGAACTAGAATCTAATATCCACTCTTGTGTATTATAGTGTCTACTGAAATATAATTTTTCTCTCTACAATCACTCTCATTTCTTTTTTTTTTGTTTTTTTTTTTGTTTGTTTGTTTTTTGCGGTATGCGGGCCTCTCACTGCTGTGGCCTCTCCCGTTGTGGAGCACAGGCTCCGGACTCGCAGGCTCACGGGCCTAGCCGCTCCGTGGCATATGGGATCTTCCCGGACCGGGGCACGAACCCGTGTCCCCTGCATCGGCAGGCGGATTCTCAACCACTGCGCCACCAGGGAAGCCCAATCACTCTCATTTCTATCAAAGATAACCATAGTGAGGGCTTCCCTGGTGGTCCAATGGCTAAGACTCCATGCTCCCAATGCAGGGGACCCAGGTTCAATCCCTGGTTTGGGAATTAGATCCCACATGCCGCGACTAAGAGTTTGCACGCCACAGCTAAACGATCCCTCATGCAGCAACTAAAGATCCCGCGTGCCGCAACTAAGACCCAGTGCAGCCAAATAAATAAATAAATGAACAAATAAATAAATATTTACCAAAAAAGATAACCATAGTGAGACAAATTAAGTCTAGCTTTAAAAGACTTGGATTATTTGCATAAGTGCAGCAAGAACAGAGATTGACCATATAGAATCTTTTAATCTGCTTTGCTTGAACTTTTTATAAGGAATCTCATATTGGACTTTTAAAAGCCTCTCAAGAGGGCTTCCCCGGTGGCGCAGTGGTTGAGAGTCCGCCTGCCAATGCAGGGGAACCGGGTTCGCGCCCCGGTCCGGGAGGATCCCACGTGCCGCGGAGCGGCTGGGCCCGTGAGCCATGGCCGCTGAGCCTGCGCGTCCGGAGCCTGTGCTCTGCAACGGGAGAGGCCACAACAGAGGGAGGCCCGCGTACCGGGGGTTGGGGGGGGGGAAGCCTCTTAAGGCTAGGAAGTCAAGCCAAAGACTTACCATCAGACTTAGCCTGCCAAACTTATAGATTTGGGTCAGTTCCTCTCTTCTCAGGGTCCCCAGAATATCCTGAGTTTCCTGCCCTTGCCAGGAAGTAACCTCCCTTACTCAAGGCAATACCAACTAGAGGTAGAAAATACCACACTTCTACAACACACATATATAGACACGCATGACCATGCAGACAGATGCAGAGACCTCGTAGCTTCTATTTTAAAGTTTTAATCATGAGATGGGTATTTGTGGCGAAGATATTTAAGGTTTTGTTACCAAACCAGGTTTGTTTGCCTGACGCAGAGCAAGACAAAATGCTGAGATGCTGAGATTTCCATCAGAGAAAGAATTTATTCACGAGGCATCCAAGCGAGGAGACAGGAGAACAAGTCTCAGACCAACCTCCCCAAAGGTGAGGGGCTTGAGATATTTATGGAATAAAGGAGCAGGGTGGTCTTGGGAGTGGGGACGTTTACTGGAGATGGAGAAAAGGTGAGATAACTGGTGTTCTGTGCAGGCATATCTGAGTCACATGCTTCTTCATGGGATGTATGTTAAAAAATGGAAGTGCTTAGCATGATCTGAGGGTGGAGTTTTTGGCTCTCTGATGTCAAAAAGTCATTCCTCAGACACCTGCATAGGCCCAGTTTTAGGGTCAACGGTCCCAACCAGCTGGCCCCAGGCCAAACTAGACACAGCTGACTCCAAGTTCCTGGAAAACAGCTCCAACAAACATCTTATTGTTTAAGCTATGTGAAGCTTAGAGGGTATGTAAATTGTAACAAAATAATTAAGGCAAGCTTGCTCAGTGAAGGTGGGCTACAAGCAAAGGGGTTTTTAGCAAGCTGTAAGAAAATCTCAAGAATGTCTGCTAACACCTAACTGTGTTAGCACACATGTTCAGGATGGATTATTTAACTCTATGGGGCATGGGTTTAGTTTGGTTTTTTGTTTGCTTGTTTTTGTTTTGAATTCTAGATAAGAATTCCTGGAGAAGACTAGGTAAAACATTTACATCTCAAAGGCACAGAGAAAGAATGCAAGCACTTCCTAGAAGGGCTCTTGTTCCCTTCAGGCCAGAATTTTTACAATATTTATAAGCCTATTGAGATAAATGGGGAGACTTGGGGAGTGATAAAATGGGTAAGTGGTCTTTGAGTTGTGTCTGGAGCCTCACCTCTTATACCGTAAAGACTAGATTTGTAAAACATGGACAGTTTTTTTAAATCCCTTGAAGAATTCTGTTGCTGCCAAAATGACATCAAAGAACTGATAAACCCATTCACCTAAGTTGGAATGTTTTTCTTTCTCTCTGGAGACATTTAGCTTAGGGGAAATGGCCTAAAAAAATTCTATCAGGTTCTGAATGTCAGCTTCCAATTTGGCCAAATTTCTGATCATAGAGTTATTAAATCCTCGTCAGGTTTCATCTGGGACAAACAGTAAATATTTGTGGCAGTATTTTTTAAAATTTATTTATTTAATTTATTCATTTTTGTCTGCACTGGGTCTTTGTTGCTGTGCGCGGGCTTTCTCTAGTTGCGGTGAGGGGGGGGCTACTCTTCGCTGCGGTGCGTGGGCTTCTCATTGCGGTGGCTTCTCTTGTTGCGGAGCACGGGCTCTAGGCGCTGGCTCAGGAGTTGTGGCACACGGGCTTAGTTGCTCCGCGGCATGTGGGATCTTCCCGGACCAGGGCTCAAACCCGTGTCCCCTGCATTGGCAGGCGGATTCTTAACCACTGCGCCACCAAGGAAGCCCCTTTACGGCAGTATTGAAACTGTGCAACAGGTGGGACTTGAACCCACAGGCTGGGACTCGAACCCAGCCAAAACCCAGACTGGGACTTGAACCCATGGTTTTCTTAATTGAAATCACACACCTGGTCTCAAGACTTAAAATGAAGCTCAGGTTCTTGATGTCTCCTTGCAGACAGAATTCAGTGAGAGACAAAGTGATAGGTAAGAAGTGGATTTATTTAGAGAGATACACACTCTACAGACAGAGTGTGGGCCATCTCAGAAGGGGAGAGCAGCCTTGGGAGAAACACTCCACAGACAGAGCGTGGGCCATCTCAGAAGGTGAGAAAGGCACCAGGGTATGGGGGTTGTCAGTTTTTATAGGCTAATGAGTGGGCGGAGTATTTCAGGAAGGGGTAGGGATTTCCAGTAATTGGGCCACCGCCCACTTTTTGATCATTTTGGTTGGTCTTGGAACTGTCATGGCACCTGAGGGTGTGTCATTTAGCTTGCTGATGTGTTACAGCCAGCATATACTGAGGCTCAAGGTCTAGTGGAAGTCGACTTGTTCGCCAGGTTGGACCCATTTGGTTCTAATCACTTTATGTCATGTCCTCGGGCTGTGTCATTCTTTCAAATGTTGTGCCCTGCCCCCTTCCCTCTTGTTTCATTACCATAAAACCTGAGACTGTGAGCCACGTGGCAGAGCCGTTCTCCTGGGTTCCCTTACTCTGCTGCTCTCTGCCCCGCCACCCTTTCCAATAAAGTCTCTTTCTTTGTCAGCACGTGTGTGTCCTTGGACAATTCATTTCTGAGTGTTAGACAAGAGCCCACTCTCAGGCCCTGGAGGGGGTCCCCCTTCCTGCAACAGTTTTCCATTAATTTTAATTTTAGTCTCCCCTTGGCTGTTTAAGGGAATAGCAGAGTAGTTTACCAGAAAATCCCTCAGATCCCATCAACAGTGGGAGGCGCCCATATGGGGACCCTCTTTTGAGGGTAGATATAGGAGCATCTGTAAGGCAACGAGCTAACAGACTTTTGTTTAGGGTCTTGTAGTCTCTTTAGAGTGGACAGACAATTCAGACAGAGGATTAGTAGAACTGAAACCGAGCAGAGCTCTGAGGGGCCCTCCTGGGTACAAAAGCCCCTCTGTATCCCCCAGGCCTTGTTTGTAAAAAAAAAAAAAAAAAACAAGCTCTAGACTCCTAGGCCTTCCCTTTGTTCCAATGAGCCGACCAGCAGTTACTAATTAGGGAAGTGACGGCGGAGTGCAGAAACAAAGGAAAAGCAGTCAAGAAACAATAGTTCAGTGGTAAAACAGAGCCCTAGTTCCTCCTCAAGGGATATACATAACAATCTGATACATATCTTTGGGTCCTGCAGGAACTAAGGTACCCACCCAGGTAGAGGATGGTAAGTGTTGAGACTCCAGACTGGTTGGAACCAGGAGGTTGATAAGGCTAATGAAATGAGACTTCTCCCGCACTAACAGAGCAGTGAAGGTTGAGATGACAAAAACCCCTTATGCACTGGGACCCCTTATGATAAAGCCCCCTAAGAGCTGGCATAACCAAACAAAGAGCGTGCTGCTTGTGACTTTGTGTCTCAGAACCCCAGTATATTTGACTGGCCACCAAGATGCATGCCATACATGCACTTTCCGGGTGGTGGACACCAGAGAGAATATTCTCACTGGTCACAAAGCTACGTACTCAAGACATAGAACGAGACAAAAGGAAAACCTCATCTGATTTTCTTTTTTAAAAATTATTTATTTATTTATTTGGCTGTGCTGGGTCTTCGATGTGGCAGGTGGGCTCCTTAGTTGCAGCACATGGGCTCCTTAGTTGCGGTACGCAGGCTCCTTAGTTGTGGCATGTGAACTCTTAGTTGCGGCATGCACCTGGGATCTAGTTCCCTGACCAGGGATCGAACCTGGGCCCCCCGCACTGGAAGCATGGAGTCTTAACACTGCACCACCAGGGAAGTCCTTGATTTTCTTATACGTACATGAACAGGTTTAGCTAAACCTTGGGTGTCTAACCAAACTAATACCTGAGAGGGATGTGCCACTGGGCTGAGGATTGCGTGGCATTTTACAGTGTAGCTCACTGCCTGGAAATTTTCTTGAGGTTGATGGGTGACCTAGTGTTAATCTAACCCATTCTGTGACCAACTTACCCTAGCACAGGAGTCTTTGAGTTAGGTGGCGAGTGTTCTAGTAGCTTTTTTTTTTTGGCTGCGTTGGGTCTTCGTTGTTGCACCTGGGCTTTCTCTAGTTGCAGCGAGCGGGGGCTACTCTTTGTTGCGGTGCGCGGGCTTCTCATTGCGGTGGCTTCTCTTGTTGGGGAGCACGGGCTCTAGGCGCACAGGCTTCAGTAGTTGTGGATCACGGGCTCAGTAGTTGTGGCTCGCGGGCTCTAGAGCACAGGCTCAGTAGCTGCGGTGCACGGGCTTAGTTGCTCCGCGGCACGTGGGACCTTCCCGGACCAGGGCTCGAACCCGTGTCCCCTGCGTCGGCAGGCGGATTCTTAACCACTGCGCCACCAGGGAAGTCCTCTAGTAGCTTTTATGTGCTCGACCCATACCCACCAATTTCACGGCTTTGGCTTCCAAGATGTCCCTTAGCAACAGCCTTTATCTCATGTGTGCATTAACCCAGAACTAAGTTTGCCTAAAGAGACACTGGTCTGGTGAGAACTGTGGCCTCACCAGTCTGTGAGGCTGGCTCAAACAGCGGGCTTATAGGGCTTATGCCCAGGTTCTGCCTTAGGGTTTTCCTCCTTATGACAAATGACACAACAGACAAGAGACAAAGAAAAACAGTGACTGTGGTGTTCCAAGGACATGGTGCTTCGAGGACAGCCCTGCCTGAAAAAGTTTCAGCGTTACACCCCCTACCGCACTCTTAATCGCCCTTCCCATCATGTTGCCATGGTTATGAAATTCCTGAGCCCACTTAGGCATGCCCACCTGAGCACGGGACCGTCCCAGATAAGGAAAGGCATCTGGCCTGTCCCACTCTCAACCTATAGAAGGAAGGTATATGTGCCTCGAGCAATCAGTAAACAAAATTTTCACCTCGGACCATTCTTTTGTTTTCTGGCTATAAAAACTGATCAATAGCACATGTTTGCGCTCGACTCTCCCAGACTACTAGAAAGTAGGCCCGCTGTTCTGGCAGCGACCCTTCCCTCTAATAAATTCTATCTTCTTTACATTCTGCCTGGTGTCTGGAAATTCCTTTCCAACCGGCATTCGGACCATGACAGTGACCATTTCTGGGAGGAAAAGGATCAATAAAAACCAAGAGTAAGTGTAGCAAATCTTCACCGGTGTCTCTATACCCAAGAGACTAGCTCCACAAATATTTTCTCCTGCTAATCTAAATTTAGAAATTTTAAAAAAGAAAAAAAAAAAGATCCTCACTGGACCTTCAGGCAGAGATCTGGGAGACTGACATGGTAAGAATTCTTACCTTCTGCGGGATTTCTTTCGTTCTTTCTTAATTCTTTCTTTCTTCCTTTCTTCCTACCTTCCTTCCTTCCTTCCTTTCTTTCTTTCCTCCTTTTTTCTTTTTTAATATTTATTTATTTAGGCTGCTCTGGGTCTCCAGGTCTTAGCTGTAGCATGCGGAATCTTTTAGCTGTGCCACGCGGGCTTCTTAGTTGCGGCATGCACGTGGGATCTAGTCACCCGACCAGGGCTTGCGAGTGTGGAGTCTTACCCACTGGACCACCAGGGAAGTTCCTTTTTAATTTTATATATATATATATATATATATTCACTAGTTTGCTGTGTTTTTTAGATTTCACATATAAGAGATATCATAAAGTATTTTGTCTTTCTCTGTCTGACTTACTTCACTTAGCATAATGCCCTCCAA
>NC_041230.1:12220269-12224673 GCF_002837175.3 Physeter macrocephalus
GCAGGCTTCTCATTGCCGTGGCTTCTCCTGTTGCAGAGCACGGGCTCTAGGCACGCAGGCTTCAGTAGTTGCAGCACACGGGCTTCAGTAGCTGCAGCACGCGGGATCAGTAGTTGTGGCTCGCGGGCTCTAGAGCACAGGCTCAGTAGCTGCGGTGCACGGGCTTAGTTGCTCCGCGGCACGTGGGATCTTCCCGGACCAGGGCTCGAACCCGTGTCCCCTGCGTCGGCAGGCGGATTCTTAACCACTGCGCCACCAGGGAAGTCCTCTAGTAGCTTTTATGTGCTCGACCCATACCCACCAATTTCACGGCTTTGGCTTCCAAGATGTCCCTTAGCAACAGCCTTTATCTCATGTGTGCATTAACCCAGAACTAAGTTTGCCTAAAGAGACACTGGTCTGGTGAGAACTGTGGCCTCACCAGTCTGTGAGGCTGGCTCAAACAGCGGGCTTATAGGGCTTATGCCCAGGTTCTGCCTTAGGGTTTTCCTCCTTATGACAAATGACACAACAGACAAGAGACAAAGAAAAACAGTGACTGTGGTGTTCCAAGGACATGGTGCTTCGAGGACAGCCCTGCCTGAAAAAGTTTCAGCGTTACACCCCCTACCGCACTCTTAATCGCCCTTCCCATCATGTTGCCATGGTTATGAAATTCCTGAGCCCACTTAGGCATGCCCACCTGAGCACGGGACCGTCCCAGATAAGGAAAGGCATCTGGCCTGTCCCACTCTCAACCTATAGAAGGAAGGTATATGTGCCTCGAGCAATCAGTAAACAAAATTTTCACCTCGGACCATTCTTTTGTTTTCTGGCTATAAAAACTGATCAATAGCACATGTTTGCGCTCGACTCTCCCAGACTACTAGAAAGTAGGCCCGCTGTTCTGGCAGCGACCCTTCCCTCTAATAAATTCTATCTTCTTTACATTCTGCCTGGTGTCTGGAAATTCCTTTCCAACCGGCATTCGGACCATGACAGTGACCATTTCTGGGAGGAAAAGGATCAATAAAAACCAAGAGTAAGTGTAGCAAATCTTCACCGGTGTCTCTATACCCAAGAGACTAGCTCCACAAATATTTTCTCCTGCTAATCTAAATTTAGAAATTTTAAAAAAGAAAAAAAAAAAGATCCTCACTGGACCTTCAGGCAGAGATCTGGGAGACTGACATGGTAAGAATTCTTACCTTCTGCGGGATTTCTTTCGTTCTTTCTTAATTCTTTCTTTCTTCCTTTCTTCCTACCTTCCTTCCTTCCTTCCTTTCTTTCTTTCCTCCTTTTTTCTTTTTTAATATTTATTTATTTAGGCTGCTCTGGGTCTCCAGGTCTTAGCTGTAGCATGCGGAATCTTTTAGCTGTGCCACGCGGGCTTCTTAGTTGCGGCATGCACGTGGGATCTAGTCACCCGACCAGGGCTTGCGAGTGTGGAGTCTTACCCACTGGACCACCAGGGAAGTTCCTTTTTAATTTTATATATATATATATATATATATATATATATATATATTCACTAGTTTGCTGTGTTTTTTAGATTTCACATATAAGAGATATCATAAAGTATTTTGTCTTTCTCTGTCTGACTTACTTCACTTAGCATAATGCCCTCCAAGTCCACCCATGTTGCTGCAAAGGGCAAAATTTCATCCTTTTTATGGCTGAGTAGTATTCCATAAAGCACATCTTCTTTATCCATTCACCTGTTGATGGACACTTCGGTTGCTTCCATGTCTTGGCTATCGTAAATAATACCCTTCTGCCAGCTTTCTGTGCAAGGTCCCGGGATCTCTCAGCTATAGGAGCCTCAGAACAAGCAGAATCCAGGCAGTGAGGTTTGTCCCTTCATGATCACCAATTATAGGGAAGGAAAAACATTTCTTCTACCCTTCTGGGTTCTTTTGGCTGGTCCAGTAATTAAACTGAATTAAGATAGATCAACAGGAGAAAAACAAATTTAATTTTGTGTGTACGGGAGCCTCGCGTAGACAAGAGAGGCCCAAAGACAGGCAATTGAGGCTTATATGCCATCCTGAGCTAAGGAGAAGCGGGTAGGGGCCTGGGGCTTCAAAGGGAAGGAAGATAATCCACAGAAAGATGGGAGATGTTTGGTTAACGAAAGTTTGCCATGCCCTGGAAAGACAGTGGGATACAGAGGAATTTGAACAAACAGGCCCAGGCTAGTTCCCCCAAGTTTCCATACCTACCCATACTCTGGTGATAGCTCTCTTCCTGGACCAGGCTCCCTATCTGAATTCTTTCAGGCAGTTAAGGGGGAGATGAAAAGGTCTTGTTGGGCCTTGATTATCTTCAGCCTAAGATGATCCATGTGCCAAAAAAGCGGCACGTTGTGGGTTGGCCTACCCTGAACCCCATCCCTGACAAACTGTTTTCCGAACTGGCTGGAATATTTTGTACCCCCTCTAGCAGTATAGGAGAGCTTCAATTACTCCACATCCTTGCCAGATCTTGGTCTTTTAAATCTTAGCCATTCTAGTGGTTATGTAATATTCTACCACCAGTTCCAATTCCAATGTGTGTGTCCCCCCCGACACACACACACACCAAGCAATTCTCAGACATTAACTGGGTGTTCTGCAATTCAGCTCAGTTCTGGCACTATCTATCTGGTGATAGTGTCAGATCCCACAAGTTAAGGATTCAGCACTACAAGATCACCCCCCATGCCCACTTCAGACACCAGCTGAAAGCCTAGACTGCCTCCTGTGCTTCTAACTAGCTGATCAGAGGTTCCAATGACCCTTCCTTGGGTTCGATTAATTTGCTAGAGCAGCTCACAGAACTCAGAGAAACATTTTACTGACTAGATCACTAGCTTATTAGAAAAGAATAACTCAGGAAGAGCTACATGGAAGAGATGCATAAGGCAAGGTATGGGAGAAGGGCATGATGCTTCCAAATTCTCTGTGAGTACAGCACTCTTCACAAACCTCCATGTATTCACCAACCCAGAAGTTCCCCAAAGCCCATCCTTTTGGGTTTTTATGGAGGCTTCTTTTTTTTTTTTTTTTTTCGGTACACGGGCTTCTCACTGTTGCGGCCCCTCCCGTTGCGGAGCACAGGCTCAGCGGCCATGGCTCACGGGCCCAGCCGCTCCACGGCATGTGGGATCCTCCCGGACCGGGGCACGAACCCGCGTCCCCTGCATCGGCAGGCGGACTCTCAACCACTGCGCCACCAGGGAAGCCCTGGAGGCTTCTTTACGTGGGCGTGACTGATTCAACCACTGGCCACTGGTCATTGGACTCAACCTCCAGCCGCTGTCTCCTCCCACAAGGTCAGGGCTTGGACGAAAGTTCCAGCCTTTCAATCACATGATTGGTTGCCTTGGCAACCAGCCTCCATCCTTAGGTGCTTTCCAAAAGTCACCTTATTAACATAAAGTCTGGTGTGGTAGAAAGAGGTTTATTATGAGTATCAAGACAACTTTATCATTCTTATCACTTAGGAAATTCCAAGGGCTTTAGGAGCTCTGTGCTGGGAACAGGGACAAAGTGCATATTTCTTATTATAAATCACACTATCAAGGTATATGATAATTTTCTGATGCATTTCAGAGTTGCAGAAAAGAGTACACTCACATCTAACCCTTCAACCAGCGTATCATTAACTAGGGCTCAGGGTTCACAGTTGTATTTTTCAGAACAGGGTGAAATTTACATAATGTGAAATGCACAAAACTTAACTGGAGTTTCAAGAAAAATCTAACTTGTGTGTCTCTTCCCTTTTGCCGTTCCCGATCTGAGGCACTGAAGAGCCTGGCATATTGTCCTGTTTGGGACACCTCCCGGATTTGTCTCTCCCCTTGTAGATTTCTTTAGCTTGGACCCTCCCACTACCGCCACCAGTTTTGGGGGGAAACTGGAAGTTGTGTCTGGAGTAGGGCTTCTCACCTTGGCACTGCTGACATTTGGAGCTGGATGATTCCTTGATGCAGGGCCACATGTGCACTGCTGGATGTTCATTAGCATCCTTGGCCTTGACCCGTTAACCCCAGTAGCATCTCCTTCCCCACTTGTGACAGCCAAAAATATCTCCAGACGTTGCCAAATGTCCTCTGGAGGGGACAAAATCGTCCCCGGTTGAGCACCACCGGTCTCAACATTTGTGTTGTGAATTCTTCCTAGATTGTTCTGAGAAGAGCTGTGGGCTCCTGGTGGTGAGGGCAGTGGACAGAATCCCTCCTGCAGGGACAGCCAACCAACCAACAGGAGAGACACTTACACTAGGATTCCGGATCTTCAGACTTAGCCTGGGGAGTGGCTTTTAAAAAGTGTCCAGGGGGCTTCCCTGGTGGCGCAGCGGTTGAGAATCCGCCTGCCGATGCAGGGGGACGCGGGTCGGGCCCCGGGCCGGGAAGATCCCGCGGGCCGCCGGAGCGGCTGGGCC
>NC_041230.1:12224903-12250270 GCF_002837175.3 Physeter macrocephalus
TGATGGGCAGCCAGGAGGAGAACTGGTGACCCAGAGCTACTATTGATTAAGCGTTGAGCGTGGGCCAGGAAATGTGCAAAAACGTTTGTCTCCTCCAGCCCTGTTCATGCCTTAAGGTAACAGCATGGCCTGCCAGATTCGAATCCAAGCTGGACAAGTGATGTTAGCCCTCTGTGTCTCGGTTTCCTCATCTGTAAAATGGGCTTAATAATAGTGCCGGCCGGGGGACTTCTCTGGTGGTCCAGTGGGTAAGACGCTGCACTCCCAATGCAGGGGACCCAGGTTCGATCCCTGGTCAGGTAACTAGACCCACGTGCATGCCACAACTAAGAGTCCACATGCTGCAGTGAAGAGCCTGCATGCCGCGACTCAGACCCCACACAGCCTAAATAAATAAGTAAATAAAGAAATATTGGCTTGGCCAAAATGTTCGTTCGGGTTTTTCTGTAACATCTTACGGAAAAACCCGAACAAATGTTTTGGCCAACCCAATAAATAAAAGTGCCAGCCACCTAAAGTCATCACGAGGATTAAATGAGGAGCTGTGTAGATCACTTGGCTCTGCACAGGCACTAAGTGCCACATAAGGGTTTGACAGATACATTAAGACTATGACTGTGTATCTTGCTATCACAAGGGTGTCCCTGTGCCTTGGCAAGGCATGTTGGTTTCCCTGAGCTGGGAGAGAACCTGCCACATCACAGGGGACCCAGCTCCCTCCATCTCTCCATTCTGCTTGAGAGGCACCGTCCCACCTCCGAAGCTTTGCCCTTCCCGTCCTCCTCGTCGTCTCTTCCCTTTTCTCCTCTAAGGGCTTGCTCAGATGTCACCATCTGGGTTCAAAATTGCAATTCAACTCAATGCCCACCCCCGGTCTCCCAGTCCCCGCCCCCCACCCCCGGCTTTCGTTTCTCCCACAGCACTCTACTGACATGTTTATTGGACAGCTCTCCTTGCAGGGCAAGCACATACCGTTATTAAGGCTGTTCAGGAATATAGTAATATTTTTAAAAATTCATTTGAGAACGGGAGATGTGTCTTTTTCTAATTGACACAAATAGAAATTAGATGCAGGGGACACAGGTTCGAGCCCTGGTCCGGGCAGATCCCACATGCCGCGGAGCAACTAAGCCCGTGCGCCACAACTACCGAGCCCGCGCTCTAGAGCCCGCGAGCCGCAACTACTGAGCCTGCGCGCCTAGAGCCCGCGCTCCGCAAACAAGAGAAGCCACCGCAAGGAGAAGCCCGCGCGCCGCAACGAAGAGCAGCCCCCGCTCGCCACAACAACTAGAGAAAGCTCACACACAGCAACGAAGACCCAACACAGCCAAAAATAAATAAATAAATGTATTTTAAAAAATGGGTTCTCCTAAGCTAAAATCAAGGTTGTTTTTTTCTGGAGGCCCTAGAGGAGAATACTTCCTTTGCCTTTTCCAAATTCCAGAGGCCGCCTGCATTGCTTGGCTTGCGGCCCCTCCCTCCATCTCCAAAGCCAGAAGCATAGTGACTTCGGTTTTTCTCTAACTCTGACCCTCCTGCCTCCCTCTGTCACTTGTAAAGACCCTTGTGGTTACACTGGGCCGTCTCCCCATCTCAAGACCCTTAACTTGATCACACTTGCAAAGTGCCTTTTGCTGTCTGAGGTCACATATTTTGGGTTTTGTTTTTGTTTTGTTTTGTTTTGGCCATGCTGGGTGGCTTGGGCTTGTGGGATCTTAGTTCCCTGACCAGGGATTGAACCCAGGCCCCCGGCAGTGAAACCGCCGAGTCCTAACCACGGGACCACCAGGGAATTCCCGACATATTCTGGGATTAGGAGGTAGGGTCACTGTTCAGTTTTTGTTCCCACTGTATCCCCAGTGCCTGGAACAGCACCTGGCACAGAACAGGCCCTCTGTAGGAACTGCTGAATGAATGAATGGGACAGGAAGAGCAGGAAGGGCAGGATGGATGTTTGGTGGAGCAGATTTTGTGGGGACTGAGGGTCAAGGAGGAAGTGCCAAGCTCAGAAGGGAGTAGAGGCAGTGCCTGTTGCCCAGGGCAGGATGATGGAAGGAGCAGGGATAAGCTGGACAAGCAGGACAGGCAGGGCGGGAAGGAGGTGGAGAAATGAAACAGCCATTGGGGCGTCCTGTTCTCCAGGACTTGAGCCTGCCTTCCATCCACCTACTCACCATCCTCTCCCTGGAGCTGGGCCCGGGTCTCCCTGGGGCCATCTTAGGGAAGGGAGAGAAGGTGGGGAGTGGGTCGGGCATGCCCAACTGGCGCAGCAGGTTTGGCCGGTCCTGGCATCTCAGCAGAAGAGAGCCCTGCGGACAGGTGAGGATGTTGCTAGGAGCGTCCACCAAAGGTCGCGGGGGAGGGGCCGCTCCTTTCTTCTTGGATCCACCCCTGTGGACCCCAGACTCCCATGCCTAACACCGCCACCCCGGGAGGCTCAATTGGCACGGTCTGTCCCAGCCTCAGGGACCAGGAACCTAACCTCTCCATCCCTAACCTCCTGCCCCCTCAGACCCAGGAGTCCAGACCCCCGGCCCCTCCTCCCTCAGACCCAGGAGTCCAGGCCCCCAGCCCCTCCTCCCTCACACCCAGGAGTCCGGGCCCCCAGCCCCTTCCCCCTCAGACCGAGGAGTCCAGACCCCAGCCCAAGCATCCCTCCCCAGTCTCTGTCCACCTCCAGGACCCCAGAGTCAGGGTCCCCAGCCGTCCACTCCCCAGAGGAGGCGAGGTGTGGCTCCGCCCCGGCCAGTCCGGGCTCCAGGAGCAGGGTGGGCGGGGCGCCTGTGTGAGTGCGTGGGGTGGGGCTGGGCCCACGGTATCTGCCCTGGGGCACGCTCCTCCATGAGGATGGAGTAATCGGGGTGGGGAGCAGAGAAGGAGGTTTCTGCAACGCTGCACACCCCGAGATGGACCCACTGATTAGAGGGCTGGGGGGAGGGAGCCGTGCCGGCTTTGAGGTGTCAGCCGCCCTCGTCCCACCCTACCCAGCATGATTCTTCGTTTCCTTCTCAGAGGGGCCCTTGGTAGTCCTGCGGACAAGGGCACCCCCCGCCATCCATGACCCACCCCTTCCCCAGGTCCAGATGTCTAAGTGTCCCAGTTTCATCTCTGTCTGGGTCACAGGAATCCCAGGCCCCATACCTGCCTCCTCCAGGACCCAGGAGTCCAGGCCCCCAGCCCCTGTACCGTCCTCCTTCCTCATCCATTCAAAGTCTTTGTTCCCAGCTCCAGGATTTGGGAGCCCTACCTCCAGCCTCTGCCCTCTGGGGAACCCAGCCTATAAGCGCCCTGCGCTGGCCTGTCCTCAGCTTTCCCAGAATTCCCAGCAATTACTAGCTTTTCAAGGAAAGGTTGGGCTCTGGAGGTGACAATGGCCCCGACTCTGTGGAAACATGACCTCGTGACCCAGTGACCTCCCTTTGCCCATGTCTGAGCTCCAGGAGCAGAACGACACATCTTGAGGCTTCCTGGAGCCCAAGTGGGGAGCCTGGGGGGAGGCCAGGGAATTGGCATGGGGGGGCCCAGGACTGGGGTGGTGGTGGCACACTTGAGAGCTCCCCATCTCTGCCCTCGGCCCTCAGCCCCAGCGGGGGGAGACCAGTTTCTGCTACCCTTTCACATGCAGTCCCTGAGGCTGCGGCAGAAGGGGGCCTACGTGTTCAGTGACACATGCGGATGACGTGTTCATCTTCCTGGGGGCTCCCAGGAGCGGAGGGCATGTCCTGACCAGCCCAGCCCAGCCCTACCTGGCTTTGCTCCCTGCACCCTTAAGCCCCCAGGGATGGGTGTGAGTTCCCACCCATGGATCCAGGAATGCGCCCTATCCCCAGACGTCCCCTCTTTGGTCTAGAAGGAATACCTCTCATCTGTCTGCCCAGCCTCTATGCCTTTGCCCCACCAGGCCCTCCATCTGGATGCTTTCCTCACTCAGGTCACTCACCTGGTGTGTTCCCCTATTGGGGCTGACTTGCCCCTGGGAAACCATCCTCTTCCTCCCCAAGAGACCCATATCTACAGGCAGGATACCAAGCAGACGATGTCCCCCCGGCCAGCAGAATCAATTCAACTCTTATGCTATACACGTGTGTCATTTTAAACTTTCTAGTAACCTTATTTTTTTAAAAAGTGAGATTAATTTTAGAAATATGTTTCATTCGATCCAATATATCCAAAATATCATCATTTCAACGTCATCAATACAGAAATTACCTGTGAGATATTTTACACGCTTCATCTCAATTCCGATGCTCCGTTTCCAAGGGTTAAGTGAAATACAGTCTTCCCAAAACATTCATGTCGTATTTAAGAGGAATTACATTGCTTCTGTTTTTAAAGTTTAAATTTAAGTTGATTAAAATGAAATGAAATTGGAAATGTTCATTTCCTCGGTTACAGGTATCACATTTCTACTGCTCAATGGCCACATGTGGCCAGTGGCTTCTGTGTTGGACAGCACAGCTCTCAGCTGTTTCTACATACCTGTCTCATTTGTGGATGCAGTGCCAGGTCCTGACCTAGAGGAGGCTTCCCCAGATATTAGACAGAGGGGTGGATGGATGGATGTTTGGAGGACATACAGACAAATGGATGCTGAATGGAGGGAGAGATGGATGGAAGGAAGGACAGCTGGATGAATGGATAGATGGATGGATGATGAATGGATGGAGGGTGGATGGTCCGATGGATGGATGGATGGGTGGATGAATGGATTGATAGATGGACAGTTGGGTGGACAGTTGGATAGATGGATGGATAGATAGAGGAATGGATGATTGTACCATCCCTGCTCCTCCCGGAACCTACCCACCCCCGTGGTGTCTGGCACTGGGTTTCCCACTCTCTCCTTCCCAACCCTTCCAAGTCTCTTCCCTGTCCCCAGATGCCTAGGCTCCCCCCGCCAGATCCATTTCTGTGGGGTCAGTGGTCTCCATTACTGTCCCTCCCCTCCTGTCTCTGGGTAAGATGCTACTCTGGTGCCTTCTGGTTCATCTTGCCACCTCCTTAGGAGTCTGGGCCCCTCTCCATCTATAATCAGGCTCTGCATCTCCCCATCCCCATCCCCATGTTCTGAAGAGACTCAGCCAACTCCTCCATCACCACTGCGACCCGTCACTCATCCCCCATCACCTGTGACGATTCACGCATTCCGTCAGCAGTGTTTATGGAACATCTACCACATTCCAGGAGCTCCGCCAGGCACTTCCCTTGAGATACAACGGGAGACAAACAGATAACAAGCCCTGTCTTCATGGGGTTGACAGTCTGATGAGGAGACAGTCAACAAGACCAAAGATTAAAACATTGAGAATGTCAGATGGTGATGAGCGCTACTGGAAAAAACAAAACAGAAAAGGTGGGAGGAGAGGTTGGTGGGCAAGTTCGGAGGAGGTGAGACAGGGCAGACTTGGATAAAGGGAGACAGTGAAGCTCACAGGTGTCTGGGGAAGAGCATGTCAGAAAGGGGAACAGCAAGTGCAAAGGTCCTGGGGTGGGAGCATTGTGTATCTGGACCCCCTTGTTTTCTGGTCCCTTGCCCAATCTGGCACAGCCTCCAGGCCTGCCTTTTCCCTTAAACATCTTCCTTGAAATTCTCATTGGGTCTCCCTGGATCTCCTTGTTCCCCAGGGCTGCGCCCCCAAGTTCCCGCCCCAGTCTCCCTCAAGGATCTAGGCATTCTGTTCGCCCTAGGCTCTCCCTCTCCTCTGGAACTTGAGGCTTCTGGCTGGCACACGTGTTCTTCCCCTCTGGTTCTGTGGGACCCCTGGGGACGGAGTTCAGGAGAGGTTCCCACAGGAGGGACAGGGCAAGGCTGTCACCTCCTCAGAGCTAAGAACAAAGGGTCACTGAAGGCAGAACAAAGGCCAGGCAGTCCAAGACGGAAGGCCAGGCGGGATGTCTCATTCAACCTCCCACAACCCCAACGTGGGAAATCCACTCAGCCCCAGACAGAGACAGCTGGCCCTCTTGATTTTCCCCCTCCCTGTGAGGGAGCCCTTTTCACAGATGGGAACATCGAGGCTAATACTGAAAGTGTCTGAGGCATGGGAACTCCCTGGCGGTCCAGCGGTTAGGACTCTGCGCTTTCACTGCCCAGGGCACGGGTTCCGTACCTGGCGGAGAACTAAGATCGCACAAGTCATGCAGTGTGGCCTGCCCCCAACCCCGCCAAAAAAAGTGGCCGAGGCAGAATTTGAACTCACTTGTGGTGGTGTGAGGTCGGGGGGGCTCCTCATACCACAACATCCTAGAGATGGGCCTTTGGGCAGATAAACTGAGGGGGCGTGACGCCCCAGGACATTTGTCTTCGGCCTGTTTTCGGAGCGAGGGTGGGCAATGCTCTGTGACCTTGGGCAAGTCACTCTACGTCTCTGAGCCCCTTCTGCATCGATTCCGTGAGTCTGACATGCCCCACCCCCCTCACCTACACAACATGGCAAACTGTTAATTGGTCAGTAAATAAGATTTGTTTTTTTTTTCTTTTTAAACAAACTTTTAATTTTAGAATAGTTTTTTGTTTTTTTAAATTTTTTTATTTATTTACTTTTGGCTGTGTTGTGTCTTCGTTGCTGCGCGCGGGCTTTCTCTAGTTGCTGAGAGCAGGGGCTACTCCTCCTTGCGGTGCGCGGGCTTCTCACTGCGGTGGTTTCTCTTGTTGCAGAGCACGGGCTCTAGACACGTGGGCTTCAGTAGTTGTGGCACTCAGGCTCAGTAGTTGTGGCTCACGGGCTCTAGAGCGCAGGCTCAGTAGTTGTGGCTCACGGGCTTAGTCGCTCCGCGGCAGGTGGGATCTTCCCGGACCAGGGCTCGAACCCGTGTTCCCTGCATCGGCAGGCAGACTCTCAACCACTGCGCCGCCAGGGAAGCCCCTAAATAGAGTTTTAAATGATGATATTTTTGCATTTATTTATCCAACCAAAATTTCTCTGGCACATAGTAGAAAGGTGAGAAGTTTCTAGAAGGAGTCTGCCAAAACGTTAATGGTGTTTATCTCTGTGGGTAGAAGGCGGGTCCCAGGGATGCTTATTTTCTTTCTGGACTTACCGGCTCAGATAATTTTTTTTTTAAACAAGGTACACACGTTCCTTGTCCTGTAAAAAGCAGTCATCGGGCTTCCCTGGTGGCGCAGCGGTTGAGAGTCCGCCTGCCGATGCAGGGGACGCGGGTTCGCGCCCCGGTCCGGGAGGATCCCACGTGCCGCGGAGCGGCTGGGCCCGTGAGCCGTGGCCGCTGCGCCTGCGCGTCCGGAGCCTGCGCTCCGCGACGGGAGGGGCCGCGACAGTGAGAGGCCCGCGTAGCGCAAAAATAAAATAAAATAAAATTTTAAAAAGGCAGTCATTTCTGGTGAGGAGATTGGGTGTGGGGACCAGATGCCAAGTGTCTTAAGGGTCAGGAGACCAGCAGGTGGGGAGGAGCTGGGTTCGCGTGGGGGACGGAGCAGAAGGGGACGCGCACCTTGCGGGGCCTTCTGCGTGTCAGATGCTCCGCACAGCACCGGGGAGACGTCGCATCCGGTCCTCACAGGAGCCCAGTGACGTGGGTACCATTTAGGGGAGGAACTGAGGCCCGGGGGCAGATGGCACCAGCTTCAGGCCGCACAGCTGGGAGGTGCCGGGGCCGGGACTCAGACCAGGCGCCCTGAGCTTCCAACTCCCACACCAACCGGCTCTGGCCCTTATCTGTTGCATCTCTGTATCTCTTTGTGTCTCTCAATGTCTCTCACTATCTCTGAACCTCAGCGTTTCTCGCATTCCCCGTCTCTGTCGCTCTGCGTGTTTCTCTGTCTCTTCCTCGTTCTCTCTGTGCCTCTTGCTGTCTCTGACCCTCTCTCAGTGGCCCCCTCTCTCCTGTTTGTGCCCCTGTGACCCTGGCTGCGTCTGTCCCCGTCTCTCAATCTGTTTCGACATGTGCCCCTTACAAGTGTCAGCCCGCCAGGGCAGCTTCTGTCGGTCTGGTTCCCAGCGGTGTTCCAACCCTTTGGCAGACAGGAGGCACCCGGTCAATATTTCTTGAATGGATAAAGGCATGAATGAATGAATGAATGAACTCTCTGAGATGGGACTAGCTCCTTGATCAGATGAGCAAACTGAGGCTCCAGAGGATTACAGACACGCCCACAGCCACCAGCACGGAACGTTCCGCTGTGGGATTGTCTCTGACCCCCGGACTCTGTCCCCAGCCACTGGCAAGATGCCCAGGAGGTGCCCGTCACCCCTCCTCTACACCCTCAGAGAAGGGTGGCTCCCAGCTGGCCTCTCCCCGCTGTCGGAGGCGTGGGTAGCAGCTGGGAGAACCGGCTGGATGCCGCCCCTCCCCTTGGGCGTGGAGTAGGCACCTGGCGGGCTCCCTGCGTGGTAGACGCCACCGCCACACACACCTGCTCCTTGTACCACCATCTGCTCCCAGCGTGCCCTCCTCTCCCCACCCTCGCCCTCCTGCCATGGATGAACCTGCCGAGCCCGGGAACCAGGCTGCGTGGGACCCCTATGAGAAAAACATCTCGGAGATCAGGTGAGGCCCAGACCTGGGCACATGCCGGCAGCGCCCCTGGAGGACGTGGCCTGGGGGAAGAGCCAGAGGCCTCTGCAAAGGTGGCCCCCGGCCTCCTGGAGCCTCAGAACTGGCTGGGCTGGGCTGGCTCGTCCACCCTGGAGTGCAGATCCTTCCTGCGAAGGGATTCGAGAACCCGGGCTGGGCTGAGTCACCATTTGGGATGCTTGGGGTGTCTTGTCCGTCTCAGGGCCTTAGTCTCTCTGTCTGTCAAAGGGGTCCAGAGGCAGTTTGTCTGCCTGATGTAGGACTGGATGAGAGCAGGGGCTTGGTGCATGGTAGTTGCCCGGGAAACAGGAGGGCCTTTTGTACCCGCTTTCCTCCCAGACGCGACCAAAAGCCCTTCAAATGGGGGTGCTTGCCCTCAAGGGGCTTCTGTTCTGTTTGGGGGGGCGAGGATGGGAGAGCAGAGGTGGACTGGGTTTGGGATACAGCTGAGTCTCAGTCAGAGTCTGTGGCCCTGGAGGACTTGGGGACCCAAAGGATGGGTCCCCAAGACAGAGCTTTCCCCACCTCAGAAGTGTGACTTCTTTGTTCCTAGGAATGAGTCAGACACTTTTATAGTACCCACTTTCCAGATGAGGAAACTGAGGCTGAGAGGGAAAGTGATGAGACCATGATTACACAGCCTGAAGCACATCTGAACCCTGTCCACCTGACCCCAGAGTCTGTGTTTTCCCCTCTCCTCAACAGCCTCAGCGATACCCCCTCCCCATGGCTCCATTTCTCAGAGGAGAAAGTGGAGGCTCAGAGAGGGCAGGCAGCCTGCCCAAGATCACACAGCGAGCTGTTTAGATGATCCCAACCCTCTATATCTTGCATTCTGCCAGGCAAGTCTCTCCTGGCCTCCTGAGCTCCTCCAGCCACCCCTGACTGTACTGTTTCAGGCTCGCCCCTCCACTCCCTCACCCTCATGCCCCAGACTCCAGAGACGAGCAGTTGAATTCTGAGTGCTGTGTGACATAGACAAGCCTCCTGGGTCTCTGGGCCTCTCAGGATGAGAGTGACTACCAGGCTGGTCCCAGCTCTGTTTGAAGAAACTCCCAGCATTCTCTCTTCAGCATTCTTTTCTCTGGGCCTCTGGGTCCTGCTATTTCTCCCTCCTGAGATAAGCTGGTTCCCTTCCTGGGTTCCCACATCTAGGAAGCCTTTTCTTCCCACCAGGCCCTGGGAGACTCCCTCTTCTTTGCTCCCGCACAGCCAGTTGGCCATAAAATCCCCAGCCCTTGCTCAGTGCGTGACCTTGATTCAGTCATTTGTCCTCTCCCAGCCTCAGTTTCCTCATCTGAAAAATGGGAGTAAATAACCCTCACCTATAAGACACTTCTGGACCGAAATTCTGCAGCCCCCTGGGAGGTGGCTTAAAATCTTCTTTTCCATGAGCTTCTGGAATCCCCTGGACCCAGAAGGATGCCTCTCATGAGGGCCCTTAACATCCCCTTTGGATTCTCTGCTGCAGGCCCCTCAGACACATAATGTCCCCAGCGTGGTGTGGGAACTCAGTGGCTCCCCAGAATTATTCCTCCTCCCAGGTTGCCATCTCAGGGGTGGCCCCATCGGTCACCAGGTCAGAACCCCCCTGCAGTTGTCTTTGTCCCTTCCTTCCTCTCCCTCCCACGGCCTGTCACTCCCCAACCCCACTCTCCTGACCCCTGACTCTCTCCATTCTCATGGTCTCAGCTCAGGCTTCATCTTTGCCCTTGGAGCCTCTCCCTGCCCTCCACGCCTCCAGTCTTTCCCAGAGCTTCCCCTCCCCTCCTCCCAGTCCAGAGGCCCTCCAGGCCCTGGCACCCTGGCTTCTCCAGGTCAATCCCCTCCCTCACCTGCATTCCATCTACCCCAGCACTTCAAATTCCCTGGTTATACCTCATTATTCCCTGCCCCAGTGCCTTTGCATACATGGTTTCCTCTGCAGGGATTCCCAGAGAAGTCTTTTCTAAATCTTTAAATCTATCCCTGGCCACCCCCCTGCTCAAGTCCCTTCCATGGCTCCCCAGCACCCACAGCGATGGTTTCCAAAACCTTTTTAAGACACAGATTCCTTTGTCCAGGAGAAATCTTACATCCAAACAGAAATACATAATAGAGATCAAAACAGAGCTGCTCTGGTTTAAAATGGGGGAGTGGGGCTAGGGTCCTGCTGCTGGCCCTGATCCCTCTGTGGGAGCACCTCTCTGCCCCTCAAGCTGCCTCCCCACCTTCCTTGCACCGTGGGCCCCACCTGGCTGCTTCCGCATCTCCTCCAGCCCAGATCTCACACCTTGAAGACTCTGCACCTGGAATGACCTCTCTCCTTCACCTGGCAAACTCCTTCTCACACAATTTAAGATTCTTGGCCACCACAGGTAGGTCCCTGATCACACTTCTGGCTTCAGACCTGTGCCGTGGTACCAAAAGGTGGAACCGTTCACAGACAGGGACAGAGTCAGGACCACCTCTGCAGTCCTCGGCTCGGGGACCCTGTGAAGGCTCTGAGAATGATGTCAAGGAATGAATGGAGGAGAGATTAGGCAAGCTTTGAGCTGGAACTTGCAGGATGAGTCAGGGCTGGAAGACAAGTGAGGAGGGGCAGGGCATGCAGGGGAGGAGACAGTAGAGGCAAAGGACAGCGGCTGCTGAAAGTGACATGAATGAGTCCTAATGTCAAGGGCAAGAAGTGATTCCCAGGACACTAACTGCAGCCCGATTCCATTTTTAAGCTCCCCGCCTCCCCCAAAACAAGAAAAGCTAAGCAATATATCATTTTTAAAATACAAGCATAGGGACCTCCCTGGCGGTCCAGTGGTTAAGACTTCGCCTTCCAATGCAGGGGGTGCAGGTGAGCTAAGATCCCACACGCCTCAGGGCCAAAAAACCAGAAAAAAGCAATATTGTAACAAGTTCAATAAAGACTTTAAAAATGGTCCACATCAAAAAAAAATCTTTTAAAAAATTTTAAAAAAAACAAACTGTCTTTCAAAAAAAACAAGTGACTGACAGGGATTTAATTCGGATGGTGGAGAGGGGGAGAGGCCAATGGAACAAGGAGGAGCCCAGAGGCGCCCGAGAGACATATCGCTTGGAATGTTCTAGTTCATTAGCTCATAATTTGTTACAAATGATGGTTTAGAAATGTTAAATGTGTTCCTTGGAGACTTGTATGTATCCAGAGGACTAAAAAGGGATCTTAAGGGCCAAACCAAAATTTTAAGAGGAAAAAGTTAGAAGCAGGAGGCAAGCAGGACCCAGGCAGTTATACTAAGTTTCAGGAGGCAGAGGTGACACAGAGACAAGCCCAGAAGATGTTAATCCCTAGAGAATCTTTTTAAGGTTCACCTTGCTTAGTGTCTTCCACCTATTACCTCGTTTAATCCACACAACAAGTGTTTGAGTTACGCCACGAGAATGATTAACGATTATCATTCTATTTATGACGAAAGCCACTGAGGCCCAGAGAGGTTGAGTGACTTGTCCAAAGTCACACAGCTGTCAAGTGAGCTGTAGTCAGGATGTGAACCAGGACAGCCTGACTCTATCACACCCTGGAAAGGGTGGGCAGATATGGAAGGAATTGGGGGATAAGCAAGATGAGGGAACAGGAGGATCAGGAGGTAACCCTGCCCAGACAGGAGGCTTAGTAGGTATGTTGTGCTCTGCCGCATTTCCTGGCATACCCCGTGCACTGGGCTGCACCTTGACCAGCCCTTTCTGGAGAAGATCAAGGCCAGGAGAAGCCTAGCCAGCGTTTGGACCTGTGGTTGCTGTTCCTCCCCTACCTCTGATCTCGGAGAACCCCAAACAAGGTCTTTTCAGATCTCATCGTTTTTATGGCTGAAGTCACCAACTCTGGTTTTACAGCCCTGGCTCCTCCTTCCTTGGGGAGGCCAAGCTACTTGGATGATTTTATGGCTATAGTCCTGCCAGTCACAGAGCTGCTTTTCCCAAGGGGAAGGGGGCCGCTAATAAAAAGGCAATAAACAAATAATTAGACCTTGGACCTCTTGCCTGGGTGGAATTTGGGCAGGCAGAGAGGAGGTGGGGTTCTGGACCTCCACTAATAAATCAGGCGCCCTGGTGAGGATTAGAAAAAGACGCTCACAGCCCCACCTCCCCTTCTCCCCCACCACTGGTCTCCGGGCAAGGGACCCAGGCTTGGAGAGTGAAGGGAAGGATGTGTTTCGGTTCCCTGGCTCTCTAGAGGCCAGGGAGGGGGCGGTAGGATGTGTGCCCGCATCCCACTTATCCTGCGGTCCTGCATAGGGATCAGGAAGTGGGAACATCCAGGACACACTTGGAAAGAACCAGAGCGGCCCAGTTTGCCAAAGGCAGGCTCTGGGGGATGCAGAGCGGGACCCAGTGGACCATCAGTGACATCGAATGCTGAGGCAAGAAGGGAGACCTTGGTCTCGCTGGGAGGCCTGAATCAGAGACCCCAAGAGTGGCGTGGCCGGCTACTCGCAGGGGGACCTGGACCAGGGACCCCGAGGTCTCTGCCACTGCAGACAAGAATGTCCGCATCATGAGTCAGGCAACCCACAGGAAGTCAACCCTGTGCTCAAGTCCCGCCCGTGTCACCCGCCAGCTGGGACCCGCCAGGCAGACAGGGTCCGGCAGATAGCCGTGCATCCGTGAAATGGGTGTGGTGGGTGATGCCCCAGGACATGTCAGACTTGCCGTTCTCTGCTGAGTCAGGGATCACACAGTTTTCCTTCCTCCTTCTTTAATTCCCGTGACCACTCCTGAGCCAGGAACTCAGGTGCCAGGAAGGGTGGGGACGGGGTGAAAGATGGTAATAATTACGACTTTCCTGAGCGTTGGCCACGCACCAGGCTTGTGCTCGGAGCTTTGTGTGGCTGAACCCCTTCCGTTTTCACAACAGTCCTGTGAGGGTGATGATGTTAGGATTCCCATTTTACAGATGGGAAAGCTGAGGCCCAGAGAGGACTCGTACATCTGGGATTTGCTCCAGAGACCCCTCTCTTTACCTGCATGCTAGAGAAAGGGATCAGACAGGGGCCTGGGACTACAGGGAGGGGCTGCCCCTCTGTGGCCCCGTCACCTTCACGGGGTGGGGGTGGGAGCTGGTCACCCCAAATGGGACCAATGAGTCTGTGGTCTGTCCACCCTCCAGACCAACACTGCCCCATAGATACATAACCCGAGCCCCCTAGGTAAACATTTTCTTAGTCCCATTAAACAAAAAGTAAAAGAAAGAGTTGAAATTAATTTTAATTAGATGTTTTATTTAACCCGTTATATCTGAAATATTCTTTCAACCTATAATCGATAGAAAAAGATTATTAATAAGATATTTTAGTCTTTTCATACTAAGCCTCTGAACACAGTGTGCAGTTTCTCAAATCAGGTGCTGACCTTACATCAGAAAGCTCTGATTTGCATTCAGTTCTCATCACCGTTACAGCTGACAAAAGTCGATTCTCAGGCCTGAGCTTTTCCAAACCTGCATAAAAAAGTATTCCAATAATTGAATTGAGTGTCAGTGTTTCAGTTGAAATCAATAATAATTCAATAAAATTAAAAGTTGTGCCCCGCTCCGTGTTGCATGGGCCACATCTCAAGGGCTCAGTAGCTACATGAGGCCAGCGGCCGCCATGGGACAGAATGGTACAGAATGGTACGTTTCCATCATCAGAGGAAGTTCTATTGGATGGCATGGCTCCGGGCTGCAAAGGCCTCAAGGGTGGGGAGAGGTACGTAGTAGGGGCTTAATAAATATCTGTTGGAAGGGAGAGAGAGAGAGGGTAAGGGAAGAGAGAAATGTTGAGAAGAACCTTCAGGCTAAAGGCACAGCACATGCAGAGTTCCAACGGTGTGGTGGAGCATGGCGTATGCAGGGAACAAGTTGAACTTGACAGTGGGAACGGAGCAACACTGGCTGTGCTAACGTGGGGATCGAGGGGAGGTGGGGCAGTGCAGGCCAACGGGCCCACAAAGAATCTGCTGGGCTTTGAGGGACAGAGCCAGGGATGCAGTACAAAGAACCCTGAGAATTTGAAGAGAGTGATTCATTTCTTTAGCTAGATTGTCCTCTATCACCATCATCATCAGCATCATCAAAGTAATAAATCAAAAAATCATTTAAAAGTGTGTATAGATTTTAAATGTGCAAGAATAGCCGGGGAAGAAAAAAAAAAAGAATGGGGAGGGAGAATTTACCCTATCAGAACTTAAAATCTATAAAGTTACTATAATCCAAACAGTATGACATCCCACCCTATGACCCTGCAATTCCAATGCTACTTATCTGCCCAAGAGAAATGATCATGTAGTTTCCACACGAAGACAAGTATGGTCACAGTAGGTTTATGCATATTAGTGGAACCCGGAAACAGCCATGAACAGGAGAATGGGTCAACACACCGTAATCTATTCATACAGTCGAATTCTACTCAGCCATAAAAAGGAACAAACTCTATAATGCACACACAAACATAGGTGCATGTCAAGAGTATTATGCTAAGCAAATGAAGCCAGATGCCAAAGAGTACTTTCTATAAGTTGACAGCTCTAGAAGGCCCAAGACCAGCCAAGTCAATTTATGATGGAAAAACTCAGAACTCAGGGTGGAGGTGGAGGCTAATTGGGAAGAAGCACCAGGAAATGTTCTGGGGTGATCGACTATTTTATATTATGATAGGGGTTTGGATTGCATGGAGGTATTGTGCATTTGTCAAAATTCACTTAAAATTAGGAGGCTTTGAGAGACAAAGTTCTTGCTGGCTATCCACCTATCTCTATATCATGGTCATTTCTATGTGGGGGAAGTGCAGGTGATATTCATTTTCTTCTCTATTATTTTTTGTATCTTCCAAATGTTCTATATGTAATTTTTCATAAGCAGAAAAATAATGATTCTAAAACTTTAGGTGATAATAATTTCCATCTGTTATTAAAATAATTGAAAACACGAAAAAAGAAATAGGACGTTTCCTCAACAGGAAAATAATGTTCAAGATGGAAATGGGATATCTCGCAGCTATTAAAAAAAATTTTTTTATTGAATGAAAGATTCTTTAAATTCTATAGTGCTTTAAAATTTTCAAAAGTTTCACACACATGATTTCATATAATCCCATAATAACCCTTTTAAAAAAATTCCTTACCGGGCTTCCCTGGTGGCGCAGTGGTTGAGAGCCCGCCTGCCGACGCAGGGGACGCGGGTTCGCGCCCCGGTCCGGGAAGATCCCACGTGCCGCGGAGCGGCTGGGCCCGTGAGCCGTGGCCGCTGAGCCTGCGCGTCCGGAGCCTGCGCTCTGCGGTGGGAGGGGCCACAACGGTGAGAGGCCCGAGTACCGCAAAAAAAAAAAAAAAAAAAAAAAAAAATCCCCTACCCCTATGTTGCCCCTCCCCCCTTCCCTCTCCCCAACGATAACCACTACTTTGTTCTCTGTATCTGTGTCTGCTTCTTTTTCGTTTTATTCACTAGCTTGTTGTGTTTTGGGGATTACACATATAAGAGATATCATGCAGTATTTGTCTTTCTCTGTCTGACTTACTTCACTTAGCATAATGCCCTCCAAGTCCATCCATGTTGCTGCCAGTGGAAAAATTTCCTTCCTTTTTATGACTAATATTCTATTTTATATATATATCACATCTTTTTTTTTTTTTTTTAAGTTGCAGCATGCGGGATCTTTTAGTTGCAGCATGCGGACTTCTTAGTTGTGGCATGCAGGCGGGATCTAGTTCCCTGAGCAGGGATCGAACCGCAGCCCCCTACATTGGGAGTGCAGAGTCTTACCCGCTGGACCACCACGGAAGTCCTTATCACATCTTCTTTAGCCATTCATCTGTTAATGGACACTTAGGTTTCTTCCATACCATGGCAATTGTAAATAATGCTCTGGCAGCTATTTTTATGCATCGGCAGGCGGACTCTCAACCACTGCGCCACCAGGGAAGCCCTCTGGCAGCTCTTTTTAAAAAACAAGGATTGTAAATCAACTATACTCCAATAAAAATTAATTTTAAAAATAAATAAAATAAGATAAAAACAAGGAGATAGCTGAAGATTTGAAAAGACTGCCATAGTAGAGGAACTAAAAAATAAGCAAGATGCAGAGTAACGTCTGATATCAATATTGCTTAGAAGGAGGACGGGGACTTCCCTGGTGGTCCAGTGGGTAAGACTCCCGGCTCCCGATGCAGGGGGCCCGGGCTCCATCCCTGGTCGGGGAACTAGATCCCACATGCACGTTGCAACTAACCTGGAGCAGCCTAAATAAATAAATAAATAATAACTTTTTAAAAAAAAGCAGGACGAGGAGGAGCAAAGAAGGAAGCCCGGTGCCCACACTGTGCTCGCATGTACTTCTGTAAGTGCGGTTAAGTTACGCACCAAGCTGGTAGTATGGGGACCCCCAGAGGCTGGCATGGCCGTGCTGGGGGAGACCATTAACTTGTTAACAAGCCCAGATGATAATAAATACATATAACTTAGTAATAAACCCAGATGATCAATAGATACAGAGATACAATCCAATAATTTGTTATTTTCCCTTTTTTAAAAAAAAACTTTTTTTTTGGTCCTGCCGTGCAGCTTGTGGGATCTTAGTTCCCCAACCACGGATTGAACCCGGGCCACGGCAGTGAAAGCACTGAGTCCTAACCACTGGACCTCCAGGGAGTTCCTGTTATTTTCCTAATTAGATTTTCTAAAAAGAAGGAAAGGTACACATGTGCCATATTAAGGCAGTCTAGCAGGTGTAAAACACATCCCCCACTTCTGGATCTTAACACGGTAGAAGTTCATTTCAAACTCACATCCCAGCCCCATGTGGGCTCTCCTGGTGATGGGATGCCAGGCCCGGCTCTGCCATCCTCCACCCGTGACTCCCAAGTCCCCGGAGAAACCTCTCTGGTCCCACCAGCAACGGGGGCAAAGGGCGAGCACATGGCAGTGACTGCCACCGTGTTCACATTTCAGAATTCAAGATGTGCAGAAGGGCATAAAATGGAAAATTCTGGTTCTCACAAACACCCCAGACCCATCCCCAGAGTAACCACTTCTAATGCTTGCCTGCCAGAAAATTTTTCTCTATGTGTGTATCTTGTTTTCACTTACTTATTTTTTTATTTTTTTTTTTTTTGTGGTATGCGGGCCTCACATTTTTTTTTTTTTTTTGTGGTTTGCGGGCCTTCCTCCTCTGTGGCCTCTCCCGTTGCAGAGCACAGGCTCCGGACGTGCAGGCTCAGCGGCCACGGCTCACGGGCCCAGCCGCTCCGCGGCACGTGGGATCCTCCCAGACCGGGGCGCGAACCCGGCCCCCCCGCATCGGCAGGCGGACGCGCAACCACTGCGCCACCAGGGAAGCCCCACTTACTTATTTTTTAAACATGAGTAAGATACTACTTTATATCTGGCTCTGCCCCTTGTCTTTTCACTCTCTGTAATATCTCAGACGTCTTCCCAAATAAATGCTACCTCCTTACCCCTCCGATCTTTTGGAATTTTCATAATGAAAATTCCAAGACATAGAAAAACGTTGGAGGAATTATTCAGCACGCACCCCCTCTATACCCACTAGTCCTAAAATTTTACTATACTTGTTTTATCTTATATCTGTACATCTTTCTATCCATCCAGCAATCTGTATTGGTGATGCATTTCAAAGGAGTGATTTGCAACCATCAGAACATTTCACCTTAAGCATTCCAGGCTGCATATTATGAAATAGACTTCAACACTTGTTTATGGGCTTTTTTTTTTTTTAATAGATGAGGTTTATGTACAGGGCACTGCACAAACTTATTAAGTGTGCCATTTTGAGAAATACATGTGTAACCCCAATCCCTATCAAAACATAAACGCCTCCTTTTGAATGGCTGGATTCCAGGGTTTGCAGGCGGTGATTTATTCATCCAGTCCTGATTTCTTTAACCAGTTCTCTGTTGTTCAGGTCCCTCTTACAATGTTGCAGTTAGCATGGTGGTACATATATCACCGGGCACTTCCTCAAGGGCACCCATCCCATAAATTTCTGGGGGTCACATTCATTTGTGCATCCAACAGATATAATGGAGTGCTGCCTGCCTGTCTGATGCTGGTTCTTGGAGGTGGGACATGGGAGAAGCAGAATTTCTGTTTCCTTGTAGCTACTACTAGTGGGGAAGATTGATTTCAAGAAGTCAATAGACAAAGAAAATAGTTACTAAGTATTAAAAGGGCTATGAAAGAAAAGAACAGAATGCTGAGAGGGGTAAAAATGCGCATGGACCGGGTGTCCTCTGCTTGAGTGGAGGTGGCCTGTATAACTTAAAATGTTGCCAAGTGATCTCCCAAAGAGGTTATTCTAATCAGTCTCCTCAGCCACTGCAGATGAGAGCAGGAGAGTGAAAGAGCCCTGTTCTCTGCGCTCTGGCCAAGGTGTGAGTCAGTCCACTTAGGTGGAGGTGGCCAGAGGAGATGGGGGCGCTTGAGGAGATGGGGACGCTTGCCCACATGGGCTCCAGGCGGAGGAATTTCGGGAGGTGAGGGAAGGCACTCCTGCAGGCGAGAGCAGCTCAGGCAAAGGAGAGCAGCTGCCACTGCACAAGGTGTCCTGGGAATAAGGCGCACTGAACCCAGCTCAGGCTTGAGGAGCTTGAAAACGCTCTCCCGAGCAAGGCAGGCGAGTTGACCACAGGCACCCGCTGTGAGTCAGCAGGACAGCGGGGCTGCGGAAAAACTCCTCGTGCAGCCTGATCGCATGCGTGGACGGGCGGGGCCCTCTCAGAGGAGTGGGGGTCAGTTTCAGTCCCATAAGACCCCTGAATGCCAGCAGCCTGCCCTCTCCCCCTCCTTTGTACACACTATTCCCTCTGGTACACACACACAAAGTAAAGCCATACCAAGACAGAAACAGCACAATTTCGGTTCAAATATTTACTAATTCTTTTTAAAAGTCTGGTACACACACACACACACACACACACACACACACACACACACACACACACACACACGGCTCTTCCCTCACCTCCTTCAGGTCTGCTCAAATGTCACCTCCTCGGAGGGCCCTCCCCTGATTCCATCGATCTCAAATTGCAAACCCTCCCAACCCCAGACGCTTCCTGTCCCCCACCAGCTTCATTTTTTCCACCACCATCCGATACACTGCACTTTAAACATTCTGTGTTAATTTTATGGTTCATTCAAACATAAACTGCAATGGGGTTTTTTGTTCTGTTTTGTTGTTTTTTTGTTTTGTTGTGTTTTTTGTCAGTTGCACTCACTTTCCTATCCCCCAGGGCCTGGCACATAGTAGGGGCTCAATAAATATCTGTGGGCCAAAGGAATGAATTTGCCCCATCTCAGGCAGGATGGCCTAAAGCTCCTGGAATGGGGAGCTCTCTTTGAACCTCAGACTGGGAGGTCCCTGGAAAAGAGGTCCCTGGTCCCTGCCCACCCATCACTGCTCGTTCGTCAAATGACACCAGAGAGGTTTTGAGAGTGACCTCGGATTACACGGCAAAGCGAAGGCAGGCCTGTAATCCAGGCAGGTGTTGCTTCTCTGCACAACCCTGGGTAGCCAAGAGGGACGCTGGCTAACGGGATGTCTTGTTATAATAGTGGTTAATGGGCGTTCAGGTTTGACATTTATACGAATGAGGTTTTTTTTTAAAAAAAAAAATCAATCAGTAAAATCGATTTGTGTGTGGGGGTGTGTGTATAGCTTTATGAATTCTAACACGTGTAGATTTGTGTAACCATCACCACAATCAGAATACAAAACTGCACCACCGGCCCTTTGTCGTCACACCCTCCCCCATCCCTAGCTGCCCGCTCCCCTCCCACCCCTCAACTGATCTATTCCCGGTCCATATACTTTTGTTTTTTGTCAAAAATGACATACTCGTTTCCTATTGCTGCTGCAGGAACTGACCACAGACCGAGTGGCTTTAATGAAATACAATTTTGTGCTCATACATTTCTGGAGGTCAGAAGTCTGAAATCAGTGTTGCTGGGCTAAAATCAAAGTGTCATCAGGGTGGCACTCCTCCCGTTCCCTTCTGTGCCTTTTCCGGCTCCTAGAGGCCCTGCATCCTTTGGCCCGTGGCCCCTTCCTCTATCTCTTCAAAGCCAGCTGCGTGGCCTCTTCCGATCTCTCTCCTCTCTGACCTCTGCTTCCATTATTATATCTTCTCTCTCTGATTCGAACCCTCCTGTCTCCCTTTTACAAGGACCCTTGTGATTACATTTAGGGCCCACTGAATTCTCTCCCCATCTCGAAATCCTGAGCGTAATCCCAGCAGCAAAATCCCTTTTATGGTGCAATGGATCATATTCGCAGTTTCTGGAGACTGAGACATGGACATCTTTGGCGGGGGGGGGCGGGGGTCATCATTCCACGCACCACAGTCATTAAATGGAATTGTACAGATGGTGATCTCCTGAGTCTGTCTTCCTTCTCTCTGCCCAATGCCTTTGGGACCCATCTGTGCGGTGGTGAGTATCAAAGGTTTGCTTCTTGTCCTTGCTGAGTAGTACCGTGTGGTGTACATGTACCACTGTTTATCCACTAACCTGCTGACGGACGTTTGCGTTGTCCCCGGTTTTGGGCGATTATGAATAGGGCAGCTGTAAACATGCGAGTACAGATGTTGGTGTGAAAAAGAGTTTTTGTTTCTCTTGGGTGAACTCCCAGGAGAAGGAGGAACTCTGCTTTAAAATCTGTGCTTATCTTAAGATATTTCATTGAGGTCTATTGATATACAATATAGAATATAATTACAATATAATGATAATAATTATAATATACACCTAGGAGCTAAATATTCCTGGGACCAAGGGGAAGGGGGTGGACACTGAGACTTAGAGAGGTCATGTAAGCTGCCTGAGGTCAAACCTATGTCTTCCTGACCGCCCCCCACCCCCAAGACCCCAGAGCCCCTGCCCAGAATGAGCACACCTGAGGACAGCTGTATGACGATGGGCGAGGCGCTACCCCATGGCACTGGGTGGCTAGGGGTGCAAACTGTGGGGCTACACTGCCTGGGTTCAAACTCCAGCTCTGCCGTCTGCCGCTGTGTGATATTAGCCAAGTGACTTTGCCTCTCTGTGCCTCTACTTCCTCATTTGTAAGGCAGGGATAGAAATACTATAGCGGGTGGCCTCCTAGGGTTGTTGAGGAAATAAACGAACTAAGGCACCTAATGTAGTGAGGAGTGTCGGGCCAGGGGGCACTGTGAGTGTTATTTGTATTTCTTCATAAATACTGATGGAGGCCCTCCGTGTTTTGATACGTTGGCAATCCAGACAGAGCCCCCCCATCCCAGGCTACGGGGGGCCTTGAGCTCTGGGCCACGTGGGGGGATGAACAGGAAGCAGAAACTGCAGGCCAAGAGACCGGGGAGGAGGCTGCGTTGAGGGTCCAGGGGGGCGAGGAGGAGACCTGAGCTGGACGAAGGTAGTGAGGACAGAGAAGAAGAGCTAAGGCCTGGTGGATGGACTGGGGGGCGGGGGGATGGGAGGGAGGGAGGAGGGTCGCCAGGTTGGGCCATTCTTAGAGTTGCATGTCCTGGGGTCTCCCTAGCAGGGCAGGCCAGGCCCCTTCGAGGAGGCTAAGTACGTCCTTGGCCCATATTGTCCATCATGTGGGCTGTAGCTGTGTCCGCTGTTCCTCCAGCTGTTGGTCTCTGCGCCAGCGCAACTGCCATCTTCGTTCGTCTGCTCCTACCAAGCAATAGCTGCATGCCAGGTCCAGGGCCTGGCATGGGAAAAGAATGGGCTCGGAGCCCAGGGAGAGGAAAGGTCACCCCAGGGCCAGATTTAATTTACAAGGTGGGGAGAGAAGACGCACAGCACCTGTTTGGGGACACACAGTAAGATTCAGCCAAGCAGGAATCCGGGTGGGGTCCCCCCCTCTCCAGCGGATACGAGGCCAGAGGCTGGACTAGTGCTCGGAGCACTGGGGGGCTTTGACTGGAGTGGGGGGGACGTGGGGAAGGAGGGCCTGGAACAGAACTGTCTACGGGGCTGAGGGTCAAATCTCAGCTCTGCTAGGTACTTGCCGCGTGGCCTTGGCCAAATCGCTTACCCTCCCCCAACCTCCGTTTTCTCACCTGTCGGCCTCATAACATGCAGGGAGATCCCAGCTCTCCCCCAGTCACGTCTCGATTATTTATTAAACATTGATGCTCAGTCATTTACTGAGCAAATAGTTGTTCTGGGCCCAGAGGGCGCATGGGAAGGTCTGGACACTGTTCACCTGAAATGAGGCTTTGGAAGTTTCTAAAGTCCCCAGAGGGGATCCTAAAATGCCCAGGGGCTGAGAACCACGAAGGCAGGTGAAAGGAGGTAACGAGTGCTCTTTGGGTTTCCTGGTAACCCCCTACATTCATTCGCCCATTTATTCCTTCAAACGTTCATTCATCACACATTCATTTATTCACACATTCGTTCAATCACACATTCATTCATTCGCACAGACATTCAACCACACGTATTCATTCATTCACACGTTCATTCATTCAGTCAAGTACTGGTTGGGCACCAACAATGTGCCAGCACTGTGGATTCCACCCTGGCCTCCACCCTGAACCCCCAATTTGGAGATGGTAAGTGCTGAGGGGGATGGCGGTACACCCTCATATTTATTCATGTATGCATTCAGTGACTATTTCAGGGACTCCTGAAGGGCACAGTATCTTTTCCTGGTTGGCAACTCCGTTTTCCTCTCCGGTAAGCTGGGGAGGACATTTCTCGTTCAAGGAGCTGTTGGTGAGATCAAGGACAAAAATAGCGCTGTACGCTAAAGGGAGCTCCAGTGTCCTGAGCATTTATTAGGAGCCGGGGGCTTAATAATGTATATTATCCCTTTTAATCTTTAGGTAGGATTAAAACCTTGAGGTTGAAATTACTGTTATCTTCGTGTGTCAGAAGAGGAAACTGAGGCTCAAAGAGGTGAGATCTGCTGCCCAGGGCACAGAGAGAGCACATGTGACCCACCAGAGCCAGGACCCAGGCACTTAGCAGCTAATCTGCCTAGTGACTGATGGCCTCACAGCCCCGCCCACTGACCTAAATCTGCCTGGCAACTAGTGACATCACTAATGCTGCTGCCTGCGCTCAACCTATGACATCACTGAACAATAAAGTAATTACAATAAGCTGAGGGCCTACTGTGTGCCAAAGGCGGTGCCAAGCAGCCCCTCCTCTGGGCTCACACGATGCCCGGTGTTGCCTCTATTACTAAGTATAATAATAACAATAATTTTAGCCTGGATTTATCGAATGCAGACCACAAGCCAGGCTCTATTTTAATCATTTTTATTTCTATGGGTGCATTAAACCCTCCCACTATCTCTATTTTTTAAAAATTAAGAAACATTTATATAGTGCATATTCCTATGTCAGGCCCAGTTCTAAGCACTTTTTACATGCTCACGACCATCCTATGAGGTAATGTTTACTTATTATCCCCATTTTATGGATGAAAGGACTGAAGCACAGAGAGGATGAATGACTTGCCCACAGCCACATGACTGGAGAGAGGTAGGATTCAGACTCATGTATTCTGGCTCCAGGGTTTATGCCATTAACCAAGACACCATGCTACTTCTCCTATCCCTATTTTACAGATGAGGAAACTGAAGCCTAGAGAGATTAAGCCCCAGGCCTCAGCTCGGCTAGAGAGTGCCAAAGCCAGACTCTGAGCCTGCAATGTCCAGCTCCAGAACCACACTCTTTCTCACGTCTGTCCTACTTAGGTTACTTAGAAGCAGGGCCTGCAAAGCCCCTGCCACCACCACTCTGAGGTGACCAGCCCTTCCTTCCTGGTCCCCTCGGGAACATCCCCCAGCCAGGAGCAAAGGAGGCCTTTTCCAACAGACCCTAGCCCACATGCCAGCTTCCTCCATAGCCCCCTCCCAGCCCCGCCTTGGGACACTGCCCTTGGCTGGGCTGAGCCTTACCTGGGCTCCCCAGAGCCCTCCTTCGACCCCAGGCAGAGGAAACAATTTCTCTAGCTTTTGTCCTTCTCCTGCAAGCCTGAGCCTGGTGCCAAGCCTTGGAGAAATTCCCCATGCCTCAAATCTCTGAAGCTGGTGGAGGCCTTCAGGAAAGACACTGGGAGATCCCTGGGCAAGTCACAGCCTTCAATGGGCCTCAGTTTCCTCATCTGTCAACTGGGCGCACGAGGGAAAACTAACAGAAAAGGCCTGTGCAAGACAGCTGGGGTTTCACCTTCACTGGGCCCAGCACCTCGTCTCCATTTTTTTTTCCCTTGCCTCATTTTTATTAAAAACAGTTGTTTTAGTGGGAAGCGTATTTTTTTCCCTTTAATGTTTTATTCATTCATTCATTCATTGCAAGTTTTTTTTTTAACACCTTTACTGGAGTATAATTGCTTTACAATGGTGTGTTAGTTTCTGCTGTACAACAAAGTGAATCAGCTATACATATACATATATCCCCATATCTCCTCCCTCTTGCGTCTCCCTCCCTCCCACCCTCCCTATCTCACCCCCTAGGTGGTCACAAAGCACCGAGCCGATCTCCCCGTGCTTCCCACTAGCTATCTATTTTACATTTGCTAGTGTAGATATGTCCATGCCACTCTCTCACTTTGTCCCAGCTTACCTTTCCCCCTCCCTGTGTCCTCAAGTCCATTCTCTAGTAGGTCTGCGTCTTTATTCCCGTCCTGCCCCTAGGTTCTTCTTGACCTTTTTTTTTTTTTTTAATTCCATATATATGTGTTAGCATACAGTATTTGTTTTTCTCTTTCTGACTTACTTCATTCTGTATGACAGACTCTAAGCCCATCCACCTCACTAGAAATAACTCAATTTCGGGCTTCCCTGGTGGCGCAGTGGTTGAGAGTCCGCCTGCCGATGCAGGG
>NC_041230.1:12250280-12250648 GCF_002837175.3 Physeter macrocephalus
GGAGAGGCCACAGCAGTGAGAGGCCCGCATACGGCAAAAAAAATAAATAAATAAAAATAACTCAATTTCGTTTCTTTTTTTCCATAGTGGCTGTATCAACTTACATTCCCACCAGCAGTGCAAGAGGGTTCCTTTTTTCTCCACACCCTCTCCAGCGTTTCTTGTTTGTAGATTTTTTGATGATGGCCATTCTGACCGGTGTGAGATGATATCTCATTGTAGTTTTGATTTGCATTTCTCTAACGATTAGTGATGTTGAACATTCTTTCATGTGTTTGTTGGCAGTCTGCATATCTTCTTTGGAGAAATGTCTATTTAGGTCTCCTGCCCATTTTTGGATTGGGTTGTTTGTTTTTTTGATATTGAGC
>NC_041230.1:12250949-12262296 GCF_002837175.3 Physeter macrocephalus
CATTCTGAGGGTTGCCTTTTGGTCTTGTTTATGGTATCTTTTGCTGTGCAAAAGCTTTTAAGTTTCATTAGGTCCCATTTGTTTATTTTTGTTTTTATTTCCATTTCTCTAGGAGGTGGGTCAAAAAGGATCTTGCTGTGATTTATGTCATAGAGTGTTCTGCCTGTGTTTTCCTCTAAGAGTTTGATAGTGTCTGGCCTTAATTTAGGTCTCTAATCCATTTAGAGTTTATTTTTGTGTATGGTGTTAGGGAGTGTTCTAATTTCATTCTTTTACATGTAGCTACCTGTCCAGTTTTCCCAGCACGACTTATTGAAGAGGCTGTCTTTTCTCCATTGTATATTCTTGCCTCCTTTATCAAAGATAAGGTGACCATATGTGATTGCAAGTTTTATTAAAGTAAAACACAAGTGCTGTGAACAGAGCTTCAGTCAATTGTCCAAGGACTTTTGCAGAGGGCACGCCTTGTAACCAGCTCCGCCCCCATCTGCCCCCACTTCCCAGGGATAACCATCATCCTGCCTTCTAACATCATAGGTTATTTGTCCCTGTGTTTGAACTTCCCCTAATTCGAATCATATCATCTAGACTCTCTTGTGTCCTTCATCCTCCTTTCAACGTTTTGTTTCTGAGTTTTACCTGTGTGGTCGGACCCCAGCCCTCTCTATAAATCCTCACAATATCTATAAATCCTCTTCACTATCCTGAAATGAAATCCACAGACAGTATAACCCACTTACACGCATAATTTTTCCCACAGTTCGATGTATTTTCCTAAGTGTGCCAGAAAGGACCACAAATGGAAATTAGCGCCGAGTAACGGCTAAGAATGGGCAAATCCGTGTTTCATGGGGCCTGAAGCTTATACTGTTTTGAGGGGATTCTCCTTCAGAAAAAAGAATCAGGGGCATTCCTTGGCGGTCCAGTGGTTAGGACTCTGCGCTTCCACTGCAGGGGACCCGTGTTCAGTCCCTGGTCTGGGAACTAGGACCCCACAAGCCACCTGGCGTGGCCAAAAAAATAAATAAATAATTTTTTTTTAAAAAAAAAGAAAGAATCAGTACGTGTCGCTGCAGCATTAGAAAGAAGGAATGTTTCTTTAGGACGAGAAAAGAAATTACAGTGACTTGTTCCATTCTGAAAGCTGGCAAACACTTCAAACATGCCAGAAAAATAACACACCAGCTTCTGGCTTCAAACCTGAGTCTCCTCCTCCACCCCACACTTTTGGTGCCAAGCGCCCCTGGGCATGTGATAGCGTGATCCGACTTCCGTGTCCCCAGCCTTCCTGTCATTACTTGAGCCCAACAAGCGCTCCCAGAAGCAAATCCTACACCCAGCCAGCTCGCCATCCCAAAACTATACACAGACATGACCGCAAACCTTGTAAATATCCCAGGAAAGTCCAGTGAAATGTATCCCCAACTCAGCTTTACCTTAGCCAGGTCCCCAAAACACCTATCGCTCTCCCACGCCAGGGTCAGGAGATCTCGAGGGAGGCTGCAAAGGCAAGGGTGATCGAATTAAACGGATTGCTCTCAATACATCTCACTTTGGAGAACTGTACTTCCTTGTATGGTTAGGTGAACACATTGCAGGGTATTGGGAAAAGCAGCTTGAGTGAGGGGCTTGAAGCTTAAGACTGCCCCAGCTTCCCAGGGACTCCACATCTGGTTTTCGCAGGTGGCCCTGCTGCACTGTGGCCGCTTAGGCATGGACAGTGCACCTGACTCTTTGGCCTATGTTTGTAAAATGGGGGTGGTGCCTTTCTGGAGGGTTGGGGTGAAGAGTAAACGTGTGGAAAGCGCTTAGTCCCACTTTGCAGAGGTGGAGCGCTGCTTGTCCCGCCAGCTGTGTGGCTTTGGGCAAGTCACTCAACCTCTCTGTGCCTTGCTTCCTTCATCCAGAAAATGGGGCTAATAATCATTGTCACCTCATAGGATTGTTATGGGGTGTTAGTAAATCATCCTCACTTTGCAGATGAGGAAATGGGCGCAGAGAAAATTCCTTGCCAGAGTTCCACCAGCGAGCGGGGTGCACCTCGCCCATCTCCTTGCTCGCCCTCCGTCACCTGCCCCGAGATCCCTCCGCCACCTTCTGCCGCCGTCTGTCCTGGAGGCCTCAGCTGTAAAGCTGGACCCCTGTGCAGGCTCCTGGGACCTCGAAGGACACGCAAATGCAGGCCCCGTGGGACTTGCCTAGCGGTCCAGTGGTTAAGACTCCGCGCTTCCACTGCAGGGGACACGGGATCGATCCCTGGTCGGATAAAGATCCCGCCTGCAGCCGACCTAAAAAAAAAAAAAAAAAAAAGCAGGCCCCCTGGCTCCCCACTCTCCCAGGGGTGACCTCTGTCCTCGCCTCCTCCCCGGTCCTTACGGTGTCTCTCCCCCACCCTCCTACAGCCAGAATTTGTCAGGCGAATACTTCAGGTATAAAGGCATCCTCTTCCCCGTCGGCTTCTACTCACCTGAGAGTATCAGCATCGCAGAGAACTCGGAAGTGCAGGACGATGACATCTTCATCATCACCTACCCCAAGTCAGGTACCCGCTGGGCCGGCGCAGGGCTGCTACGGAGAGTGTTGTGGGCGATGAGAAGGGTACACTAAGGAGAATGGAAGAGGAAAGCGGGAGGGGGTGGGGCGGACGGGGGACGCCTAGGTCCGTTCAGAACCGAGGTGAGCTTGGCCTTTGCACTGGCCGGTCCCTCCGCCAGGGGGCACCCTTCCCCCAGATCCCTGTGTGCCTCTCTCCCTCCCTTCCACCAGGCTGGCTCTCACACCCACTGGGAGGCCTTCCCGGACCTCCCTGGCTAAAATAGCGTCCCCATCCTGTCCCCCTCTATCCCTTAACGCCCCTCATATTTTTCTTCACTGCCGGCCACTGTATCACATTTTCATTTGTTGATTTAGTCTCTGGTTTCCTCACTAGAACATGGCTCAGTGAGTGCAGATATTCCGGTTTGTCTTGATCGCGGCTGTGTTCTTTGAACCTAAAACAGTGCCTGGAACTTATTCAATCAATATTTCAGGAAGGAAGGAAGGAGGGAAGGAAGGAAGGAAAGAAAGATCTTAATTTTCTCCATTCGGTTACTGAAATGCTACTTACTGATTGTCTACCACGTGCATAGACACAGCTCTGAACAAAGGAGACATTTGTTGGGAGATACAGGCTTCATTTAAACATGGAGTCGCCTATATTACTATCTAATTAGGGTTAGGGTGGGTCCCCCTCCCCCCCCCACCCCCCCCCCCAAGGAAAGGTGAAGAGAGCATTAAGTGTAGGTAATAAGAAAGTCTGTGGGATAAGGGCAGGCTTCCTGGGGAGAATATGTTCATGCAGAGAGCTGGAATCTGCAGAGTGGTTTGAGTGGAAAAGGGTATCCTAGACAGAGGGACAGCATGTGCAAAGGCCCTGAGGTGGCTCGGTGAGTTTGAGGAAGCAAGAGAAGGTCAGTGGGACTGCGGTGGAGGGAGTGACAGGAGAGGCCCAGTGGCAGGGGGTCGGGGGGTTCTTCTCTAAAATGTTGGAGCTGCCTTCTTAATTTTTTTCAAAATATTTTTGAAAAATTTCAAAATATTATATGCACCTTTTCCAGCATAGAGTTCAAGGAGGGTTTTTTTGTTTTTTGGTAACATTAAAAAAAATAATTCACATACCATACAATTCACCCATTTGAAAGTGTACAGATCTATGGCTGTAGTATATTCACCAAGTTGTGCAACCATCACCACAGTCAACTTTAGAACATTTTCATCACCCCTAACAAGAATCTGTGTACCCATTAGCCATCACCTCCCAATCCCCACATCCATATCCCTAAGCCTTAGGTATCTGCTTTCTCTCTGTATGGATTTGCCCGTTCTGGACGTTTCAGATAAATGGGATGATACGATACACACGGTCTTTTGTGTCTGGTATCTTTCACTTAGAGTAATGTTTCTGAGGTTCATCCAAGTTGTTGTCAGTGCTTCATTCCTTTCTATGGCCGAATAATATTCCATGATATGGTTATACTATATTCTGCTTATTCATTTGTCAGTTGATAAACAATCAGTTGGGTTGTTTTCACTCTTTGACTCATGAATAATGCTTGTAGGAACATCGATATACAAATCTGTCTGTGGACGTGTTTTCACTTCTCTGGAGTTCTATGAGTTTTGAGAGACATATACAAGATACACTACAATCAAGATATACAGAAGTTCAGGGACTTCCCTGGTGGTCCAGTGGGGAGGACTTGGCATTTCCACTTCAGGAGGCCTGGGTTCAATCCCCGGTGGGGGAACTAGGATCCTGCAAGCCGTGTGGCATGGCCAAAAAAAAAGATATAGAACAGTTCCATCACCCACCTAAAAAGAACAGAAAAACCCTTCACACCCTTTTGTGGTCAGCTCCTTCCTCAACCCAGCCCCAGGCAACCATGGATCTGTTTGCTGCCCCAATAGTCTTGCCTTTTCCAAAATGTCATATACATGGAATCGTACCCTATGTAGCTTTTGAGACTGACTTCTTTCACTCAGCATAATGCATTTTAGATCCATTCAAGTTGTATTTTTTTGTTGCTGAGGAGTATTCCATCAGCTGGATGGACCACGGTGGGTTTATCTATTCATCTGTTGAGGGACACTTGGATTTTTTTCCAGTTTGAGATGAGTATGAATACAGCTTTGTGTACAAGTCTCTGCAAGGAAATACGTTTCCATTTATCTTGGGTAAATACTTAGAAGTGGGATTGCTGAGTTTATGGGAATTCTGTATGCTTAACTTTATGAGAAACTGCCAAACTGGTTTCCATAGTGGAAACCGTCTTGCACTTTTGGGCAGGCTGGTTTACCATCTTGCATTCTCTCCAGCAACATAGGTGGGTTCCAGATGCTCTGCTTCCTTGTCAGAACTTGATACTGTCAAGTTTTTAAAAAAGTCATTCTAACAGATGTGTGCTAGTATCTCATTGCGGTTCGAATTTGCATGTCTCTAATGGCTGATGATGTTGAGTATCTTTTCAGGGGCTTACTAGCCATCATGATCTTTCTTGGTAATGTGTCTGTTCCTTTTTTTTTTGCTCTTTTTAACTGGGTTGTTTGTTTTCTAATTATTGAGTTTTGAGAGTTCTTTATATAATCTGAGTACACATCCTTTATCAGATACGCCTTTTGCAAATATTTTCTCCGAGTCTGTGGCTTGTCTTTTCATTTTCTTTTCAGTGTCTTCTCAGAGCAAAAGTTTAAATTTTGTTTGTTTTTTTGTTTGTTTTTTTGTTTTTTTTTTGTTGTTGTTGTTGTTTTTTGCGGTACGCGGGCCTCTCACCGTTGTGGCCTCTCCCGTTGCGGAGCACAGGCTCCGGACGCGCAGGCGCAGCGGCCATGGCTCACGGGCCCAGCCGCCCCGCGGCATGTGGGATCTTCCCGGACCGGGGCGCGAACCCGTGTCCCCTGCATCGGCAGGCGGATTCTCAATCACTGCGCCACCAGGGAAGCCCAAAAGTTTAAATTTTGATGGGCTCCAATTGTCAATATTTTCTTTAAGGGATCAGACTTTTGATGTCACAGCTATGAAATCTTTTCCTAAACCAAAGTCATAAAGACAGCCTTTATGTTTTCTTCTAGAAGCTTTACAGTTTTAGCTTTTACACTAAAGTCTATGATCTATTTTCAGATAATTTTTATATGTGGTATGAGGTATAGATCAAGGTTCTTTGTTTGCATATGGTTGTCCAGTTATTCTAGCTATTTTTTAAAGTTTAAAATATCTTAATTTCTCTCTTAGAAAGTAATGCATTCATAGGTCAAAATTCAAGAGGTACAAAGAGGTTTACACTGTAAGATCTCTCTTCTCCCACAGTCACCAGTAGTCTCTGTGTATCTTTCCAGAATTTGCATGCACAAGAAAAAATGTACATAATTTTTTTTTTTACTTTTTTCCCACAAAAGTTAACACGTGATACACGCCATTTTGCCTAATGTTTTTGTTTTGTTTTGTTTTGTTTTATGGTTGTGCCTTCTTTTTCCTTGTATTTTGATATCATCCCATCTTAGAACTGTAAACAAAGAGCTTCCTGGTTTTTCTTACAGTTCCATAGTATTGCATAACATTAGATGTACAAGAATTCTTGTTTAACTAGTTCCTTACTAATTAGCTTTTCCTGGTTTCCAATCTTTTGCATTTATTTATTTTTTAAAATTTATTTATTTATTTTTAGCTGCGTTGGGGTCTTCCTTGCTGCGCGTGGGCTGGGCTTTTCTCTAGTTGCCGCGAGCAGCGTCTACTCTTCACTGCAGTGCACGTGCTTCTCATTGTGGTGGCTTCAGTAGTTGTGGCGGGCTTAGTTGCTCCGCGGCATGTGGGATCTTCCCGGACCAGGGCTCGAACTCATGTCCCCTGCATTGGCAGGCGGATTCTTAACCACTGCATTACCAGGGAAGTCCCCAGTCTTTTGCATTTATACACAATATAAACTTTACACACAATGCCACATCTCGTGCAAGTGTCACTTGCACACATATGCGTTTATCTGTAGAACAAACTCCTAGATACGGAATTGCTTGGTCAGAGCCTCTGTGCGTTTGCAATTTTGATGAATATAGCCAAATTTCCCTCCACAGAAGTTGTGGAAATCTGTTCCCCAAACAGCAGGCTTTGTTTGAAACAGCTTTGGTGATAGACGGTAGAGATGTTTGCACAACAATGTGAATGTACTTAATGCCTCAGAACCGTACTCTTAAAAATGGTTAAATTGGTAAATTTCATGTTAGGTATCTTTCGCCACATACCCACAAAAAAAGAATTATTAAGTGGTAACAGGCGATTAAAACACCAAGGGGTAAAGAGAACCCTAAACAATAACAGGTAGAGCCAAGGGCTTAGTTGCTCCGCGGCATGTGGGATCTTCCCGGACCAGGGCTCGAACTCATGTCCCCTGCATTGGCAGGCGGATTCTTAACCACTGCATTACCAGGGAAGTCCCCAGTCTTTTGCATTTATACACAATATAAACTTTACACACAATGCCACATCTCGTGCAAGTGTCACTTGCACACATATGCGTTTATCTGTAGAACAAACTCCTAGATACGGAATTGCTTGGTCAGAGCCTCTGTGCGTTTGCAATTTTGATGAATATAGCCAAATTTCCCTCCACAGAAGTTGTGGAAATCTGTTCCCCAAACAGCAGGCTTTGTTTGAAACAGCTTTGGTGATAGACGGTAGAGATGTTTGCACAACAATGTGAATGTACTTAATGCCTCAGAACCGTACTCTTAAAAATGGTTAAATTGGTAAATTTCATGTTAGGTATCTTTCGCCACATACCCACAAAAAAAGAATTATTAAGTGGTAACAGGCGATTAAAACACCAAGGGGTAAAGAGAACCCTAAACAATAACAGGTAGAGCCAATACGGAGAGAAGCCCCTCCCTCTAGGACTGAAGCAGACAGGACCCAAGGAAATTTGCTTTGGGATGAGAGGCGGGGTGAGGGGCAGTAAGTGTCACTGGGGTCTACTGCACTGCTGGCCGCTATCCATCACAAGAGCTGGCTGGGAGAAGCCCAGGAGAACCAGGAAGAGAAACCCCATCCTTCTGCAGGGTTCCTCTGCGCCCTCTACTGACAAAGCTTCACATTGCGCTAGGTGGCAAAGGAGATCCGTTTACACAGCTCCAATGGCAGCAAACAGGCAACCAAGAGTGGATTTGGAGCTGAGAGGCAATACACTGGGAACTGGCACAGGGTAGTTGTTAGAACCCAGGACAATATAATACTAATGCCAGGTGATTGTTCACATTACTATTATTTCTCATCTGACCTACCTGTAATCTCCTGGAATCCAGACCTGTGAACTGGGTCATGGATGAAATCCCTTCCTACTATGTGATGTTTGTGGCTCCTTCAAGAAATCAAGGGCTTACTCCCATGAAAGGGCAGTGAGAAGAGCTGAGATTTTAAGTCTAGCCACCTGAATTCAGTTCCAGCTTCCTCTATGTATTAATGGAGTGCTTCAGAATCTCAGAAGCTGGACCCAATAGCAATTTATTTCTTGGGAATTCCCTGGCAGTCCAGTGGTTAGGACTGCATGCTTTCACTGCCGAGGGCCCGGGCTCAATCCCTGGTCCGGGAACTAAGATCCCACAAGCTGCGTGGCGCCGCCAAAAAAAAAAAGAAATTTATTTCCCATTCCTGTAAATTCCACCTAGTGCAGGATAGATGGAGGGAAGTTGGGGGGGGGCGGGAATCCATGCAGTCTCCAGCATCCTGGCTCCTTCCACCTTATGGCTCTGCCATCCCCAGGAGCCCCAGTTTCCACTGGCATCTCTGCACTCAGCCAGCAGGGGCCGGGGGTGGGGGTGGGGGGTGGGGAGGAGGTGTCCCGTGGCCGGTGTTTATGGGCCAAGTCTGGGAATGGCTGCACATGGCTGCCACTGCACTTCCTTGGCCAGAACTCAGTCACACGGTCCCACACGTAGCTTCAGGGGAGGCCGGAAAAATGTCCTGTTATATTCCCGGTAGAGAAACGAAATGGGGTTGGGTGGACAGCTAGCCGATCCTGGCCACGTGCCACTTCCTAGCTTTGCCGCCTTCGTTAGCAACTTTGTTTCTTTGAGCTTCAGTTTCCTGCTCTGAAAATCAAGATAACCAACCCTAAGTGGGAAAAGGGAGGGATAAATTAGGAGTTTGGGATGAACAGATACACACTACTGTATATAAAAGAGATAAACAACAAGGACCTCCTGTATAGCACAGGGAACGATATTCAATATCTTGTAATAACCTACTGAATCACTTTGCTGTACACCTGAAACTAACACAAGATTGTAAATCAACTATACTTCAATTTTTAAAAAAGATAACCAATCCTAACTTCTGTGCTGTGAGGAATCCATGCAATAAACATAGGCAGCAAATTGTGCAGTAAATGCAGCCATTATGAATTTGACTGGATCCCCCCTTCACCCCTCCCCACCTCTGATTAATTTGCCCAATTCTTCCAACAGGCACAAACTGGATGATTGAGATCCTCAGCTTAATCCTAAAGGACGGGGACCCCTCCTGGATCCGCTCAGTGCCCATTTGGAAGCGGTCGCCCTGGTGTGAGGTCGTCATGGGCGCCTTCAGCCTCCCCGACCAGCCCAGCCCTCGCCTCATGAGTTCTCACCTCCCCATCCAGCTCTTCACCAAGGCCTTCTTCAACTCCAAGGCCAAGGTATGGGAGGATGGAGGGGAGTGTGTGTTGGTGGGGCAAAGTATAACTAACTGATGAACTCAGCACATATTTATTGAGGACCTACTGTGTGCCCGGCCCTGATCTAGAACAGCAGCAAATACACACACAAGGAACACCTGCCTCATGAGCCCACATTCTAAAGGGGACAGACAAAGAATAGATGGAGTAAGTAAGGAAAAGATTGAATACATCCAAGGTGATCAGTTCACATCGAGAAGGAGGGGAAGGTGGGGGTTAGAGTTAGGGGTAGGGGTTGCAATTATAAACAGGGTGGTCAAAGGAGGCCTCAGTAAGAAGGCGTGGTTTGAGTAAAGACCTAGGAGGTGAGGGAAGGAAGCCAAAGGGGGGGGATCTGGGGGGAGAACATTCCTGGCAGAGTCACGAACAGGTGCAAAGGCCCTGGGGTCGATGTGGCGTGCCTGAGGTCCACTTTGCTGTACACCTGAAACTAACACAAGATTGTAAATCAACTATACTTCAATTTTTAAAAAAGATAACCAATCCTAACTTCTGTGCTGTGAGGAATCCATGCAATAAACATAGGCAGCAAATTGTGCAGTAAATGCAGCCATTATGAATTTGACTGGATCCCCCCTTCACCCCTCCCCACCTCTGATTAATTTGCCCAATTCTTCCAACAGGCACAAACTGGATGATTGAGATCCTCAGCTTAATCCTAAAGGACGGGGACCCCTCCTGGATCCGCTCAGTGCCCATTTGGAAGCGGTCGCCCTGGTGTGAGGTCGTCATGGGCGCCTTCAGCCTCCCCGACCAGCCCAGCCCTCGCCTCATGAGTTCTCACCTCCCCATCCAGCTCTTCACCAAGGCCTTCTTCAACTCCAAGGCCAAGGTATGGGAGGATGGAGGGGAGTGTGTGTTGGTGGGGCAAAGTATAACTAACTGATGAACTCAGCACATATTTATTGAGGACCTACTGTGTGCCCGGCCCTGATCTAGAACAGCAGCAAATACACACACAAGGAACACCTGCCTCATGAGCCCACATTCTAAAGGGGACAGACAAAGAATAGATGGAGTAAGTAAGGAAAAGATTGAATACATCCAAGGTGATCAGTTCACATCGAGAAGGAGGGGAAGGTGGGGGTTAGAGTTAGGGGTAGGGGTTGCAATTATAAACAGGGTGGTCAAAGGAGGCCTCAGTAAGAAGGCGTGGTTTGAGTAAAGACCTAGGAGGTGAGGGAAGGAAGCCAAAGGGGGGGGTCTGGGGGAAGAACATTCCTGGCAGAGTCACGAACAGGTGCAAAGGCCCTGGGGTCGATGTGGCATGCCTGAAGTCCAGCAAGGAGGACTGTGTGGTTGCATCTAAGTGAGCAAGGGGGAGAGGAAGAGAGATGAGGTCAGAGAGGTAAAAGGGACCAAAATGTGCAGGGCTGTGTGGACTTTGGTGGGGAGTTTGCTTGTCGCTGAGTGAGACAGGAGCCAGGGGAGGGCTCAGAGCCAAGGAGAAACAGGATCCAACTTAGGTTTTCACGGGCGCCCTCTGGCTGCAAGTCAGGGAACAGACCATCAGGGTGAGGGCAGAAGCCAGGTGCCAGGGAGGAGGTGACAATGGAGGCAAACAGGGTGGTGGCCCCAGGGAGGTGAAGGAAAAGGGCTGGGTTTGGAGTGTATTTGGAAGATGGATCCAGGAAGAGTGGCTGGCAGGTTGGATGTGGGTGTGAGAGAAACAGAGGAGTCAAGGGTGACTGCAGGGGGTTTGGTTTAAGCAACTGGGAGGATGGGACTGCCATGAACTGAGATGGGGAGGTTGGGGAGGAGAGGTTTAGGGGGAAGATGGCTCTGCTGTGACCCATCGACACCCGGGTGGAGGATGCCAGGGGGCAGTGAGATAGACAAATCTGGATTTGACAGGAGAGATGTGGGCTGGACACATCTATTTGCAACCTATTGAGATGTGTATATATATATATGGAGAGAGACAGAGACAGACAGAGAGACAGAGACAGAGAAATTAAAGCCAGGAGACTGGTGGGAATGAAGTGAGTATAGACAGAGAAGAGATCAGATTGCAATCTAGGGGTCCCCAAGACCACCTTCAGGCTCAGTGATTCACTAGAAGGACTCCAGAACTCAGCAAAGCTGTTATACTCACGGTTATAGCTTATTAC
>NC_041230.1:12262796-12311165 GCF_002837175.3 Physeter macrocephalus
ATTGCAGGAAGTTCTATTGGATGGTGCTGTTCTATACCCTTTATTTCCTTATGAAAAGATGATAAATGTCTAGGTCTGCAGCATCTACAATGGTACAATTTAGGTCTGGTACCTTTGGGAGGGGACATCTAGAATGGTTATTTTGTTGGAAGATAGGGATTAGAGGATGTTATTTTGTGGGCTTGATGTTGGATTTGAGGCAACTGTGACATCCCTAAAGAAATGTCAAGTGGAGAGTTTGTATTAGTTCCTATAAAGGCTTAGCTGCTGTAACAAGCAGACGCCATAAGGCAATAGTTTAAAGGAGGTGGAGGATTCTTTCTCTCCCACTTAACAGCCTTGTGGTAAGTGGGCCAGGGTGGATAGGCGGCTCTGTTCCACATGAGATGATGCCGGGACCCAAGTTCCTTCCATCTTGTTGTTCTGCCATCCCCTTAGGGCACTGTCTTCATCTCTGTGGGCTCAGAACTGGGTTGTAGTCAGAAGAGCATTCTAAGCTGGTAGAACAAGGAAAGAGTGGAAAGTGCAGGGGGGCAAGAAGTGAGGGAGAAGGTGTACCTGTCACTTCTGCTCACATTCTATTGATGAATTCTCCTAGCCACACCTAGCCTCTCAGAGGAAGATGGGAAATGTAGTCTATCTGGGCAGCCCCATGGCCGCCTTCACCTCTATTACTGTGGCAGAAGGGGAGGACAGAGCTCATGCACTGGAAATGGGTATTAGGTCTGGAACTTGGAGGAGAGGTCCGAAATGGAGATGTGGGTTAGGTAGTTATCTGCACAGAGGTGGTGTTTAAGGGCATGGGGATGGCAAGGCGACTCAGAGTGAGCTTGAGGGAAGAGAAGGGAAGAGGGCCTAGAATCAAGCCATGGGATACCCCATCATTTAAAGGATGGGGCCAGGAACATCTTTATGTGTAGCCACAATCCCTCATGCAGTGACCTAGCTCATTTTTCTTCTCTCTGACTCTCTCCTCAGACCTTGTATGACCCCATCAACCCTGACAGGGAGACCCTTGACCAGCCTTCACTTACAGACCCCCAGCGTCTGTCCAATGAACAGGAGGTGCTTCGGGCTCTGGAGCCCCTGCTGGCCCAGGCCAACTTCTCCTCGCTCTCACAGGACACCCTGGCTTATGCTCTGGTGGTCCATCACCCTCAGGATAAGGTCAAGGTGCTTGTCTTCCAGAGGAGAACCAAAACTCCCAGGATGCCTTGGGGGTAGGGGTGGAGCCTTTGGGAAGCAGAGGCTGCTGGGAGTTGTAGTCCTGAACACAGGGCACTAGCCCTTGTGGCACCTTTGGTGAATTAGAAAAAGGCGCCTCTTTCTCAGGTCACTTCACTGCCATCTGTTGGAAAAGTATAATAAGATACAGGTCTTCTTAGGACTAGAGACTTTATCACCATCTGCCAGAAAACCAATACAGCTGTCCTTTGGTATGGGGGGGATTGGTTCCAGGACCCCTGTGGATATAAAAATCCCCAGATGCTCAAGTCCCTTATGTAAAATGGCATAGTATTTGCATATATATATGCACATCCTCCTTCATACTTTGTCATCTCTGATTACTTATAATACCTAATACAATTTAAATGCTATGTAAAGTAGTCGGTGGTACACAGCAAATTCCAGTTTTGCTTTCTGGAATTAAAAAATTTTTTTCTCCATGCCGTAGTTGGTTGAATCAATGATGTGAAACTCACGGATACAGAGGGCTGACTATAATAGATAATATCAGTACAAAATACTCACCATTAAAGTCAACAAAATTAGGGAATTCCCTGGCAGTCCAGTGGTTAGGAGTCAGCGCTTTCACTGCTGGGGTGCAGGTTCCACCCCTGGTCAGGAAACTAAGAAGATCCCATAAGCCATGTGGTGCGGCCAAAAGAAAAAATAAAGTCAACAAAATTATAATAAAAATACTAAAATCTTCCAGATTTCCACATTTTAGTGATTTTTAAGATGTGCTTTCTTTTCCAAAGTCATACTTTACTGTCTCTGAAATTGGGATGTGACTTACAAGGGGTAGTGTGAAATAGTTTAATTGGCAATATATTTTCCCTTTTAGTTGCTTCATAAAATAATAAATTATAGAGTATCTTAAAATCAGTGGCATCTTAGATTCTAGGAAATACGGTAATAAAGATGACTGTGATGTGAATGGCACCATCTTGGGTGGTGTGCCCTTGTGCAGTATTCAACATGAACAGCCGTACGTGGCTGTTCTGCCTACACACTGGGTGATGATAAGCCTGGGAAGTGGGGGGCAGGGGATCATCGGGGGCAGGGGCATCTAATTCGAGTATCCCGCACTCACGCCCCAGCTTATGCTCAGCTGCCCCTGTTTCCTTCCCCCTTGGCAGGTGACGATAAATTTGGACCAGTATATCTACATGCAGTTCTGGGCCCTGGGCCAGCGAGTCGGGCAGATGCCCCGTAAGTCCAGCGTGGGCTCCAAGCGTGGCTTCTTCAAGTCGCCCCCTGCAGAGAGGTGAGGCGGCCCTTGGTTCCCTAGCTGCAGCGAGAGGGAGCAAGGTTAGAGTCGAGAGGGGACTGACAGGTCAGTGTCTGGATTTGGGTGTCTGGGACCCGGGTGGGAAGTCAAGAAAGGGGGAGAGGTGAATCAAACACTGCCTTTTCTTTCCAAGGAGAAGTAAGAACTACAATTCCCAGGGGAAGAGAAAGGGTAAGGACCTTTTTCTCCATTTTCCAAATGAGGAAAACTGAGGCTCAGAGAGGGAAGACCACATTCTGAAAAAGTGGTACCGCCAGGATTCTGATGAGCATTATGTTTTTAACAGATATTCAAATACAGAGTAGGGTCAGGAGAGCCAGACCTTCTCACAGTCGGCCAGTGGACCTGTCAATCACCCAATCCTTCTGGAAATCAGTGTATCAAATACGGTCACGAATCCAAAAACAAAACACAACAAAAACCAAAGACAGAAAGTCTCTTATATCCCTTAAACCAGTAATTCCACTTCCAGGAATCTATTCCAAGGACATACTTATACTTGCAGACTCTGTGTTTAATTATCTGTCTCTCATGCTGGACTCTAAGCTCCACAAAGGCAGCTCCACAAAGGCAGTGTTGTCTCGCCAGAGCTAAATAGCACTCCCTGGCAACTAGCAGATACTCTGAAATATATATAGAATTTGAATTTGAAAATTAACTGAAGTAATAAACTAAAATGGAAAATAAAAAAAAAGAATAGCGGTATATACGTACATACGTGTGCAACTAAATCACTTCGCTGTACACAGGAAACTAACACAATATTGTAAATCAACTATACTTCAATTAACAAATAATAAAAAAGGTAATTAACTAAAGAATCTTAGCTCTCATTAATCAGTTCTTAAAATCAGAAGCAACCTATGTGTCCAATAAAAAGGGATTGTATCCATGTCACTGATCCCTTATTGTTGAACACTGATGTCTGACTTTCCTCCCACCATTGTTAATTAGCTTTTAAAATGATGATGTGACTACAGAGCCAGAGAGAGTGTCCTAGGGTGGGAGTGGGGCTCCCTGGGGTGGTCCTGACCATCCTTGCCCCTCCATCTCTGGCCATCAGGAGATACTTTAAGCGGGTGGTGCTAGCAGCCCGAACGAAGCGGGGGCACATGGTGCTGAAGAGCTTCAAGGACATGCCGTTGGAGGGCCTGGAGCAGCTGCTGCCCGAGCTGAAGGTGCGCACGCCCACCCTACAGCGGGCCCTGCTCAATTTCACATTGGCCGTCTCGGGTGTGGTGTTCTTCGTCAATGTGGGCATGGTGGTGCTCTCTGACCTCAAGATGGCCACCTCCCTGCTGCTGCTGCTCTTCACTGCCTTCATGGGCCTGCGGGCCTCCAAGGTAAGCGGCCCACCCCGCCGGGCCTGCTCCTTGGTGCTCAGCCAGGTCAGGCCACCCTATCGTTTTGTTTCTCTTTTTGTGGATTATTCCTGCTTCGTGCTGTGCTTCCTTTCCTTTCCTTATTTACTCAACGCAACCTTGGGCGGGTTTCTTGATCTCTCTGTGCCTCGATCTCCTCATCTGGAAAATGGGTATAATAGCAAGACCTGCCTGGTATGGCTGTTGGGAGGAGGAAATGAGTGAATCTGTGAGGAACACTGGATGCAGGGCTGGCATGTGGCTAGTGGGACACAAGTGCTCACAGCCACTCACTGCACTCACTTAGCGACGTGGGAAGGGTGTGTGTTTTAGAACCAGACTGCCTGGGTTTGAATCTAGTTCTACCGTGTTCTAGCTGCGTGACCTTTTTTTTTTTTTTTTGTGGTACGCGGGCCTCTCACTGCCGTGGCCCCTCCCGTTGCGGAGCACAGGCTCCGGACGCTCAGGCCCAGCGGCCACGGCTCACGGGCCCAGCCGCTCCGCGGCACGTGGGATCTTCCCGGACCGGGGCGCGAACCCGCGTCCCCTGCGTCGGCAGGCGGACTCTCAGCCACTGCGCCACCAGGGAAACCCGTGTCCTTTATTTTTTAGCTTTTTTTTTTTTTTTTTTTTTTGGTGGCATATGGGATCTTACTTAGTTCCCTGACCAGGGATCGAACCCATTCCCCTGCAGTGGAAGCGTGGAGTCCTAACCACTGAACCTCCAGGGAAGTCCCTAGCTGTGTGACCTTGAACAAGCTGCTTAACCTCTCTGTGCCTCTTTAAAGTGGAGATGACAGCGGGGGTTGTTGTGAGGAGTAAATGAATTAATATGCATACAGTGCAGAAAACAGAGCCTGGCACATAGTACAGAAGGTATCCTATGAGGGTTCGCCATTACCATTATTACTACTATTATTACTGACTGGGCTCTTGTCTCCTGAGTCTGGGCTTCCCCATCCTGGCCAGGTGTCACTATCACCAGGAGAGCTATTTTATAAATGCAGCCTCCTGTGTTCTAGCCCATATGGACTGAATTGGAAACTCTGGGAACGGGGCCTGTATTAGTAACAAGCTCCCTTCCTGATTCCGCTACATGTGAGTGCAGGGCTGCCTCATCCAGTTGTGCAGGTTGTTCACCATCCAAGGATGCGTGGCCAAAGGGACAGTTGGGGGCTGGAATCCAGCTTGTGCTTTGCTTGCTGAGCCGCGAGCTCTGTCTCGAGGCTGAGGTGGCCTCGAGGGGCTGCCTTTTACTGATTCTCCCCAGGGTTGGCACTGGCCCCAGGAAGGTGGACTGGTATGAAGTGTCTGTTGTGCCCGATCATTCACTTGCTGGTTCACTGGCTTTCAAGCTGTTCTCAGCCATCCCAGTGGGCTCGTAGGAAGCCTGGTTAATAAATCCCACAGATAATAACCAGACTGCGCTGGCTGAGAGGGTTGCAGGGGTATGGGGGAGCGCTTCCTATCTAGAACCGGGGGTCAGGTGGGATCGGAGGGAGGCTCTGAGAGGCGGGGATTGAGCCTTTCAGGGGGCTGGGTGAGCATAGCTTGGGGGATCTCACAGTGATGGAGTCTGGGGTGCAGCGTGGTGAAGCGAGGCCCCAGAGGGAGGGGTGAGGGCCTTGAATGCCAAGGCCGGGGCCCTGGACGTCATCCTCAGGGCAGGGGGCTATGGAAGGGCTGTAAGCATAGAGGGCGTGTGGCAGCCACGGACAACAGAGGGGAAGGTGCCCAGCTGCTCTGGGGAGGACAGACAGAGTTCTAGCCCAGGGAGGACCATCCATGCTACCTCTCGGCGGCCCGTGGGGATGGAGGGTCCTGAGCCTCTTGGGCTCTGAAGCACCCAGTTTAAAACCCAGTTCCCTAGTTAATTTACGGCATCCCTTAGACGTTTTCCCATGCCCCGGGCTGAGCCCCCATGCCTTAACTTTATCATTTATTTATTTATTTATTTTTTAATTTGGCTTGTGGGATCTCAGCTCCTCAAGCAGGGATTCAGCCCGGGCCATGGCACCGAAAGCACCGAATCCTAGCCACTAGACCACCAGGGAACTCCCTCCATGCCTTAAATGTGGGCCTCCCCGGCCTCCATCCAGCTGCCCACACAGCATCCATGTTCCCCTAAATCCCCTTGTCCTCCCGAGTTCCCCGTCTTGGGACAGATGCTCAGATCAAACACCTGGGAGGCTGATTTTGCCGCAGGATACACGTCCCTCTTTCTCCTTCCGCCCCCCCCCCCCCCCACGAAAGATCTCATCCACTTCCGTGGTTTCCGCAAGCAGCTCCCCATCATCTCCTAGGTCGGGGTGCTCTGTGCTCAGCCTGAAGCAGCCAAGTTGGCCAGGTGGAGGGCAGCATCTCTCCCACACCTGCTCCTCCTCCTGGTTCTCCATCTGTGGTTGACCCCGTTGTCCCCCAGTCACCGGCTAGACCCCTGGAAGTCACCCTGGCCCTGCCCCCCAACCCGTCAGTCCTCAGCCCGTCCTTCCTGCCCCCCCGCTCCAAGTCTCTGTGCCCACCTCCTCTCCTCTATCCTGGCTCCAGCTCAGACCTTCTTCCTAGCCCCACCCCCGCAACTGGTCCCCTCCAGCCCATCCCCATTGGCCCCGGGGCTGGCCCTGCTTCTCCCTTGCTCACAACTTGGCATCGGAGGCCTTGCTTCCCCAGCTTCATCTGACACGATTCTAAGCTTCAGCTCTACCAAAATATACTTGTAGCTCCTCCCCCCGCTTCTCTTTTCTTCTCTCCCTTTGCATATGCTGTTCCTCCTTCTGAAATGTCCTATCCCTGTTATTGGGCTGACCAACCCTGCCTCAGCCCTTACCCTCAGCTCAGAGGCTCCAGAAAGCCCTCCCAGGCTTCCTGGGCTGAGAAGGCTCCTGCTGTACTCTGGTCCACTGGGGGCCCCCTCAGCGCAGCACAGGGGAGGCCCGTGAGGCAGCCTGAGAAGGGTTATTGAGCTGGCATCCCAGAGATGCCTCAGGGCCGGGCCAGCCCTGGAGGGAGAGGTGTGGGCCACACGGACAGACAGCCACGTGCCTGACGGAGGTCGCAGTGGGCCCTGCAGGAACCCGAGGATGCATCTGCTCATCTGTGGGAAGTGATGGCCATCCTGAACCTTGACAATGAGGCAGTGAGTGTCTCCCAAGAACAGCTAGAGCTGGCTTGGCCTGTTCCAAGGCCCAGAAGCCTGAGAGAGCAGGGTGTGCTCAGGGCAATGCTCGGGGTAAATTGACTAATTCCATGTGGGCTGCGTTCAGAGGGGAGAAGCAGGAGGTGAGTGGGAGAAATCCTCAGGGGCCAGGCCATGGAGTTTGGACTCTCTGAGGGCACGAGGGAGCCATGGGAGGGCTGTGAGCCGGGGAGGAGCAGGGTCAGTTCTGGGGCTGTGCGGAGACAGACTGGAGTGGGGAAGACTGAGGCCAGGGAGGAGGCTGGGGCTATGCGTTAAGTGGGCTGGAGGGGACGGGACCCCGCAGAGAGAGTCAAGGCGGGAGGATGGAGCCAGATCCTGACAGGCTGGCGAGGAGGAGGCGAGGACGGCGCCAGAGGTCTGGCCTGTGATGGGGTAGGTGGTGGGGCCACCCCAGATAGGGACCCCAGGGGAGGAAGAAGCTGCGCGAGGAGCTGGGTGAGAGGAGACACCACACTCAGCGCGGGCCGCGTTGAAGGGAACATCCAGGTGGCCAGTGGTGAGCCCTCTCCGGGGAGAGGTCTGGCCTCATCTGCGTGCCGGGGAGTGGCACGACCTGCTCACTTAACCTGCGAGGATTCTACTCCATAGGCTTGGCAGAAACAGGCACACAACGCAACGTGTTTTTCATACCAGACGGTCCCGAACGCACGCAATTCCTGTATCTTGCCTCCAGCCAAGGAAAGGGAGATTTGTTCCAATGCGGGGACATAAACCAACTGTGCTGGCCATTTCAGCGATTTTCCAGGGCTGTGTTCATTTCAGAGGCGTTTCACCTTAGGTCTCCGAGTAAGATGGGCAACACTCTATGGGCAGAAGACACTTGTGTTTCAAGGACGAGCATCCAGCAAGGGGTGTGGACGAATATGTGTAGCTAATGTTTAGATGCTTGTGACTGGCTAGCCTTTGTGCCAAGTGTTTTATTAACTTCCGGAGCACTTCCTGTCATCTGCCTTGGTTCACAGACAGCGCTACCCGAGGACTTAGGTCTTAGCCACAGCCTCACGGCTGGAGGGGGGCAGAGATGGGACTGGCATCCAGGCCTGTGGGCTGCAGGACCCAGCAGCCTTGAACTCAGTTGGTGGATGAGAAGAGAAATCTGGGTGGAGGTTCTGAGTGTGAGCCCCAGGGGGCACTGGTGGGCTCTCATTTCCCTCCTTAGGGCCAACAAGGATGGGGAAAGGGGTCCAGGCGAGGCGGGGCCAAAGGTGGGGAAGGGGGGCAGCCAGTAGACAGCTGGGCCCCAGACCTGGCCCTCCCTCCCTTCTTCTCCGAAAAGGGCTCATCAAGTATGTGTTGCCCTTTAACACTTCTCTTGGACAATTTAACATTTAAAACCTTTTTTTTTAATTATGGAAAAGTTCAAACAGATGCAGAAATAGAATAGTATAATAAGCTCCCTTGTAGCCAGCACCAGCGTCAACACTTAGCAACAGTCAATCAGGTTTCACCTAAAGACCGCCTCCCTGACCACTGGATTATTTTGAAACAGATCCTACACGCGTCATCTGGGAACACTTCAGTATGTGTCTAGACGATAAGGATTAAAAAAAAAAAAAATCATTGTAATAAAAAGTGCCCAGACTAAAACTCCTATGGTCCGGAAATCCTCAAACACATCCATTAATACGTGGCTCAGATGAGCAGACCAGGGGCGAGAGCATGTGGGTTAAACATACAAATACCCAGGCCCCAGTCCTGGGGACATGAACAGAAGAGGTCTGGGGAGGTCCCTGGAGCCCTCGGGAAGGGCTGTACCAGCGTAAGTGACCCAGGGGTGTGTATATGGGTGAGGCTGCGTGCTGGGTGTGTGTGTGTGGGGGGGGGGTGTTTGGATGGGGGTGTGGAGACCCAGCACGGCCCTGACCCTCCCGGATCTCGTCTGTCCTGCAGATGTTCGGACAGCGGCGCAGCGTGCAGGCGCTGGAGCTGGCGCACATGCTCTACTACCGCAGCACGTCCAACAACTCGGAGCTGCTCAGCGCCCTGGCCCTGCGCGCGCAGGACGAGCACACCAAGGAGGCGCTGCTGGCGCACAGCTTCCTGGCCCGGCGGCCCCGGGGGGCGCGGGGCCAGCCGGAAGGTAGGACTGCGAGTGCAGGTGGCCCACCCTGCCCCGCCCCCTCGAGGCCCCGCCCCCTCGAGGCCCCGCCCCCTCGAGGCCCCGCCCCCTCGAGGCCATGCCTGGCTCAGACGTGGCCCCACCTGGAACAGACTCCATCCACCCTGCCCCTACCGGGTTGAGACTACCGTTAGTCCCAAGTGGCCCTGCCCCAGTGAGACACCATCCCCACGATGCCCACCTCCCAGTCCCGGCTCGCGCTGGTGAACCCTTCAGCAGTCGGGACCCCTGACCCAGCTTCTGCTCTTCCCTGGGGTGACCTCCCCCTCCTAACCTCAACCTCGATAGGAGTCTTGGATCAGGCTCCTGTTGTGGCATGCTCCCCACTCCCCGCCCGCTTCTTCCTATACGTGAACCCAAACACTTTCTACAAGACACCCTTATCCGTTACCTGTTTAAGCGCCCTGAGCAAGAGTCCCTGGCTTGTCCCCAGATGAGAGCCCCAAAGCTGAGCTTCCTAGGCTTTGTCCCACTCCCCTAGGCTTCTCCTAAACCCAGGCCCCTCTTATTCGTTGTGCTGCAGCCTCCCTGCTGCCCGCTCTCAGTCCTTCCAGGTCTGTCTGACCTCCTCACAACACCTGCCTCTCCCTCTGCAGAGACCTCCCAGTGGCTCCAGTCGGAGGTGGAGAACTGGCTTCTAGCCCAGTCAGGCTGTGACGTGGCCTTCAACGGAACTCGGGCCCTGGCGCACCTGCAAGCCCTGACCCCCAGCATCGGGATGTACCCGCCCCCGGGTTTCCCCAAACTAGACCTGTTGGCTACTATCACTTCCCCCAAGGCTGCACCACCCAGCACTGACGACCCCTAATCGAAACCTCTCTGTCCCGCCCCGCCCAGCCAGCTGGTTGGGAACTAAGCTCCGCCGCCCCCTCGACAAGCCGTCAATCATGGCTACGATGCTTCACCACTCCACAACTTCCAGTTACTCATTACTACTTAACGTTACTCTGTTTTCTTACACAAAGTCGCCCATCAAGGCAGCCTGCTGTTGCTAGGCCCGCTCTTCGGATGAACAGCCAATCAAAGCTTTTTGGCTCTGCTTCTGTTCCATCTTGGTCCCCCGCCCCCCCATCCCACCCCCGCAAACATTTAAACGTGGTGCCAGCCAATCACAGCTGTGCAACGCTACAAACCACCAGGCGCAGTTGTTAAACCGTGCCCTCCCGAGGCTATATGTCACTGTCTTTTTAGCCTGTACCGGGCAAACTGCCCATCGTGTTCACCGAGGCGGAGCTCCAGCCCACGTCCAATGAGAGCCTTTTAGCCCGGTTCTCTGGCAAACCGCCAATGACAGCTGTTGGCCACAACCAACCTTGGGCAGCCAGTTGTCCCTGCATGGAAGCAACCAATCAGAATTTTTAGAGGAGACCTGATCTTTCTATCAATTGCAGCTACTTATAAGGCAGGCCATTTGGTCAGCTGTCGATCAGCTTGTCCAGGCTGAAGGGGTTGGGAGCTTGGTGCCAGGCAGAAAGCTGGGCCAGGAGGAACCAGAAACTATCCTCACCCCAAGGCTCACGTCCACTCAGGCCCCAACAACAAAACTCAGACGGCTTCCCTGCCCAGGTCCCTCGCCCTTTCTACAGAAACTACCTCAGCCTGGATCTTGCCTGCACCAGTGGCCTGTGCAATATTTATTGGTCTGTCAGTTTCTCCCCTGTCCCCTCTCCCAAAGGAATAAATCATGTTTCACAAATCTGGATGAGTGGGATAGCCGCAGGGGTTGGAGAGAAGGAAGGCATTGGAATCTGGAAAGAAGAGACTCTGGGTCTTGGGGGAATGCATTTTGGGTGGATCCCGGGCAAAGAAAGCTGTAGTCCTAGAGAGAGACTGGGCTTGGAGTTGGTGAAATAGACTGGCTGTGGGTCACAGAAGAGGATCTTAGGGAGGAACTGACTCCTGAGCAGAGCCCTGGTTCCCCAAAAGACTGAGTCTTCTGAACACGGAAGATAGGGCAGATTGTTCACTGCACAGAGACACACAGCCAGGGGATGGGTTGGTGTACAAGCCAGCCTCTCCCCATCCCACATGTGTCTTGATGTGGGGTTGAGTAAGCCTGGAGAAGGGGGGGTGTCATCTAATTTTTACTAAGGTGTCATATGGATTAGAGGCGGCATTTGGAGAGGGTGGGGGAAGAAGAGGGGTTGGGTTCCAAGAGGGAAATGGAAAAGTGTCTTCTCAGAGGAAGGGTCAGAGGGAGAAAAAAAAGAGACCAACTGTTAACCAACCAGGGTTCTTGGCCTCCTTAATCAATAGAAATTGATCAGAGGCCAGATAAGAAATTCAGGCAAGGCTTTATTGGGGTCCCTGCTGCAGCAGGGGGGAGCGAGAACAAACAACAGTTTCCCTTGAAGTGGGGTGAGCTAGTCCCTTCTATGGGGTGAGGGTAGGGGTGTGTCCAGGGGTTGGGCCAGAGGAGTGGCTTAGGTGTTTTGCCCACCCCTTCGGTGGTGTGTGCAGTGGGCATGCGCAGTACCCTGCTTCTGCTCCTGGTTCTTCAGAAGTGGCAGTTGGGCTTTTTGGTCTCTCTGTATCTTGTTGTCCAGAATTTGCCCCAAGTGCACATGCACGCAGTGAGTCCCTTATAGTTTCTTTGTATTTTGTAGCTGGAGGAAATGTTTGTCCAGGTGCAAGCAAGGTAGCAAAGGGTCCCATGTCCCAGCCTGTCTAACAGCAATCTAGCACAAGACACACAGCCTCGCTGGTTGAGAGAGAGAGACCCTTGGCCAAGGAGAGAGGACTAGAAACACAGATTCCTGGTTCTTACCTAGAAGTGCCTGAAGGTCTAGTCTTGGGAGGAATCCTGAGCTTTGAGACCGGAGGGCCCGGGGGCCTCGGGTCTGTGGAAGGGGACGAAGGGCTGCTGGGACCGCGGGCTCCTGTATCCCAAGTTAGAGAGAGATGGGGGCCTGGAGCTAGACATTCTGAAGGCCAAGCTGCTGCTGATGGGGGCTGTCCCCATGCAGGAACGATCAGGCACGAGCAGCCTGGGTCCCAGAAGAAGGAAGGAAGGAGGCAAAGGCAGAACGAGCGGTTAAATGGTTTTATTTTCTGGAGGCGGGGTGGGGGCTTCGGGGTGAGGTGGAGGGGCTGGGAGCCGGCTGGGGAGCCAAGGGGACGCGCGGCCCTCACTCCCGCTTCCGCAAGTGGATGTAGATGATGCCGCTGGCCAGGGCGAGGGGGAAGGCCACCCAGGCCAGGGCGAAGCAGTAACCGAAGCTGCCCCCTGATGGGCGCTCCGCCAGGATCTCCTCGGCATGAATGGCGTAGATCAGCGCCCCGGTAAACACCGCCACGCCTGTGAGGAGATGGGAACCACGCGTCACGCAGGACCCGCACAAGAAGACTGCATTTCCCAACAACCCACGGGCCAAAGAAGACGCGGGAGGGCGAGTGCGCAGCTCCGCTGCCTGCTGGGAGTTGTGGTTCGCTCCCCCAGCGCCGTGCCTCGGGGCCACTGCAGACTGGCCTTGGGCAATTTAGTTAATTTTTTCGGGCCCCCCTTACTCATCCATTAAATGGGACGAAAATACCTACTCATCCATCCATCCATTCAAGGAATACTTTTGAGCACCTTTCTACAAGCCAAGCGCACATACAGTGAATTAGTAGAACAAGAGGGAACCTAGAAAGATAATGTTCCCCCAAACTGATGACTATGCTTAACTTAGTCCTTTGCACCTGAAGTCAAAAAACTGAAAAGTACATAAAACTCCCTGAAGTGTCTGATACATAGTAGGTCCACAAGAAACAGCAGCTGGCTGACATTATAAGACCACTACTATTATGATTCAGAGTTCCCTCCTGGGGTATTAAATAGCTACCTATCCCTGCTGGCCCCCCTTCATCCCTGGGATCTAAATTATTTGTCCACACCCTCTTCCCCAGCCCTGGCTCCTTGAAGCCGTAAGTGCCAGTTCCCCCATAACTCAGAGCTGCACACTACAAACCGCCAAGTCACTGAAAACTACAACTCCCCTAAGTCCCTGGGGCAGAGAGGTAGCCAAGGGAGGAAGCTCAGGTGGTCTTTGGGTTGTTGAGAATTGTTTTCATTCATCAGATGTCCATTCTCAGCTCCCCGCCACCCACACACACATCCTCACAGGCCTCCTCCCTTCCCTTCAATTCCCAGGGAACAGTGCTCACTGGTGCAAAGCTGGCAGAGGCCAGTGGCATAGAAGAGCCCTCCTCGCCGCATGGTGTAGAGCTGGAACATGAACAGGATGAAGGACAGACAGCAGAGGATGAGGGACAGCACCATGAGGACCTGTACCGCCTTCAGCCAGCCTGCAATAGGAGACAGAGGTGGAAGTCACAGCAGGTCCAGAGTTCCAGCTCCACCTGCTTGCTCGTCATTGCCCCCACCAACCCTTCTTCCATTTAGAGACATACAACCTTAGATACTTAGTAGTATCACTTATATCGACCTCAATTCCTGTAACTTTCCTAAATTCCCTTATCAGTTCTAGAAGCTGTTTGCAGATTCTTTAGGATTTTCTATATAAAGATGTTCACTGGGAATCAAGACATTTTTACTTCTTCCTTTCCCATCTTTATGCCTTTTATTTCTTTTTCTTGCCTTGTTGCTTTGGCTACCTCCAGTACAATGTTGTATAGAAGTAGTGAGAGTAGAAATTCTTACTTGCTCTTAGGCAAAAAGCATTTAATCTTTCACCTTGACTTCAAAATTTCTATGGATGCAGCTCCGCCCCTTTAGAACTCAGATGCACCTGGCCCCACTCCTTTAGAACCTTAGAAGGATTCAGCCTCACCTCTTTAGAAACGTAATGTGGTCCACCCCATTGGAACTTGGACAGATTGGTTCCAGCCACCCCTTCAGAACACCTGTCTCCTTAGAACTTTGGAAACATAATCATATCTTCTCAGAATCTTGGGAGCTTTCCCCCCTTTCTTTAAACCTATAGCATGTGGCCTCCATTCCTTCTGAATCATAGGGAGTGGGGCTTTTAGCCCATCCTCTTTAGACTATGAACATACTTCCCCCTACCAACCAGATAGATGGGTCATCATACATCAGCTTCAGTCACTCAGCATGGGGACCCAGACCCACCCACTCAAACCCTGGGGGGTTCCCAATCCTTGGTCCCGGGAGGAGACTTGGGGGTTACCCCTCCCTTTTGCAGACCAGTTTCCAATGCCCCTCACCCCTCACCATTCTCGCTGACATTACTGCAGGCCCACGTTTTGTTGTCACTGTTCCATGTGCAGTCGTACCAGAGATTCAGGGACTCCTTCCCGGGGAGGGTCCACCAGGACTGGGACGGACAGAGGAGCAAGGACAAAGTTAGGGAGACTAGGAAGGGTTAGGAAAAGGGCAAGGTGCCATGGGAAAGCATGGATTTAGTAGGAAAGTGGGGCCGGGGGGAGGCATGTAGGGTGGAGGCAGAGCTCAGAAGGGTGAGTGCTAGGGAAAGGGGGCGGGGCCAGAGTGACTTTAGCGGAGGGGCCTGGCGGAGTCTGCAGGAGAGCAGGAGGCTCCTACTCCAAGTAGGCTTACCTTGTCCAAAGTGGCCACGAAAAGCAGGATGAGAATGAGGATGTGAAGGGCAGAGACCACCAGCAGGAGGAGTGACATGGCTGCGCTGGAAGCCTGGGTGGGGACGTCAGGAGACCATCACGTCAAGAGGTTGGCACAGGGGCGGGGGACATGTCTGAATTCTGGTGGAGAAGGGGGCCGAGTCCAGACTCCCAGGTCTAATGGAAAAGGGGACTAGGAGCCCTGGACTCCCGGTCTGAGGGAGGAGGAGGCTGGGGTCCAGACTCCTGGGTCTGAAGGAGGAGGGGGCTGGGGGCCCGGGGCCTGGACTCCTGAATTCCCCAGGGCCTGCAGGGGGCCAGGGATGGACTCTCGGGTCCGGGAATGAGTAGGACTAGCAATGTGGCCCCCATCTCCTCAGAGCCTTGTCCCTGGGCACATATGGGCCAGGTTATGAAAATTCATATTGCCGCCTGTTCAGATTCATCAGAAGCTGGGGTGTGCCCCCAGAAACAGGCATCCTTGAGTCACCCCACTCGTCTCCTGGGGTGGGGGGAGGAAGGGGGACCCGGTGAGTCATCTGGTCGGTGACTCATCTCGCCCCCTTGCCTCCCAAACACCAGGGAAACCCCAGCCCCTGGCTATGCCCGTGAGGTCCCCACCCCACCCTGCTGCCAGACTAGTGTCTACTGGACACCTTGTAGGGAAAGTGGACAAGACCCGTGTTGGGAGTGGGGAGAGGCCTGAGGAGAAGGAGCCAGTTTCCCATGACCCTTCAAGTGTCCAGAAAGGGTGGGAGAGGGGTGGGGGGAGGTGGCTGAAGGGTCCCCAGACTCTGCTTGTTCTCACGAAAAGCCCTGACCTCAGGGTCCTCGGGGGGAGTGGACAGCCACAGGAAAAAAACGGCAGGAAGTTTTCGGGTGGGGAGGCTCTGTTGGGAACCCTCAAACTTTGCGGGGCTCCACCCCTTCCCAAGTCTCCACCCCAAGTGCGAAGAGATCACTTCTTAAATTACAAGGATTTCCAAGCTTCTCCCAAGCTGGGGGTCTCCTTTCCAAACTGCTGCACACCCAGGTAAAGAAAGAAATCCCAGTCTGAATAACGGATTGGAGACTTACCGAGCGCGGCGGAAAAAGTCAGAGTTGAGTCTGGTCCCTCGCTTGGGCCTCCGTGCCCCGCCCTTCTCCTCCCTCCTTCCACCCTGTCGAGGCCCCCGCCTCTCACCGCCTTTCTCCCTCCCTCCGTCCCTCTCCCCTCTTGCTCTCTCCCTCCTTCTCCCCTCCAATCCCGGAACTCTCTCTCTCTCTCCCCCTCTCCCTCTCTTTCTCCCTCTCTCCCTTTCTCTCTCCTTCTACCTCTTGTCTCTCTCTGTCCTGTCCTCACTGTCTACACCTCCTTCCTCCTCTCTCTCCTCACTCTCCTGGTTTCTCTTTCTCTGCTCCTCTCAATATATACTGACCCTTTTATACCCACCCTCACCACACCCAGCTGAGGTCTGCAGCCAGAGGGAGGGCCCAGGCACTCGGGTTCCTCCTTCTCTGGGCCCCCACCCACTGACCCCAGACAGGCATCTTCTGGGGCTCCCTCCTGCGGTTGAGATGATGCATCCTTGGCAGGAAGGGAAAAGACCTGGGGCCCTCAGGTGGGGCAAGCATCAGGGGTGGGAGGATTTGATTCTCAGGCCTCTGCTCTGGGACTGGTCCTGGGGCTGATGTCTGCTTTCCTTGATGGGGTTTAGGATGAATCCTCAGAGGGATGGGAGACTGGGGGACGAGGCCAGATTCCTGCAGCGTGGAGTGAGCTGAGGGCTGGTGGCGTTGGCACCATGGTGGGGGTCAGGGGATGGGAAATGGGAAGTGTGGAACTCCGGAAGGGGGCAGGAGGTGGAAGTTAAGAACGCAGGGCTACCGTTTCCTGCCCGGGGGACCTTGACCAATTATTTCAACTCTCTGAGCCTCAGTTTCCTAATCTATGAGGTGGGTACAATACTACTCATAATACTGACAATATACTAATACTGGAAATAACAATTCTGATACTTATCCTAAACGAATAAGGTAATACCAGTACACTAACACACCTAACATGTTTATTCCTTTCCTCATCAAACATTCATTGGACATCTATTATGAACCAGGAGTTAATAATGAAGAAAACAGATGGGAGCCCTGCTGTTCTTATGGAGTTTCCCTTCTAGTTGAGGGAGAGGGACAATAAATAAAGACAAAACATCAGTGAAGAAGATAGATTTCAGATAGTGATAAAGGCTTTGAAGGAAATAAAATAGAGTGACACTTGCTAATGATGGGAGGCTACTTTAAAAGGGTGATCTGGCCAGGCCTCTCTGAGGAGGTGACGTCTGAGCTGAGACTTGCAGACGGGAGTCATCTGAATGCAGGGCAGGGAGAGGACATGCACAGGCCTTTGAGAACAAGTTCAGGTTGTTTGAGAAGCAGACAGAAGGGCCAGTGTGGCCAGAACATAGGGAACGAGAGAGAGTGGTAGGAAGGGAAATCAAAGAGGGCCCTTGAAGCCTAGAGGAGGAGTTTGGATTTTATTCTAAGTGCAGTTGGAAACCATTGGAGGGTTTTAAACAGAAGTGCAGTACCTGGGACTTAATGTCAACTATTATTGTTATCATTGTTATTTAATTCTTGGGTTACTGAATTAGGGTGGGAGGTGATCACCACTATGTACCTGGGTCTCTTGGCAGGGTTGGGTGCTTGGTGAAAAGTGAGGGACAGGGAACCAGCTGTCTGGAATATGGAATTAAGAGCTGGAGAACTGAAATCCTGGGTCGCTACAAGGGAAGGGAACTGGATGATGGGATGTCTGGGTATCTGATTGGGCCAGAGCTAGAGGGAGGGAGAATGGCTGGTCATCTGGGCTCCCTGAGGGGGTGAGGGAAGGGCAGTTCAGTGACTGGGTGGGTACTCGGGAGACCTGGAAGCTGGGTATCACTATAGCACAGACTCCATAGAGATACGCTGGCTGGATTCAAATTGAAACTGCTTTACTCATTAGCTGTGATTTGGGGCAAGTTACTAATCTCTTTATGCCGCAGTTTCTTTATCTGTAAAATCGAAATAATAATAGTAGATACATCATGGAGCAGTTCTTAGAGGAGTGCCCGGTACCAAGTAAGCACTGTTGTATGTGCTTGTCATACCAGACATTGGGGCCCTGAGTGGATTCAGTACTGGGAGACCCAAGATCAAGGTCTCTAGGATTTGGGGAAGGGGCAAAATCTTGGGTCCATTGGGTCCCAAGACTACAAAGTTGGGAGTACAAAATGAAGGTCCCTGGGGGTGGAGAATAAAGTAGTTCCAGTTTACATCTTTGAGAAGGACAAGAGACTGGAGATCTGAAATCAGTTCCCCAGGTAAGTTAGAAAGCCTGGGTCACTGGGGGAAAAATGAGGGACTGGAGATCGTATGCTCTTCAAGGAGGCAAGGGTCCTGGGAGGAGTCTGGGAACTAGGGTCTAGGGAGATGGAATTTGAGGCGGGGAGGTGAGGAACAGGAGGCTAGGACTCTGAATCAAGCTCCCAGAGTGGAATCAGCGCCAGAGTTGGGTACCCCGGGGGTGTTCGGGGCAGGGGGTCCCCCATGCTAGGGCCCTATAGAAGGGGGAGAATCAGGGGACCCGAGGGCGGTGTGGGAATCTCCCTCTACTGGGCCTCCAAAGCTACAAGTTGAGCGCCCGCGGGCCGCTTCCTCCCACAGGAAACCGCAGGCATCGGGCACACCCAGCCTGCAGGGAGCGGTGCCTACTGCCAGCCCGCTCAGTAGAGGCCCACGGGGCCAGCCGCCTGCCGTCAAGTGGGTAACAGCTTGCCCTCAACGGGGCGTGCCCTGCGGGGCTAGTGGCGCCGCCATGGGGGCGTGCCCGGAAAGCAAGGGCGTCCCAGGCCCCGCCCACTTCCGCCTCTCAGTGCGCGGACCTCTAAGGCGGCTGTGGGTTTTTGGCTGCCTCTCCCGAGGCCGTTGGCCGCGCATGCGTAGTCAGCCGTTTCGAGGACCTGAGGCGGCGGTGAGCGCTCCTCCCACGTCACAATTCCCGGCATCGGCACCGCGTGCCTGCTGAGGAATCCTCAAAATAACGTGGTCTTAATCAGCTTAAGACACGCATCTCTCACGCCCCGTCCCGAAGGACCTTGGCCCAGTTCCAAAGCCTTTCAGACGTTTCCCCCCCAGCCCTGCCTCCACAGGCTCTTTTAGCTACTGCCTCTCCCTCCTGGAAACACACAGCCCAGCCCTCGCAACCCTGTGCTCCCCAAACAGACCATCTCGACCTCCCTCCCTCCCCAGGCTCTCTGAGCCTAAGTTCCTCCCGGTTAGTCGTCCCCCCACCCCCACCCCACCCCCGCCACAAGTCTTGGGAATCCGCGCTCTTCCGGCGCCCTCCCACCAGACCCCTCCCGTGTTCTTCCAGCCACGCCCCTTTCAGCCCTCGAAGCCCCACCCCTCACAAGGCCCTCAGCCCCGCCCTCTACAGGTATCCTTGCCCCTCCCCTCTCAAGGCTCCGAAGCCCCGGCCTGGACGGGTTTCTGACTCCCTGCCGAGGTTCGCCAGCCCCAACCCTCTCCGGCCCCGGCAGCTCTGCCCTCCCCTGAAGCCCCGCCCCTCAGGCCCACCCAGTGCCTCTCCTCAGAGGCCTTTTCAGTCCCGCCCCTGGCAAGGGCTACAGTCCCGCCCTCACAGGCCCTCCCAACCCTGCCCCTCACAAGGCCTACAGTCCCGCCCCCACAGGTCCCGCCCCTGGCAGGACCCCGAAGCCACGCCCATCGCAGTCCTCTAGCCCCGCCCCTCGCAGGGCTCCCCTAACTCATCTGCTCATAGCACCCGACCTCCCCGCAGGTCTCCTCATGGCCTCCTCGGCCTCTCCTCCCCAGTCTCCCCTCCCACGGCTTTCTTCGGTGGCCTTGGTCCCTCCCCGGCTGCTGTCCTCAGGCCTCATTGGCCCCTCATCTCCCCAGTAACCAGACCACAACAGTGAGCTTGGAGCATCCAGGACAAGTCAGGCACTCCAGCCCAGCAGGTAGGGACCAGGCCTCGCTCCCCTCAGCCGACGGGGTTGGAGGGATTTCCCCCTCTTCTGTGACCCCCCTCCCCGAACAGCCCCGCCTCGGAGATACCGAGAGCCTAGAAGACCCCCCGCCAGAGTCAGAGCCGCGACGCAAGACAGAATGTGAGAGGTGGGAGGTCGGGAGGGGCATGGGAAGAGACCCTAGAGATGTCCCACTCCAACCCACTGGAGGAATTGAGACTCAAAGAAAGGCCAGAGCTAGTTCTGGGGTCACTCTCTTCCATTCCTAGTCCGTCGCTGTTCATCGCCCGCCCTCCTCCTAGCCCTCTCCTGCTCGCGGTCTGAAGGGGTCCTGTGCCACCCCTACAGGAGCCCCACCCTCTTTGGCCAAGATGCCTTTGGGACTCTCTGCTGGGAGCGCTTGTTCCGAGGATGGAAGCGAGGCCTTCCTGGAGGGAATGGGTAATTCATGCATTCTTTACTTCATTCATTCTTTTCCCGGTTTTCCCATGTTTCAGGTCCTGTGCAGCAGGGCGCTGGGGACAGGGGGGGCCTTCAGGAGCGCCCTCTAGTGGGGAAACGCACAGGCTCCAGAATGGAGGTGGAGCCGGGCAGATGGGCGGGCCAAGCCTGGGGAGTGCAACGGCGGGAAGACTTGGCTGCAGTTTGAGCGGGGCCCAGAACTTCTCTCAGGAATTACCAACAGGAGAAGGAAGGGAAGAGTGTTTCCGCAGAGAGAACAGCATATGACTAGAGCAAGGTTTCTCAGTCTCCACACTGTTGACCCTTGGGGTCAGACGTCAGATCATTCCTTGCTCTCGGGGGGACTGTCCTGTGTGTTGGAGGATGCTCAGTGCATCCCTGGCCTCTACCCACTTCATGTCAGTAGCACCCCCCAGCCTGCCCCCGCACCGTGACAATCAAAAATGTCTTTAGACATGCTCCTGCTTGAGAACCACTGGGCCGTGAGAGATGGGGAGCTAGTGGACGAGACCGGAGAGGTGGGTAGGGTCGGTTTTGTGGGCCCTTGAACACCAGGGTGAAGAGCTGGGACTTTGTCCTGGAGATGCTGGAGGGCCAGGGAGGCCTGTGACAGCTCTAGGTGTAGAAAGACCCTCTGGAGCTGTGAGGGGAGGCCAGGAGGTTAGGGAGGAGGCTGGGGTGATGGGGTGATGGTCCAGAAAGGGGAGGATGAGGCCTGAGCCAGGGGGATGGGCTGAGAGCGAGGAGGCGGGAGGTGGGGCTGAGGAAGGCTGGGCAGTGGGCTGAAGGGGAGGGAGGGAACAGCAATGGTGCCCCGGGGGGGGTCTTGCCACCTGTCCTCAGCTTTCCCAGGTTCCAGGTCCTGCTTCTGGTCCCTGAGGACTGTGAGGCCTCCCAGGAGTGCCCTCTAGTGGGGAAACATGTGTGCCCAAGCCCCGGGTAGGTGTGGGTTTAGGGGAAAAATGCGAAGGTCGGCTTGGGGTACAGGAAGTATGAAGGGACGAGGAAGCTTGAGGGATACAGGAACTGAGGTGCAGCCCTAGACTGGTGTTGGGAACTGGGTCTGCAGTTCAGTTGCAGTTTGTGAGACCCTCAGGGAGCCAGAATTCCTAGGTGCTGGGGAGGGAGGGGCTGGAACCTGGATTCCTATGGAGTCCCTCCCTGGCCTGGTCCCACCTCAGTGGATTGGGAGCTGAGCAGACTGCAGCGGCAATGCAAAGTGATGGAGGGTGAAAGGCGAGCCTACAGCAAGGAAGTCCACCAGCGCATCAACAAGCAACTGTGAGCCAAGCACCTGGGTCCCTGGAGCTGGGGCGGGGCTGTTGAGGAGGTGGGTGCTGGCCTCCTCCTGGGGCTGATGGGGGAGGGAAGGCCCAGTGTGTCTGGACTTTAGTGAGGCCGAGCTCTGCCCCTTTCTGGCTTCCCCTCCACTTCCCTGCCTGGGCAGTGAGGAGATCCAGCGCCTGGAGGGGGTGCGGGACAAACTGCAGGTCCAGATCAGCATTGCCCAGAGCCAGGTCAAGCGGCTGCGGGAGAGCAAGAGGCTGGAAAACATGGATCACCTGCTCAAGTGCCAGGTCCAGGCGCAGGCTGAGGTCAAGGAGCTGCAGGAGCAGACCAGAGCCCTGGACAGGCAGGTGGGTTCTGAGACCAGACTTGGTGGATCTTACTTAGGAGCATGTGTCATAACCTCTTTGAGCCTTACCTTCCTCATCTGAAAAATGGGGTTATTGAAAGCATCTCCCTGGGGGAGTTGTGTTCAGGCTCCGGTAGGAATATGAGTATTTACTGCTTCGCTCAGCCCCACACCTTCAAAAAAGCTGGTTAAGGGGGAAAGATTCACCTTCTGGAGTCAGCGAAACCTGCATTAGAATCCTGGTCATGGCACATCAGCGCTGTGTGACCATGGGCAAGTCTTCACCTCTCTGGGCCGTAGTTTCTTCATCTGCAGAAAGAGGATGTAAGTAATTCAGCAGAGTCTAGACAGATTTTTTTTTTTTTGTCCTGGCCGTGCCATGTGGCATGCGGGACCTTAGTTTCCTGACCAGGGATCGAACCCGTGCCCCCTGCAGTGGAAGCACGGAGTCCTGACCACTGGACCGCCAGGGAATTCCCTAGATAGATTTTTCATCCTGTTTGCTTCAAGACCTTGTTATTTGGCCCTGGAAACAATGTGACTTTTCTAGGCCAGTGTTCTTTTCAGTTTTTAGGACCACGACTCATTGTGACACAGTTCATAAACACACAGATACAGTCCTTTTTGCCACTTCAAGTGACATATTCACAAGTTCCAGGGATCTGGATGTGGACATCTGGGCAGGAGGGTGAGGGGCGTTTTTCTGTCTACTACATGTTCTATAGTTTTATTACATTTGACTTTCAATCAGTCCGTTTGTTCAGCTCTCAATATCACCCTGAGCTGCCTTTTGGAAGCTGAATTCTGTCTGATTCACACACCTCAACATTTCGGCTGTTTCATGGTTGTACAGTGGCTTACTGCGTGTTGACTGCTGAAGCTGGCTTTCCTTAGTCTTTCATGGGAACTTACCAGAGACAGGTCCAACCAGGATGATCTTATTATCTTGACTCCATGGATTCCTTTGCCCTAAGAAACTTGATTATGGAGAATTGTAGGTCAGGTGGGTCGCCTGAATAGAGCTCTGTAAAGTACCACATGAGCTCAAGAAAGGATGTAGTTGTCTGGTGATAGTCATTCATTCAACAAATATTTGTTGAGTGCCTACTAAGTGCCAGGTGCTGTTCTAGATGTTGAAGACACAGTAGTGAACAAAACAGACAGGAGTCTGCTCTCATGTAGTTTACATTCTACTGGGGAGATAGACAATAAGCCAAATAAAAGCCAAAGAAAGGGACTTCCCTGGTGGCGCAGTGATTAAGAATCCGCCTGCCAGTGCAGGGGACATGGGTTCAAGCCCTGGTCTGGGAAGATCCCACATGCCACAGAGCAACTAAGTCCGTGCGCCACGACTACTGAGCCTGCATGCTGCAACTACTGAAGCCCGCACGCTAGAGCCCATGCTCCTCAGCAAGAGGAGCCACTGCAGTGAGAAGCCCGCGCACCACAACGAAGAGTAGCCCCCACTCACTACAACTAGAGAAAGCCTGCGCGCAGCAACGAAGACCCAACGCAGCCAAAGAAAACCCCCCCAAAACCCCCAAAAAACTGAAGAAAGAATTTGTTCCAAAGAAATCACCCAGAATCTCGCACAGAGAGACAAAAAGATGAGAAACTTGGAAGGGTGGTCAAGACAATTGCAGATCTAGTGAGAAGATTTAACAGTTGTCTAATAAAAGTTTCAGAAGTACAGAAAGAGAACGGAACAGAGGTAATGTGTGACAGGATAATATCTGAGAACTTTCCAGAACCAATGAAAGAATGAATCCACAGATTCAAGGCTGCCTTAGAGTCCAAAACAGGATGAATAAAAAAGCCACGCTTATGCAGGACATACGGAAATTTCCAAAATATACAAGCAGCCAGAAAATTTTTAAAAGGCATTACTTTTAAAGGAGCCACAGTTAGACTGACAACTGATTTCTCATAAGAAACATTGGAAGTCAGATTGTAAGAGTCATTGTAACTTCAACGTACTAAGAGACAAAGCTGTCAACTTAGAATTCTATGCCCAGTGAAAATATCATCGAAGAATGAGAAAGCAGAATACACATTTTCTGGCAAAGAAAAATGTAGAGTTAGCCAAACTATATGTGTTGAAGGATCAACTTTTAAAACTTCCCATCTGTTACTGACTGATACTTTTGTAAGGCTTGTGTCTTGTGTGACTTGCCACATGAATTCAACAGCACCCAAGAAGAGTTTCGAAATGCTTAGTCTCATTTTCTGAACCTATCACATTGGAGACTGATGACTGACAGACCTTGGACTTGTACCAGTTCATAGCAAAAATCTATGTAGATATAAAAATTTTTTGATAAAATTCAGCACCCATTCATGTTGAAAACTCTTAGAAAGCCAGGCATAAAAGGAAATTTCCCAAGTTTGATAAAGGGCAACTAAAAAACACCTACAGCAAACATCATATTTAATAGCTGAACATGGAAAAAAAATTCTCCTTGAGATCAGTAACAATATAAGGATGTCAGCAAGCACAACTTCTATTTAACGTTGTACTGGAGGCCCTGTCCAGCGCAGTATTGCCAGGAAAAGAAAAAACAAACAAACAATTTAAAGATTGGAAAGGAAAAAAGGAAATTGTCAGTAGTTGTAGATGATATATTTGTGTACATAAACAATCAAAAAGAATCTAAAGCTAACTTACTCTTAACAAGGTATTTTAACAGTGTGGCTGGATACAAAATTAATATTTCCCTGTGTTAGCAATAACTATTAGAAAATAGAAGAAGAAAAGACAAATTTATAATAGCCGAAAGAAGTACCTAGGAAGAAGTCTAACAAAAGTGTGCAAGACCTCGATAGAGTAAATTGTAAAAGTTTATTGAGGGATATTAAAGAAGAATTTAATAAATGTAGAAATATACCATATTCATGGATTGGAAGAGGTAGTGTTGCAAAATGTCAGATCTCCAAATTGATTTATAGAATCAATGTAATCCCTACAAAACACTAAAAGATTTTATTTTTTTTAAATTTATTTATTTATTTATTTATTTTGCGGTACGCGGGCCTCTCACCGCTGTGGCCTCTCCCGTTGCGGAGCACAGGCTCCGGACGCGCAGGCTCAGCGGCCATGGCTCACGGGCCCAGCCGCTCCGCGGCATGTGGGATCCTCCCGGACCGGGGCACGAACCCGCGTCCCCCGCATCGGCAGGCGGACTCTCAACCACTGCGCCACCAGGGAAGTCCCCTAAAAATTTTTATTTTTAATGGATGGAATTGACAAAGAGATTCTAAGGTTTATAGAGAAGTGCAATGAACAAGATGACTAAAATTTACTTAAAAGAAGAACAATGTGGAAGCATTTGCTCTATTGGTTATCAAGATTTATTATAAAGGTCTTATGGGACTTCCCTGGTGGTCCAGTGGTTAAGACTCCGTGCTCCCAATGCAGGGGGCATGGGTTCAATCCCTGGTTGGGGAACTAAGATCCCACATGCAGCACGATGCGACATAAATAAATCTCTTATAATTGATGCAGGGCTAATCAAGTGGGATAATGGGGCAGAACAGAGAGACTGGGATGAGACCTATGCATATGTGGACACTTGATATTTGACTTCAAGAAATGGAAAAAGGAGGATTCTAATAATGGTGCTGTGAAAATTGGATATCCATACTGTAAGATGAAACCAGACACTTACCTCTCGCTGTCCCCAAAACTAATTCCAGATGGATCAAAGGTCTAAATGTGTGAAAGTGCAGAACATTTCTTAAGTTACAGAAATCTCTACTTTTAAAGGAAAAGATTGATACATTCCATGACTTTAAAATTAGGAACTCCTGTTCATCAAAAGAACCATAAAGAGTGTGCAAACTAAGTCACAGAACTGAAGGTTATTTGTAAGACAGAGCTGACAAAGAACCTAGCATCAAGAACATATAAGGATCTCTTACAAATTATTAAAGAGTCAGCTCAATTTAAAAACAGTCAAAGGAGGGCTTCCCTGGTGGCACAGTGGTTAAGAATCCTCCTACCAATGCAGGGGACACGGCTTTGAGCCCTGGTCCAGGAAGATCCCACATGCTGCAGAGCAACTAAGCCCGCGAGCCACAACTACTGAAGCCCGCGTGCCACAGCTACTGAAGCCCGCGTGCCACAGCTACTGAAGCCCACCCACCTAGAGCCTGTGTTCTGCAATGAAGAGTAACCCCTGCTCACTGCAACTAGAGAAAGTGCAGCAACAAAGACCCAACGCAGCCAAAAATAAATAAATTAATAAATTAATTTTAAAAATAAAAATTAAAAAATTAAAGAAATAAAAACAGTCGAAGGACTTGAGTGGGCACATCACCAAATAAGAAATTCAGATGTCTAATGAATGTAAGAATTATCACTCATCAGTCTTCAGAGAAAGGCAAATGAAAGCCATAAGGAGATATCATTACACACTCACCAGATTTTCAAAAATTAGTGTCCAAAAATACCAAGTGCTGGGGAAAGAAGGAACAGTGGGAACTCTTATGAAGTGTTGGTTGCTAAGACCCCACCAGTTGGTGGGAGTCTAAATTGTCATGAGTATCCTGAAAAGTTTTTTTCCCCCATTATCTATTAAATTTGAAGAGAGGCATACCCTGCGATCTGGGGTCGCAACCACTCCGCATGGATGGTCACCAGAAGCAGTCCTGGGCTCTCCCTGACCGTCACACTCACAGGATCCCATAGGCCGTCACTTGGCACCAGGTTCACTTATCTCTGTAGAAGGAAAGAGGACAAGAAACAACAGCATCTTTGCACAACAGCATCCAGTACATCTTCCTTGAGCATCCAGGGGCTGCTTCTCAGCATTTTCAGTTGGATGATACTGTTTGGGTGGGTGTTGCCCGCCCTGGCATAGGGAAGTTTCATATACAACATGAGCCACCTCTTGTAACAGATCATCAGGGCAGCTTCTAAGACCCCACCAGGAACGTATTCCATTGTAAGAAACACCCCACAGAGAAACCAGTTTTCTATTCAGTCCTGGTCATGTAGGCCTTTGGGGTCTATGCGTCCACTCACAATCCTTCCAGTCTGATATAGTTCACCAATGAGGGGCCGTTTTTGTAATCAGCATTGTTGCCTGGGAACACAGCTGGCATTCTGTATTTACATTAACCCAGTATGTTTCCATGGAAACGGTGTTAGAAGGAAGTAAACCAAAGTCATTTCCCAGTAGAGAATGGTTTAGATTTGTCAGTAAGCCATTCTCCCACCCAACAATTCCGCTTCTGGGTCTATACCCTGGAACCAGGACTCATGAAAACAATGGTGATAGATGCATTATTCATATCATCTACCTCCAAACTGGAAATAACCCAAATGTTCATCAATATTTGAATGAATAAATTGTAGTATATTCTCTTTTTAAAACGTATTTACTTACTTATTTATTTATTTTCGCTGAGCCGGGTCTTAGTTGCGGCATGCAGGATCTTTTTTTAGTTGTGGCATGCGGACTTCTTAGTTGCAGCATTTAGACTCTTAGTCGTGGCATGCGGACTCTTAGTTGCGGCATGCATGTGGGATCTAGTTCCCTCACCAGGGATCGAACCTGGGCCCCCGCATTAGGAGCCCGGAGTCCTACCCACTGGACCACCATGGAAGTCCCATGTAGTATATTCTCATAATGACATAGTATACAACAATAAAAAATTACAATTAAATGTTTGTGGATGAATCTCACAAACATTTGAAGGAAGCAACCGAAGATGTCCATGTCATCATCTCTGGACCCCGTGACTATGTTAGTTTACATGGCAAGAGACTTCGCAGATGTGATTGCAGATTTCGAGTTGGGTAGGTTATCCTGGATTATCTGAATGGGCCCAATTTACTCACAAGTGTCCTTATAAGAGAGAGACAGGAAGGTCAGAGTCAGAGGAGCACGGGCTCTAGGCGCGTGGGCTTCAGTAGTTGTGGCACGCGGGCTCAGTAGTTGTGGCTCACGGGCTCTAGAGCACAGGCTCAGTAGTTGTGGTGCATGGGCTTAGTTGCTCCGCGGCACGTGGGATCTTCCTGGACCAGGGCTCGAACCCGTGTCCCCTGCACTGGCAGGCAGATTCTTAACCACTGTGCCACCAGGGAAGCCCGGTTATGCTATTTAATACTGCACCATAGTAGACTGGAGAAGCTGCCATGCTGTGGAGAGGACCACATGGCAGGGAACTTCTGGGGGCTTCTAGGAGCTGAGGGCCTCAGTCCTGCAACCACAAGGAACTGAATTCTGCCATCAACCACGTGGTGAGTCCTGGATGAGACCGTGGCCCTGGTGACCCCTTGATTGCAGCTTTGTGAGTCCTGAGCAGAGGATCCAGCTGAGCTGTGTCACATTCCTGACCCATGGAAACTTCAAGATAATAAATGGGTGTTGTTTGAAGCCACAAGGTTTGTTGGCCCTCCATATCTACGGGTTCTGTGTATGTGGATTCAACAAACCAAGGATGGAAAATATTTTTTAAAAAAAGAAATTCCAGAAATTTCCAAAAGGTAAAACTTGAATTTTGGGGGCCAGCAACTATTTACATAGCACTTACACTGTATTTACAACTACTTACATAATATTTACATTGTATTAGGTATTATAAGTAATCTGGTCGTGACTTAAAGTATACAGGAGGTTGTACGTAGGTTATATGCAAATACTACGCCATTTTATATAAGGGACTTGAGCATCTTTGGATTTTGGTATCTGAGAGGAGTCCTGGAACTAATCCGCTGTGGATACTGAAGGGTGACTGTAATTTTTCTGCAGAAATGGAAAACTAATATAATGGTCAATTTCAAACTACCAACAATTTAACTCATGTAATTCCTGAAAACGTAACAATCAGCTCTCAAGAGCTGTCCAAGGGGGCCCCAGTATTGCACTGCTAACAGCTCTATTATAGCAGTTTGGACCAAACAACCCATTAAATGTTTGCATCCTAACAACCTAGAAACCATTTGAAAAAATAATATACATAAATTGAAAAAAATTGTGTTTCGTTCTTAAAAACCACAATTACCTGTGGCACGTTTGTGCCTATTGGCCACTTTGCAACTTTTCAGATCTTAGAGTCAGAGTGGACTTGCCACTCTCATTCCACACTGATTTCTGTGCAGTACTTGCTTTTTTTTTAATTGAAAATTTTACTGGGGTAATTGTAGATTCACTTGTGGTTTGAAGAAATAATACAGAGAGAGTCCTTGCACGCTTTGCTCAGTTTCCCCCAATGGAACCATTTTGGGGTATTTGATTTTTATCACAGCAGCTGCTAAAAACTCAGTTTCAGAAAGATGTGACATTGGACTTCCCCAGTGGTTCAGTGAGTAAGACTCCGCACTCCCAATGCAGGGGGGCTGGGTTCGATCCCTGGTGGGGGAACTAGATCCCACAACGCATGCTGCAACTAAGAGTCCGCACCTCGCAATTAAGAACATGCCACAGCGAAGATCTCGCGTGCTGAAACTGACCCGGGGCATCCTAAATAAATAAATAAATATTTTTAAAAAAAAGAAAAAGAAAGAAAGATGTGACATTGGACTTCCCTGGTGGTCCAGGGGTTATAACTCTGCGCTTCCACTGCAGGGGGCACTGGTTCAATGCTTGGTCGGGGAACTAAAATCCCATATGCTATGTGGAGTGGTTAAAAAAAACGCAAAAAAAACAAAACAACAACAACAACAAAAAAGAAAGATGGGACGTCATCAAAAGGAATGTAGCACCGTCTCACGTTGAACCTGGCAACTACCTTGAGCTCCAGGTTCACGTGGTGTCTGACCAATGTCAATGTGTCTCCCTCAAATTTAAAAATATCCCCGTGGTTGCCCCTTTGAGTTTGCTGCAATGCTCTGGGGTGCCTTGGCGCATGCATTCGTTTCCTTGGGCGGCTTATACTACAGAAATTTATTGTCACACAGTTCTGGAGACCAGAAGTCCAAAATCATGATGTCGGCAGGGTTGGTTCCTTTTAAGGGCTGTGAGAATCTGTTCTGTGCATCTTGCCTAGCTTCTGGTGGTTTGCTGGTAATCTTTGGCATTCCTCTGTGTGTAGAAGCGTCACTCCAATCGCTGCCTTCATCTTTTTTTTCTTTTAAAAAATTTTGTAATACAATTTTAAAGGTTATACTCAATTTACAGTTATTACAAAATATTGGCTGTATCCCCCGTGTTGTACAATACATCCTTATAGCCTATTTGACACCCAATAGTTTGTACCTCCCACTGCCCACCCCTATATTGCCTCTCCCCCTGCACTGGTAACCACTGGTTTGTTCTCTATATCTGTGAGTCCGCTTCTTTTTGTTATTTTCACTAGTTTGTTATATTTTTAAGATTCCACATCTGCCTTCATCTTCATCTGGCATTCTCCCTGTTGGCATGTCTGTGTGTGCAAATTTCCCCTTTTTTAGAAGGACGCCAGTCGTGTAGGATTAGGGCCCAACCCAATAACCTCATTTTAACTTGATTACTTCTGTAAAAACCCTGTCTCCAAATAAGGTCACATTCTGAGGTTCTGGGGATTAGCACTTCAACATACGGATTTACAGGGGACTCCATTCAACCCATAGTGGTACACAAATTGGGAAGCACAGTATCAAGCAATTCATTTATTCGTTTAGCCTGCATGCTTTGTTGCATGCCAACTCTGTGTCAAGCACAGAAAAGATAAAAATCTGCCCTCGTGGAGTTTCCAATCTAGTTGGGAAGACAGCGTACCCCAAACAAGTCAAGATGAATACGGGAATGAGAAGGGCAGGTTGGAAGTTGGTTTCAGGCATCAGGGCTCATCCTCCCCTCCTCTTGGTATTGACCAGGATTCTTGGCCTTCCCCAGTCAATAGAAATTGATTAGGGGCCAGACAAGAAATTCAGGCAGGCCTTTACTGGGGCCCCTGCCACAGCAGCAGGGAGCGAGAACAAGTAACAGGTTCCCTTGCTGGCTCCCAGAGGTGGGGCGAGCTTGTCCCTTCTATGGGGTGACGGTAGGGGTGTGTCCACGGGTTGGGCCAGCGGAGTGGCTTAGGTGTTTTGCCCACCCCTCTGGTGGTGTACTGCAGGGGGCGCGCCTAGTACCTTGCTTTTGCTCCCGAACCCCTGTTTTTGCTCCTGACTCTTGAGAAGTGGCAGCTGGGTTTTTTGGTCTTTTTGTACATTCTTGTCCAGAACTTGCCCTAACTACGCATGCATGCAGTTATTTTTTTTAGTCCCTTATAGTTTCCTTTGTATTTTGTTGCCCGAGGAGACGTTTGTCCAGGTGCAGGCACTGCAGCAAAGGGTCCCAGGTCCCAGCCTGTCTCACTCTCAGGCTCTTGTCTCCACTTTGTCTACTGTGTGTGGCGTCCCATCCATCCAGATCACACAGTTCTCCCAAAATACCAGGAAAGGATTCAGGCTGGCTCAGCTTGGGTCACACGTCCATCTCTAAATGGATTGTTTGGACCTGGGTCATGTGGCCGGCAGGGCGGCTCGTTATGGTTGGAAGTCAGATCCACATGGAAGGTTGGGTAGTGACCTCAGAAGAGGGGTACAGCAGGTGGCTGGGGCCACAAGGACCGCAGATGTCAACCACGCTCAGTCACTTACCCTCCCACTCATCTCCCTCAGTCCCTCAATCTCTCCCACATTCAGTCAACAAATAGGCACCGTGTTCTTTCTTCCAGATCCAGGAATGGGAGAGCCGGATCTTTGCCCATGGTAAGGATGTCAAGGCCCCGGGATGCATCCTGGATCAGAAGGTCAAGAGCCAGCGAAGGATCAAGATCCTTGAAGACCAGTTGGACAGGGTGAGGGTCAGCCTCTTAGGTGTCTCCCGACCTGAACTCTTGGGGGAAGAACTGAGCATGGGAGTCAAGTTTCAGAAACGGTGGACCAGATTCCTGGATGCAGAGTGGCCTAAAATAGTGGGTTCCCTAAGTGGGGTTAGGAGACAAGATCCTGGAGGGATGGAGGGTACCCCAGGAAAGGAGACTGATGCTTGGGTCTTGCGGGGGGTGGCCTTGCTCTCAGAGTCCCCAGATTGGGAACGGGCCCCCTACCTGGCAAGCGCCCCCTTCTCGGCTGAGAGTGCAAGACGGAGGCAGGCCAGGCCTCAGACAGACTCTTGGCATCCTCTCCCGCACCCCCCGGCCCCCCATCCCAGGTCACCTGTCGCTTTGACATCCAGCTGGTTCGGAATGCAGCCTTGCGGGAGGAGCTGGATGTCCTGCAGATCGAGAGGAACCGCTATCTGAATGTGGACCGCAAGCTGCAGAAGGTCAGTGGCCCTGAAGCCCAGGACCCCTTGGCCCGGCTGGAGTGGAGGGGACGATGCAAGAGTCACCCTACTTTCTCCAACACTCGGCCTCAAGTACGGAATCGCCCGGAGCCATAGGTTTACTTTCGTCCGGAGGGAATGGAGACCTGAGAAGGTTCCGGGCTGCCCCCAGCAAAGAAAGCAGCCTCATTGAGATTTGCAGAAAGCAGAGATGTCACTTTGAGTATTATCACCCAGGGCAACCAAGGCGCAGGCAGGACCATTTACATTCCGTGCGTTTCTCAATAACCTTTGAAGTCCTTTGAAGAATCCTCCCTCCCTCCTTCCACCTCCCTTCCTTCCTTTATTCTCTCCCTCTCTCTTTCTTTAAGTTTTACTTTGAAATAATTTCAAATTTGCAGAAAAGGTGCAGGAATAGTACAAAGAACTATATATCCTTCACCAAGATTGATAATTTGCCAGATTTACTCTCTCTCTGTCTGTCTCTCTCTGTGTGTAATTAGTTTTACTGAAAATAATTTATTATCACAACTGCCGAACTATTTGAGAGTACGATGCAGACATTACGGTCCTTAGAACTTCAGTGTGTATTTCCTAAGCACAAGACCATTTTCTTATATAAACAAAGTGCCCTTACCCAAGGGCACTGGACATTGTTACAATTCTAAGCAGTCCATATTTAAAGTTTATGATTGTTCCAACAATGTCCTTTATAGCTAATTTAATTATCCTGCTCCAGGCTCTGGGCCAGGGTCCCACATTGCATTTGGTTGTCCTGGCATCATTCATTTGGAACAGTCCCTTGGCCCTTCTTTTTTTGGCTGCGTTGGGTCTTCGTTGCAGCGTGCAGGCTTCTCATTGTGGTGGCTTCTCTTGTTGTGGCGCACGGGCTCTAGGCACGCAGGCTTCAGTAGGTGTGGCGCACGGGCTCAGTAGCTGTGGCTCGTGGGCTCTAGAGCACAGGCTCAGTAGTTGTGGCGCACGGGCTCAGTAGTTGTGGCTTGCTGGCTTAGTTGCTCCGCGGCACGTGGGATCTTTCCGGACCAGAGATCAAACCCGTGTCCCCTGCATTGGCAGGCGGATTCCTAACCACTGCGCCACTAGGGAGGTCCCCCTCGGCCCTTCCTTGTCTCCATGGCTTTGACATTTTGGAAGCATCTAGGCCAGTTGTGCTGTGCGACGTCCCTCAAGGTGGATTTATCTGATCTTTCTCCATGATTAGATTCAAGTTGTGCATTTTTGGTGGAATATCACAGAGGTGGTATTGTGTCATTTGCGGGCATTATATCAGTAGGCACATAATGTAAGTTTGTCCCATAACTAGTAACGTTGACCTTGATTGCTTGGTCAGCCAGGTTTCTCCAATATAGAGTTTTCCTCTTTGTAATGACTGAGTCCAGGGAGGTTCTTCGAGACTATGTAAATATCCTGTCCCCTGATACATTTTCACGCAGTTGTTCTAGCATCCCTTAATGATTTTTGCCTGAATAATTATTATTGTAATGGCTACCAAATGGTGATTCTTCTCTCTCATTTCTTCTTCATTTATAAGATGGCATTTTACTTAAGGAAGAACTTCTTAAGTATATTTATGGGTTATCAGTAAGCATTCGTGTATTCTTACTTTATTCTATGGGTTATAATCCACAGCGCTCATTATGATGTTCAGATTGTCTCAGATTTGGCTGGTGGGAGGCCCCTCAAGCTGGCTTCTCTGTCCTTTTGACAAGCCCATCTTTTTTTTTTTTTTTTTTGGACTCTTCCGGACTTTCTGGGCACAGGAAGATAGTCCAGATTTCCTTGTACTTGATCAGCCTTAACTCTCAAGTTAGCATTTCCCCGTGGAGTCCTGATTCTTCCTAGTGGGGATTCTTCTCTTGGTGCTGAGAAACCAAGTTACAGGCACCAAGCCCATCTTTTTTTTTTTTTTTTTTTTGAACACTTCCGTACTTTCTGGCACAGGAAGATAGTCCAGATTTCCTTGTACTTGATCAGCCTTAACTCTCAAGTTAGCATTTCCCCGTGGAGTCCTGATTCTTCCTAGTGGGGATTCTTCTCTTGGTGCTGAGAAACCAAGTTACAGGCACTAGGAGTCCTCGCTGCTCCTGGGCTGTCCCTGCCTTGAGGCCCTTTCCCTGGAGAGAGCTAGGAAACACACGCACGTATTTTAAAATTGTGAGTTCATGTCTGTGCCTCTCATTCCAGTCCATCACCACTGGGTTATTCCTGAACCTTCCCTATTTTATCTTCCTCTTCCCCACAGTGGGAACCTTGGCTCCATACGTACTCACTTGTTCAGTCCTACAAAACAGATAAGAGAGGTTCAGAATTGCTATAGCTGTCCTAACACCCCCTGAACCTGAGCGTTCAAGATTTGTTTGCAGATTGTTTTGTTCTCTGAGGGCACGGGTATCTATCTATCTATTTATCTATCTCACACTGTTGTATTCAGAAGTCACTGGGATTAGTTCCTATTTTTTTGGTCTTCTCTGTGGTTCTGTTCTTTGTTTGAAATACAGTTAGGTTCACTTGCTTCCGTTTGTATTTGGTTTTAGTTCTCTCCCCTATCCTTGTTGATTTAATTTTCTTTATGAATATGTAAACCATTGACCAGGGTTCCCAAATCAAAACTATGCCAAAAGGTAAGCCACAGAAACATCATTTCCTCACCATCTCTTCCACTTCATTCCCATTCAGCGCCCATAGTTTCTGGTTATCCATCCTAGGTTTCTTGTTAACAAAAGTGTATGTGTTTGTGTGTTGTGTGTGTGCACGTGTACACATACACATGCACATGTATTTATACATACATATATATGTATGTGTGTATTACATCAATATATACACACATTATATACGTATATGTATGTGTATGTGTGTATACATGTTTATATACATTAATACATATACACACATTATGTATATGTATAAAAAATATATATATATATATAATTTCCTCTTGTCTGTCTCCTGACATAACCCTTTTTACGCATAACTCTGCAAAGACACTTCCATAGAACTAGAAAAGAGATTAGCGTGGTCACAATCATGAAATTCACACAAATTTCTGACCCCCACCACAAAGTTAGGTCAGCACTCTTAGGAATATTCTGGGTTGGGTGTTTCACTGCATTCCTTATTTGTTTATTTATTTATTTATTTTTGGCTGTGTTGGGTCTTTGTTGCTTCGCGCGGGCTTTCTAGTTGCGGCGAGCGGCGGCTGCACTTTTCTTTGCGGTGCGTGGGCTTCTCATTGCAGTGGCTTCTCTTGTTGCGGAGTATAGGCTCTAGGCACGCGAGCTTCAGTAGTTGTGGCATGCGGGCTCAGTAGTTGTGGCGCACGGGCTTAGTTGCCCCGCAGCATGTGAGATCTTCCCGGACCAGGGCTCGAACCCGTGTCCCCTGCATTGGCAGCCGGATTCTTAACCGCTGCGCCACCAGGGAAGTCCAACGTTTCACTGCATTCCTGCTCATCAATCTGGCCTTCCTTTCACTTGGTACCTGTTTAAAATCCCTTTCACCGATTGCCGCTAATTAGGAAGGTCCAAGTTTCTAAGGCCCAGGAGCCTCACTTCTTATTGGGGAAACGTGGGGCTTAAAGGAGGGCCCTCCAGAGATGAGGGTGTTAGAAGTGGTATCTGTTTTGTTCTCTTGGCAGGAGATCCAGCTCCTGCGGGACACGGTCAGGACCCTAATGGTCTCCTCCACCTCTGCCTACACCATCAGGTAGGGCCCCTGGAGGCATCCTAGATGACTCAGTCCATGCATTTTCTTAAGGAAGTGGTGGGAAGGTTCCAAACTCACTAAATAGATTGTCAGAACATCCTTTTTTTTTTATAAGGTGCCCCTTTCTCTCCCCCCTCCACTGATTTCCCAGCTTCTCGGGCAAGGTCCCTCTCCTTGGGTGTATGAATTAACCTCTTTAGCCCCAGTCTGTTAATGGCATGTAGCCCATAGGGATGTAGAAAGGCTTAAGGGGAATTCCCTGGCGGTCCAATGGTTAGGATTCTGCACTTTTCACTGCCATGGCCCAGGTTCAATCCCTGGTCCGGGCGCTGAGATCCCACAAGCCACAGGGCGTGGCCAAATAAACAAACAGAGAGACTTAAGGGACTTCCCGGGTGGTCCAGTGTTGAGAATCTGCCTCCCGACGCAGGGGACGCGGGTTCGGGTTCGATCTCTGGTCCAGGAACTGCTAAGATCCCACATGCCTCGGGGCAACTCAGCCCGAGCACCACAGCTAGAGAGAAGCCCGTGTGCTGCACCTAAGGCCCAACGCAGGCAAAGATAAACAAATATTTTTTAAAAAATAGAGAGACTGGGGCTTCCCTGGTGGCGCAGTGGTTGAGAGTCCGCCTGCCGATGCAAGGGATACGGGTTCGTGCCCCGGTCCGGGAGGATCCCACGTGCCGCGGAGCGGCTGGGCCCGTGAGCCATGGCCGCTGGGCCTGCGCGTCCGGAGCCTGTGCTCCGCAACGGGAGAGGCCACAGCAGTGAGAGGCCCGCGTACCGCAAAAAAAAAAAAAAGAAAAAAAAAATCTCTTCCTGAGGCTGCTGGGCCCCGATTGTCTTCAGGCTGAGATAACCCACATGCCCAAGTGGCGCCTTCTGGGGTGGCTTATTCTGCTCCCCTCAGTTGCCCGTTCAACTGGTGTCGTTGCCATCCTCGAAGGCCTGCAAGGCCGCTGCTCTTTATTAGCAGAGTAACCCCGCCCTCCTGACACCTATCTTAAGAAGGGCTGTCTAGAGCATCACTTCTCAAACTTTAAAGGGCATTTGAATGCCCTGAGGACTGTCTTAAATACAGATTCAGATTCCGAAGCTCTCAGATGGGACCTGAGGTTCTACATTTCCAGCCAGCTCCTGGGTGATGCTGATCTGCTGGTCCCTGGACCACACTTCAAGTAATAGAGAGACTTAAGTAAGTGCACATAGCAGGGGGCCAGGAACGTAGGAAGCATCAGTGAATGACTGTAATTAGATTGATATTTGTCAGTATAGGTTGAAAGGGACAGAGATTCTCTCAAGCCACCTTCAGATAAAGGATCACGTTGTATGGAGTCTAGAAGCCCCAGCTGCTCTGCTAACGGACGCGTCTCTCTGCCTCTGGGCTCTCAGGGGTCCCATGCTCTCTCTCTTATCCCAGTGGCTTCTTACCTTCTATTCAGTGTCTTGTTTCTACCACATGACTTCCGCTTATCATGGTTCATGATTCCTCATGACATCGGTTTTAGTCCAAATCTACCTTATGGTTTCTATGATCTTTCTTTCTTTGTTCCTCCTTTCTTTTCTTTCTTTCTTCCTTCCTTCCTTCCTTCCTTTCTTTCTTGCTTTCTTTCCTCTCTCTCTTTCTTCCCTTCCCTTCCCTTCCCCTTCCTCCCTCCCTCCCTTCCTTCTTTCCTTCCTTCTTCCTCTCTGTCTTTCCTTCCCTTCTCTGTCTTTCTTTTCTTCTTCCTTCCTTCTTTTGAGTTAGGATGCACATAAAATTCACCTTTAAAATATTTATTTATTTATTTGTTTTCGGCTGCGTTGGGTCTTCGTCGCTGCGCGCGGGCTTTCTCTAGTCGCGGCGAGCGGGGGCTACTCTTCGTGGTGGTGCGCGGGCTTCTCACTGCGGTGGCTTCTCTTGTTGCGGAGCACGGGCTCTAGGCGCACGGGCTTCCGTAGCTGTGCCGCGCGGGCTCTAGAGCACAGGCTCAGTAGTTGTGGCGCACAGGCTTAGCTGCTCCGCGGCATGTGGGATCTTCCCGGACCAGGGCTTGAACCCGTGTCCCCTGCATTGGCTGGCGGATTCCTAACCATTGCGCCACCAGGGAAGTCCCAAAATTCACCATTTTTAAATGTACCATTCAGTGGCATTTAGTACACTGATAATGCAATCATCACTTCTGTTTTCATCACCCCCAAAGGAGACCTGTAACCATTAAGCAGTTATTCTCTCTTTCCCTCTTCCCCAACGCCCTGGCAACCACTAGTCTCCTTCCTGTCTCCACGATTTACCTATACATCTGCCTTTCCGTAAATTTACCTTTCTGTTTCATGCAAATGGAATCAGACAACGTGTCCTTTTGTGTCTGGTTCCTTTCACTCAGTGCAATGCTTTCAGGGTTCACCCACGTTGTAGCATCTCTCAGTACGTCATGCCTTTTTATGGCTGATTCTGTAATTTGTTACCTGTGGTCCTCCATGACCTCTTCAGAGCCTTGACTCATGGCTTCTGTTCACGCATAGCTCTGGCTTCTTCTTAACTTGGCCTTCATAACGTGACCTTTGGTGGCTTCTCTCTATACGTCCTTTTCGCTTCGGCTTCCCCGCTGACCCCTTCTCAGCATTTCCCAGTTCAAATTCCGAGGAGAGGATCTGACTGGCCCGGCTCATCTTTTCTGCCACGTCCCACAAGTGCTGGCCTGCTGGCCTGTCTTTGCATCACCAGGATCTAGCCTCTGCCAACACTCCTCCAGTTGACTGCAGTGGGCAGCCTAGCTGGGTGCAAAGATAGGGTGGTTTCCGTTAGAAGGCAGGGGGCAGCTGTCAGGACCAACTCTTCTGTCAGACCAGCCAGTGTCTCCAGTGCTTCCTTGCTGGCTGACCTGGGCAGGTCACTTGCCCTCTCTGAGCCTCAGTTTCCTCTACTGTGACATGGCAACAATAATGGTATCTACCTCATGGGCTGCTGTGGGGGCTTATGGCGTGCTGCTTTAGAGCATCTCCTGCAGGGCCAGGCTCTTGGGAAGCTGGGTTCCCTCCTCCAGGCCCTTCTGTTGGCCCGAAACCCAAGGCACAGAAAGAACTGTGAGTCCTAATCCCTGAGGGGCTGCTAGAGGGGTCGCCAGGGGCTAGGGCTGGTGGGTGCCAGGAGAGGACTTGCAGCAAGGAGGACTGACCTGAGTAAGCCTCAGAGGAACTTGAACAGAGCAAGAAGCTCGTGCCCTGAGTCGAGGCAACCAAGGATGGCAAAGGTGTGGAAAAGGGAGCTAGGATGTCCATGGGCAGGGACCTGAGGCGACTGACCTGCTGTTCTCCCAACCTAACGGCCCTCTGACCTTTGATCCTGTGACCTGTGAAGTAGGCTTGGGGCACTCTGAGTTTACAGTTGGCTGCACTATGTTTAAAAGCTTAAAAGCTCCACCTTCGGCCAAGCAGGCCAGGGGAGTATCAGTGAGTGAGCCGCCTCCCTGACTCTGACCTATAACCCCATCCTGACCCACCTCTAGGAACCTAGACAATTTTCTGCCTTTTGTGACCACAGGGTAACGGCAACCTGATTCTGCCCCATCCCTGTGACTCCAGGCTGACCTCACCCGTCCCTGAGACCCCGGGCTAACTGTACCCCATCCCCCCCCCCAACCCCAGGATGACCCCGCGCATCCCTGTGACTCAAGACTGACCCTGCCCCATTCACCCTCCAACCCCAGGCTGACTTCACCCATCCCTGTGACCCCAGGCTGACCCCACCCATTCCTGTGACCCCAGGCTGACCCTGCCCCACTCACCCTCAAACCCTAGGCTGACCTCGCCCCTCCCTGGGCCCCAGGATGAACCCAAATCCAACCTCCAATCTCCCTGACCCGGGTCTAACCCCCCCCACCCCTCCCAGGGAGGAGGCGAAGACCAAGTTAGGCATGCTGCGGGAGAGGGCAGAGAAGGAGGTGGCCCAGAACGACACGGAGGTGCAGATCTTGCAGCGGCAGATCGCGCACTTGGAGCAGCTGCACCGCTTCCTCAAACTCAAGAACGGCGATCGGCAGCCCGATCCCGCCGTCGTGGAGAAGCGCGAGCAACGGGGTGAGGCCGGGGCCGCCACCTCTGCCTGCAGCAGGCCGGGCGAGGGGAGGGGCGGAGCGGCTCGCTCCAGGTCTCGCCGCGGGGCGGGGCCGGCCGGGGGGCGGGGCCGGAGGGGCGGGGTCTGCGCGGCTGCGCTGTTGTTGCCCCCTCCCCAGCAGCGTCCCCAGCCAGGCCCCTCCGTCTGCCCCGGTGGCCGCCCCCGACGCCGACCTCACTGCCCCCTCATCCCCCAGCCCGGGAGGTGGCCGAAGGCCTCCGGAAGACCTCCCAGGAGAAGCTGGTGCTGCGCTACGAGGACGCCCTGAAGAAACTGTCCCAGCTGACCGGGGAGAGCGACCCGGACTTGCTGGTGGAGAAATACCTGGAGTGTGAGTCCCTGGGGGTAGGGAGTGGGGATGGAAGGGGCGGGGGGAGGGCGGCAGGAGCACGGCGCCCAGCCCCCCGGAATCTGTCTCGGTCACCGAGGGCCTCCGCTTCGGCCCGGGGGACTCCTCCACCTGCGCTGGAGGGACCAGGAATCAGGCTCCGCCCTACTCGCCTCTTCCCGTCCGCCCTGCCTCCGCCCCTCTCTCTCCGCCCTTTCTCCCCAACCTCTCTCCCACCCCCGTCTCGGGCCTTCTGACCCCTTCCTTCTCTGTGTGTCTCCACCCGTCTGCATCTCTCTGTCCTCACTGAGTGCATCTCCGTCTTTTTCTTTCTGTCCAGTTTCCCTGGCGTGTCTGCCTTCCCGCCTCCCCCATCCGTCTCCCCTTCCCCGTTCCCTCCTCCTCCGCCTCCCTCTTTCCTGGGCCTGCGGGCCACCCTGGGAATCTTCCCCTCAACCTCTGTGTGCCTGTCTCCGTGTCCCTGTTGCTGTCTTTCTCCCGGGGTCTAATGTTCTCTCTTTACCCACCTTTACCGTTTTCTCTCCCTCACTTCTCTGTTTCTCTGTGTCTCCCTCGGCATTTCTGTGACTTTCTCTCGGTCGCTATCTCTTTCCGTCGCTCTGCCTTGCCCCGTATTTCTCTGTGTGTCCCCTGTGTCTGTTTCTTTGCCTGTAACTCTCCGTCTCTGTCTCTCTGTGTCTCAGTGTCTTTGTTGCCTTTCTCAGCATCTCTTTCTGTGCCCTTCTGTGTGTGTGTCTCTCTGTTTGCTGGTCTCTGTCTCTCTGGACCCTGCCTTTCCCGACTCGCCCCCAGTGGAGGAGCGGAACTTCGCCGAGTTCAATTTCATCAATGAGCAGAACTCAGAGCTGGAGCGTCTGCAGGAGGAGATCAAGGAGGTGAGCGAGACCCGCCCCCCTCCCCCGCCACGCCCCGCCCCCGCCCCTCCTCCACCCGCGTCGGCACCCCCTCCCGAGCTGGGCCCAGCGTCGCGCCCCTGCCCGTGTAGATGCAGGAGGCCTTGGTGAGCGGGCGCCGCAGCGAGGAGGACCGCCGCTCGCGGCAGGAGCAGCAGCGGGCCGAGCTGCAGCAGCGCGTGGACGAGGTGCACACGGAGGCCGAGAACCTGGAGGCCCGCTTCCAGAACTTTCGCGGGCGGCTGGAGAAGCTCAAGACTGGTGAGCGCCCGCCCCGGCTTCTTCATCTGGAAGGATGCGATGAGCAGGCGGAGAGCCCTGCCCGGGCTGGCCACGCGGAGACATTCCGCGGACCACTTTGTGCACTCCCTTGTCGTCTGTCCCATATCCGTCCAACCATCCGTTCACTCATCCGCCATCCATCCTGCATTCAGCCATCTGTCCTGCACCCATCATCCATTCATCCTTCCAGCGTGGAGTCCATGAGAGCCAGGCAGCCCTGGCTTTGAATCCCAGCTCCGCCATTTGTGAACTTTGCTGTGTGGTTTCCTCTGTGGGAGCCCCTCCGGAAGTGGAATAGCAGAGCCTAGTCTGTAGGGTCGGCATGAGAATTAGATGGGATGACGGATGGAGAGAGACTGGGAGGTGGCAGTGGGGGGGGCGGAGCAAGCAGGAGGGCCACCTCGTGCTGCGCGGTCGGAGCTCAAGTACTGGCAGACCCTCTTTCCCTCTGTTGTGGGGACTGCGGTGACAAGGCCTGTGCTAGGTGGTGAGGTCCGGGCAGGGGGAGGGCGGGGAAGAGACTGACACGGGCTCTGGATACTCGTAACCCAGGGGCTGGGAAGGAGGACAACATGGGCCCTGCAGGAGCAAGAGTATGCCTGAACTCAGGGTGGAGGGCAGGACCAGGATTTGGGGGGCCCAGTGCAGAATGAAAATGCGGGGCCCCTTGTTTAAAAACTGGCAAGAATTTCAAGTGGCAATAGCAGAGCATCAGACCAAACGTGGGGCCCTTCTCAGCACGGGGCCCTGTGCCCGTGACATTGGCTCTGCTGGGGTCACAGGGGAGGTCTCCTGGGAGCCATGATGCTTGAGGCTGATTTTGAAGGATGAGTATTTAACCGGAAAACTGGGGAGAGGGGATGCTCCCAGCAGGCGGGGCCGAGGCTCGGAGGTGCATCCAAGGAAGGCAGGTTCTTCGTGCAGAGAGGGCGTGGATGAGAGTTGAAGAGGGTCAGATCCTAAACGGATGCCAGGCTGAGGCTTTTTCCTGGGGGTGCTGGGGAGCCCTGGGAGGGTTGTGAGCAGGAGAGGGGGGTGGATAGGAGGGAGGGGGGTGAGGATGGAGAGGGAGAGATGGAGCACAGAGGCGTCGGGCTGAGCGACTATGGGGGGTGAGGCACACGGGGGTCTAGCCCGGTGGGGGTGCAGTGGGGAGCCTGGGAGGAGGAGCTGCTCGGGGGGGCGGTGAGCCTGATCTCAGTGTGAGTGGTATTGCGGACTGTTCGGAGAGGGACCCCGGAGGAAGCTGTATATGAGCCTGGAGCTCAGGTCGGGGAGGCAGGGGAGGGTGGTAGGGGATGCCCCAGGCTGGGTGCAGATTTCTGTCAAGGTCATGGGTGCATCTTATTTCATTCACGATAACCAGTTAACTCAATACAAGCGGGCCAATTGTGAGAGCGGGTCACAGCCTTGGTGCTGCTGTGAATTTCCTCCGCTCTCTCCCGTGGAGCACGTGTGTGTGTTTCTGTGGGAGAAGCACCTCCTGAGCCGCGGACTCGCTGGGTCGGGTGGAAGCTGGGTGATTCTGAGCCGTGAGCAGAGGACTGGCCGCGTGGAGGTGCCCTTGTCACGTTTTCCTTGGACTTCCCTCGCTTTTTGCCCTCTGTCGTCTGGAACCCCGTGGCCGGGCACACCGCGATGCCCTCCCCCCGCCTGGCTGTCTGAACTTGGGCAAGTCCCTTGGCATCTTTGAGCCTCGCTTGGGCAGCAGGGCCTTGAGGAGAGGAGAGGGTGGCACCCCGTGGGCACCGGGTCCACGATGGCCTGTCCCCTCTGACCCCAGGTATCCAGCGCCTCTTCACCAGAGCCCAGTGTGACAGCACCGTCATCAGTGACCTCCTAGGGGTCAAGATCCACATGAGAGACCGGGACATAGGCCTCTTCCTGGGCCTCATCGAGAAGCGGCTGGTGGAGCTTCTGACGGTGCAGGCCTTCCTCGAAACCCAGGTTGGGGTGCAGACGGTGCGGAGTGGGGACAGGGTGCCGGGGCCTTGGAGACGGGCCCGAGCGGAGCACTGGCTTCTCCACCCTCCAGAACAACCTCTCTGCCAGCTCGCCTAACGCTGCCCTCCTGGTGCTGGGCCAGAGCCCCGAGAATCTTCCCAAGAAAGTGGCCCCACCTCAGCCCCCTGACAATCTGTGAGCCAGAGGGCAAGGGTCAGGGAGCTTCCACGGGGGCAGAGGAGACACCGGGAGGGAGGGTTTCAGGTGTGGGCGGGCCCCTGGGCCTGGAGGGTGAGTGGGGCTCGGGGGCGGGGGAGTGGACGATGAAGTGGGCACTTCGGGGGAATCAGGAGGAGTAAGGGCTCCGGGGACATTCGATGGGCCCCCGGGTGGGCCCGAAGGGGAAAGGGCGCTCAGAGCCCGGCGCACGGCTGAGGGTCTCAGGGCCTAGCAACGGGGCGCCATCGGCCTTCTGAAGGTCGAGGAGTAGAGTCCCTTCCTGTCTGCCACGCACTTTAGTGAGGAGCCCCCAGGCTTTGAGGCCAACTGCGACTACCCGCTGAGCAAGGAGGAGCTGCTGAGCCACGTGGTGCAGTCGGTGAGGACGGGTGCCCGCGGGTGCGGGGCAGCGCCTCCTCCTCTGGGGCCCTAACTCGCCTCCCCCGCAGCTGGAGGCCCGGGAGCAGGCGAGGGGGAAACACCTGAAGGAGCTGGCCGAGGCCGTCAAGAAGGTGGACAGCACCCCGAGCGTGACCCTCTCCAGCACCCAGGCCGGCTCCGGCCCGCCCCCGCTGCCCAAGAGCCCCAGCGCTGTCCCCGGCTCCCTCATGAGCCACAGGACCGGCGGCGTCCTGGCGTCCAGCGGAGGCCACACGACCTTCGGCTCCACCGGCGCCGTCACCGGGGGACTTATGTCCAGCCGGGGCTCGACTGCGGGCCGAGTGATCTTCAGATCCCCCAACTCTAGCAGCTACCTGGGGTCCACTGGATACTTGGGGTCCAGCAGAGGCCACGAGAGCTTTGGGGGCTCGGAGAGCAAAGGCCCTGAGTCAGAATCGAGTGGAGGCCTCGAGTCCAGCAGAGGCCAAGTCTCAAGCACTGGCCCTGCCTCTAGCACCGGCCGGGTCTCCACCACCAGCAAAGATTCCCAGAGCAACTGCTAGGGGCACCCAGCCCCCACCCTGCCCCTGGCTCCTTGCAGGGCCTTCTCTGGGTCTCTGCCTCTCAATTTCCCCTATGACTCTCCATCTTTCTCACCCAGCTCCGGGTGAACTGCCTGCACACCTGTCTGCATCTCCCCTTCGCTACGTCTCTGCATCTCTTCCCATCAGCTCCCCCTCATCTGTCGCCTGGTCCCCCTCTCTGGTTTCCGACCTGCCCTTCCCTTTCGGTTCCCTAATCTTCTGTTCTCTAGGCTTCCCGTTCAGTGTGTCTCTGTCCTGCCTCCATGTTTGTCTCCCCATCTCTGCTCTGACCTCTCTGATTATCGCCCCCCACCTCCTGTTTCGGCTTCCCCATTTCTAAGTCCCTCTCCTCTCCTCCATCTCCCAGGCCCTCCTCGCATCTCATGTCCCTGTCTCTGTAGCTCCTCATTCTTTGTCCTCCTCAAGAGTCCCCAGTACTGACCAGTGGGGGAAGAATGGGGGCAAAGACATCAGGGTCAGCATGAGCTGTGACCACAGGAAATAAAGGTCAGAGTCTGATTTTTACGCCAGCCTGGTTACAAGCGTATATGTGAGTGAGTGAGCATTAAGACATGGCTGTTTCCTCTACCTTTGGCCCAGAAGAAAATGTATGACCCTGTCCCTATTCCCTGCCATTCATTCATTTACTCTTTTTTTTTTTTTTTTTTTTCTGAGACGTCCACATTTCAGGCTTTACTGAGAACCAGGAGCCGTATCAGTCAGGATAGGCTGGGTTATGCTGCAGTAAGAAGCAACCCCAGAATCTCAGTGTGTACCTTTAAAATTTTTTAATTTATATTTTGGAATTCTTCATATCTCAAGAGAGGGGCTGAAAGCAGCATGTCAACCTTGCTACCTCAGAATTGCACAGGAAAGAAAAAAACCCCCAATTGCCCACCACATCGTTGATTAATTAGCTTTAATCAAGACATATAAAGAATATAAATAGTGACAACAGAGAGAAAGTATTAAAGAAAAATAAGGGACCTGGAACTCATTTTGTTCTCACAGATGCAGTTCAACACACAGACTTCATAAGAATGCTTTAAGAACACAAAACAGGGCTTCCCTGGTGGCGCAGCGGTTGCGCGTCCGCCCGCCGATGCAGGGGAACCGGGTTCGCGCCCCGGTCCGGGAGGATCCCACGTGCCGCGGAGCGGCTGGGCCCGTGAGCCATGGCCGCTGAGCCTGCGCGTCCGGAGCCTGTGCTCCGCAACGGGAGAGGCCGCAGCAGAGGGAGGACCGCATACCACAAAAAAAAAAAAAAAAAAAAGAACACAAAACAGTCTTCAAAATTGGACTTAAAAAATTGGACAAAATTGGAGGTGACTCTCGCCTGTGTGTGTCGGGGCTGCGAGCAGGGGTCGCCACCTTCTACTCTCAGCCATCCCGGCAGTTCAGTCATCGGTGGGCCTGGCACCGTTTGCTAATTTAGTGCAAACCTGGGCTCACTAGTTTTGTTTGTAAAATAATTAATCCATCGGAATCATGGGATTTAATTTCCCGTCGTGAGGGAAAGGGCTATCGATCTTGTGATCTGATGAGAAAGCTTACCTGTATCTATGCAGTTTACAGGCAGGATGTTAAAAGCAGGGCAGCAAATGATCAAGACAACCCAGCAGGGTGACAGCCTTCTTCTGGAGGCCATAGTCGCTGGACCTGACCACAACTCCTACAGTTTTGGGCATCCTAGAAAACATTTTTGTTGGAATCGCTCCTGAGAAATATTCATAAGGAACAGGAGATGTTGGAATGAATTATTAATTTTCACAGTCTCTTTAGTGCACAGTACAAAGTTAATAATTTTGTAAAAGTTCTCCCCTTCACACCGTATCAAATCAGATCCTTTGAATTAACGATATGATGCAGAATCCCGTCTCTTCCCTAACAGTTGCAGGAGAGGGGGACTCTCCATCTCTTTTCCCATTGATTGGACAAACATTTATTGAGTACTTGCTACGTGCCATACAGGGTACCAGGCTGTGGGGATATAACAGCGAACAAGAAATTTAAAAACGGGTATTTCAGGAAGGCGATGGAAATGGCAACTCCCTAGGATGTGACTTCTGGAAGTTAGGCTGTCATTCTCACCTTCTCCTTTGGGACCTGGGAAGTCTCATCTTGGCGGGGTGCAGAGTCACGGCCAGCGGCCCTATTTGCCATCCCAGAGGGACTTCCTCTTCTTTCTCTCCTAAGACAGGACAATGAGCTCAGAGAAGCCGGACCCTCGGGTCTCCCCTCCCCAGAGTGGTCTCAGACCCCTCTAGCAGGAGGCACGCAGCCTTAAACACCCCACCCCGAGTCTCAGCCACCTCAAGGGCCCTAAAGCTACACTGAGCTGCTAGAACTGAGGCCACCTAGAGAAAAGCCAAGAGAATCAAAGCCAGAATCCTCTTGGTTCCCAAGTAAGAGAGCACTACCCTCGGGGTCATGGTCACATCCCCTGTGGCTCAGGGTGGAGAGAGGGATGGAGGACGCAGGCTTGCTGGGCCAAGGCTGTAGCTAGGAGACAAAAAGAGTGGGCTGCTGATACCTGCTTTCAAGTGAGGGTGATTTTTTGTGGCGGTGACGATGGTGACGGGGGATGGGATTATGACCGTGCCGATGGTGCTGACGGTGCCAGTGGTGTTGGCATTGATGCTGCGAGTGCCACCTCAATGCAGGTTCTTTACTGCCGGCTCGGATTCATTTTGTAACATAAGCAGACTTGCATTTTTTAAGCCTGAGCTCGGGAATGTCATTCATGTACATTATACAGGAATAAGAAAGCAGCAGACCAGTGCAGCTCAATCTTCCTGGCAAAATGGAGAAAGGACAGAACCGAACTGTACTCAATAGCAGTGAAATTTGGAGCATGTAGTGATTTCTCTCCTTTAGGACTGAGGCAGAAGCGGGCACTGTCGCGTACAACCTGTGTGGCTTTGGACAAGTGTCTTCACCTCTCTGAGCTCCGTCCATCTTGAGGTCAGAGGGGGAATCCCTGGAGACGTGACCAGGGGATCTGACCAACATTTAAAAATAGGAATACAGTAGAACAAAAAACATCATGCAGGACAGGGTGGTATTTGGTGAAACCATGTTGATGTGAAATGATTTGTTACTGCGCGTCACGGTCAGAAAAGTTTGGAAGCCACTGGTAGACGGCACCCATCATCAGACACTGATTTGCAGACAACTGCCCGCTAGTAACACCCGATATCAACTCCCTTTCAGATGCCGATTCCACTTCACCCAAAGCAAACGTTCCGGGCCTCCCAGCGGCTCTGTCTTAGAAGAGCTCCGCCGCCGGGTGGCGCCCGTGCCCCGCTGCGAGCGGATTCTTCTCCGTCCTGACTCAGCGCAAGCTGGTGATTTCCTTGGGGTCCCCTCCTCGCCCAGAGGATCGAGTTTACTGGGACTAAACGTCTTGACCATGAACAGAATTCCCCGACCAGAGCACGGCAGGAGGGCGCAGGCGGTCACGAAGGGATGTGGCCATCCTAAGATATCCCCTCAGCCCTTCTTGATTCCACAATGTTCATTAAATGCCTGTGTGCACCAGACGAGGTCCCCCCTCCCAGAGCTCACATTCTGATGGGGGAGGACGGACAAGATCCCAAATTCAAGGGCTTCCCTGGTGGCGCAGTGGTCGGGAATCCGCCTGCCAATGCGGGGGACACGGGTTCGAGCCCTGGCCCGGGAAGATCCCACACGCCGCGGAGCAGCTAAGCCCGTGCGCCACACTACTGAAGCCAGTGAGCCTAGAGCCTGTGTTCCACAACAAGAGAAGCCACCACAATGAGAAGCCCGTGCACTGCAACAAAGAGTAGCTCCCGCTC